>NW_022983136.1:3354005-3726009 GCF_011762595.2 Tursiops truncatus
GGATCGATCCAAGAAGACATAACAATTGCAAATATTTATGCACCCAGCATAGGAGCACTTCAATACATAAAGCAAATACTAACAACCATATAAAGGGTAATTGAGAGTAACACATTCATAGTACGGGACTTTAAAACCCCACTTTCACCAGTGGACAGATCATCCTAAATAAAAAGAAATGAGGAAACACAAGCTTTAAATGATACAATAAAAAGATGGACTTAATTTTGATGTATAGGGTATTCCATCCAAAAACAACAGAATAAACATTTTTCTCAAGTGCTCATGGAACATTCTCCAGGATAGATCATATCTTGCATCACAAATCAAACCTCGGTAAATTTAAGAAAATTGAAATCATGTCAAGTATCTTTTCTGACCACAATGGTATGAGACTAGATATCAATTACAGGAAAACATTTGTTAAAAATACAAACACATGGAAGCTAAACAATGCACTACTTAATAATGAAGTGATCACCGAAGAAATCAAAGAGGAAATCAAAATACACCTAGAAACAAATGACAATGGAGACACGAAGACCCAAAACTTATGGGATGCAGCCAAACAGTTCTAAGAGGGAAGTTTATAGCAATACAATCCGACCTGAAGAAACAGGAAACATCACAAATAAACAACATAAACTTTCACCTAAAGCTATTAAACAGAGAAAAAAAGCCCCAAAGTTAGAAGAAGGAAGGATATCATAAAGGTCAGATTAGATATAAATGAGAAAGGAATGAAGGAAACGATAGCAAAGATCAATAACACTGAAAGCTGGTTCTTTGAGAAGATACACAAAATTGTAAAAGCATTAGCCAGACTCATCAAGAAGAAAAGGTAGAAGACTCAAATCAATAGAATTAGAAATGAAATAGGAGAAGTAGCAAGTGACACAGAAATACAAAGGATCATGAGAGATTACTACATGCAACTCTGCCAATGAAATGGACAACTGGGAAGAAATGGAGAAATTCGTAGAGATGCACAACGTGCTGAGACTGAACCAGGAAGAAATAGAAAATATGAACAGACCAGTTACCAGCACTAAAATTGAGACTGTGATTAAAAATCTTCCAACAAACAAAAGCCCAGGACCAAATGGCTTCACAGTTGAATTCTATCAAACATTTAGAGAACAGACAACGCCTGCCTATCCTTCTCAAACTCTTCCAACGTATACCAGCAGGAGGAACACGCCCAAACTCATTCTACGAAGACACCATCACTCTAATACCAAAAACACACAAAGATGTCACAAAGAATGAAAACTAGAGACCAATATCACTGATGAACATAGATGCAAAATTCCTCAAGAAAATACTAGCAAAGAGAACTGACAGCACATTAAAAGGATCATACACCATGACCAAGTGGGGTTTCTTCCAGGAATGTAAGGATTCTTGAGTATGCACAAATCAATCAACATGATACACCATATTAACAAATTGAATAGGAATACCATATGATCATATCAATATATGCAGAGAAATCTTTCCACAAATTTCAACACCCATTTATGATAAAAATCCCGGGTGTAAGTAGGCATTGAGCGAAAATTGCTCAACATAACAAAGGCCATATATGACAAACACACAGCCAACATTGTTCTCAAGACTGAAAAACTGAAACGATTTCCAGTAGTTTCAGGAGCAAGACAACATTGCCCACTCTCACCACGCTTATTCAACAATTTTTGGAAGTTGTAGCCACAACAATAAGAAAGAAAATAATCCAAATCAGAAAAGAAGAGACAAAGCTCTCACTGTTTGCAGACAACATGATAAAATACATACAGTATCTTAAATATGCTACTAGAAAACTACGAGAGTGAAGCAATGAATTTGGTAAAGTAGTAGGATACAAAATTAATGCACAGATATCTCTGGCATTCTTATACACTAATGAAAAATCTCAAAGTGAAATTAAGAAAACACTCCCATTTAACATTACAAAAAAATAATATTATATCTAGGAATAAACCTACCAAAAGAGACAAAAGACCTGTATGCAGAAAATTATAAGACACTGATGAATGTAATTACAGATGATACAAATAGATCGAGCAATATACCATGTTCTTGGATTGGAAGAATCAACATTTTGAAAATGACTCTATGACCCTAAGCCAATCTACAAATTCAGTGCAATCCCTATCAAATTACCACTGACATTTTAAACAGAACTAGAGAAACCAAAATTCACAACATAAACGGAAACACAAAAGACTTCGAATAGCCATAACAATCTTTAGAATGAAAAATGGAGCTGGAGGTATCAGGCTCCTTGACTTCAGACTATACTACAAATCTACAGGAATCAAGAGAGTATGGTACTGGCACAAAAACTGAAATATACCACAGTCGAACAGGATTGAAAGCCCAAAGTTAAACCCATGCACATATGGTCACTTTATGTTTGACAAAGGTTGCAATAATATACAGTAGTGAAAAGACAGCCTCTTCAAAAATGGGTGCTGGGGAACCTGGAGAGCTACATGTAAAAGTATGAAATTAGAACAGTCCCTTACACCATACACAAAAATAAGTTCAAAATAGATTAACAACCTCAATGTAAGGCCAGAAACTATCAAACTCTTAGAGGAAAACATAGGCAGAACACTCTATGACATAAATCACAGCAAGATCCTTTTTGAGCAACCTCATAGAGAAATGGAAATAAAAACAAACAAACAAAAACCCAAATTGGCCCTACTGAAAGTTAAAAGCTTTTGCACAGCAAAGGAAACCATAAACAAGACAAAGAGACAAATCTCAGAATGGCAGAAATCGTTTGCAAACGAAGCAGCTGACAAAGGATTAATGTCCAAAATTTACAGGCAGCACATGCAGCTCAATAACAGAAAAACCAACAATCCAATCCAAAAATGGGCAGAACACCTAAACAGAAATTTATACAAAGGAGATATACAGAATGCCAACAAACAGATGAAAGAATGCTCAATATCATTAATTATTAGAGAAATGCATATCTAAACTAAAATTAGATATCATGTCACAATGGTCATAATGGCCATCATCAAAAAATGTAGAAGCAAGAATGCTGGTGAGCATGTGGAGAAAAGGGAACACCCTTCCACTGCTTTTGGGAATGTAAATTGATACAGGCACTATAGTGACAGTATGGGGGTTCCTTAAAAATCTACAAATAAAACAACCATAGGACCCAGCAATCCCACTAGTGTGCATATACAATGATAAAACCAAAATTCAAAAAGAGTCATGTATCAAAATGTTCAAGGCAGCTCTATTTACAAGAGCCAGGCGGTGGAAGCAACCTAAGTGTCCATCATTGGATGAATGGATAAAGCAAATGTGGCACATATATACAATGGAATATTACTCAGCCATAAAAAGAAACGAAGTTGAGTTATTTGTAATGAGATGGGTGGACTGAGAGTCTGTCATACAGAGTGAAGTAAGCCAGAAAGAGAAAAAGAAATACCGTATGCTAACACATATATATGGAACCTAAGAAAGAAAAATAAAAAAAGAAGGTTATGAAGCAACTAGGGGTAAAACTGAAAAGGAGGCGCAGACCTCCAAGAATGGGCTTAAGGATATGGGGAGGGGGAGGTGTAGGGTGTTACAAAGTGAGAGAGTGGCAAGGACATATATACACTACCAAACGTAGAATAGATAGCTAGTGGGAAGAAGCCTCATAGCACAGGCAGATCAGCTCAGTGCTTTGTGACCACCGAGAAGGGGGAGATAGGAAGGATGGGAAGGAGGGAGGTGCAAGAGGGAAGAGATATAGGAACATGTGTATATGTATAACTGATTCACTTTGTTATAAAGGAGAAACTAACACATGATTGTAATGTTATTATACTCCAAAAAACATGTTAAATTTTAAAATAAACTTATAATTTATTTTAATAACTTTATTTTTTATCTTACTCTATTTTACTTTATCCACTTTCTTTCTTTCCTTTTTTTTTTTTTTTTTTTTTTTTTTTTTTTTTTTTTTTTTTTGCGTTATGTGGGCCTCTCACTGCCTCTCCCATTGTGGAGCACAGGCTCCGGATGCTCAGGCTCAGCGGCCATGGCTCACGGGCCCAGCCGCTCCGTGGCATATGGGATCTTCCCAGACTGGGGCAAGAACCCATATCCCCTGCATCGGCAGGCAGACTCACAACCACTGCACCACCAGGGGAGCCCTATCCTCTTTCTTTCTACTTTTTCTCCCTTTTATTCTGTGCCATGTGAATGAAAGACTTTGGTGTTATAGCAGTCAGTGATGTGCCTCAGAAGAGGGAGAGACTACTTCAGGAAACTGGGCCACAGGACACCTCCCAGCTCCATGTTATATCAAACGGGGAAAATCTACCAGAGATCTCCCTCTCAACACCAAGACCCAGCTTCACTCAAAAACCAGCAAGCTATACTGCTGGGCATCCTATGCCAAACAGCTAGCAAGACAGGAAGAGACACCCACCCATTAGCAGAGAGGCTGCATTAAATCATAATAAGGCAACTGACACCCCAAAACACATGACCAGACGTGGACCTGCCAACCAAAAGAAAAGATCCAGGCTCATCGACCAGAATACAGGGACTAATCCCCTCAACCAGGAAGCCTAAACAACCCATTGATGCAAATTTAGTCTCTGGGTACAGACACCGAAAACAACGAGAAGTATGAACCTGCAGCCTTCTAAAAGGAGACCGCAAACACAGTAAGATAAGCAAAATGAGAAGACAGAAAAACAAACATCCAATGAAGGAGATGGTAAAAGCCCACCAGAGCTAACAAATGAAGAGGAAATAGGCAGTCTATCTGAAAAAATATTCAGAATAATGATAGTAAAGATGATCCTAAATCTTGGAAATAGAGTAGAGAAAATGCAAGAAACATTTAACAAGGACCTAGAAGAACAAAAGAGGAAATAAGCAATGACGAACAACAAAATAGATGAAATTCAAAATACTCTAGAAGGGAACAATAGCAGAATAACTCTGACAGAAGAACAGATAGGTGACCTGGAAGATAAAATAGTGGAAATAACTACTGCAGAGAAGAATAAAAAAATAGAATGAAAAGAACTGAAGACAGTCTCAGAGACATCTGGGACAAAATTAAACTCACCAACATTCAAATTATAAGGGTCCCAGAAGAAGAAGAGAAAAAGAAAGGGACTGAGAAAATATTTGAAGAGATTATAGTTGAAAAATTCCCTAATACTGGAAAGGAACTACTTAATCAAGTCCAGGAAGCACAGAGAGTCTGATACAGGTTAAATCCAAGGAGAAACACGCCAAGACACATATTAATCACACTATCAAAAATTAAATACAAATAAAACATATTAAAAGCAACAAGGGAAAAACAACAAATAACACACAAGGGAATCCCCATACGGTTAACAGCTGAACTTTCAGCAGAAACTCTGCAAGCCAGAAGGGAGTGTCAGGACATATTTAAGGTGATGAAGGAGAAAAACTACAACGAAGATTACTCTACCCAGCAAGGATCTCATTCAGATTTGGTGGAGAAAGTAAAACATTTACAGACAAGCAAAAGATGAGAGACTTCATCACTACCAAACCAGCTTTATAAGAAATGCAAAACGAAGTTCTCTAGGCAAGAAACACAAGAGAAGGAAAACACCTACAATAACTAACCTAAAACAGTTAAGAAAATGGGAATAGGAACATACATATCAATCATTACCTTAAATGTAAATGGATTAAACGCTCCCACCAAAAGACACAGACTGGCTGAATGGATTCAAATACAAGACCAACATATATGCTCTCTACATGAGACCCACTTCAGCCCTACGGACATGTACAATCTGAAAGTGAGGGGATGGGAAAAGATATTCTATTCAAATGGAAATCAAAAGAAAGCGGGAGTAACAAAACTCATATCAGAAAAAATAGACTTTAAAATAAAGACTATTAAAAGAGACAAAGAGGGACACTACATAATGATCAAAGGATCGATCCAAGAAGAAGACATAAGAATTGTAAATATTTATGCACTCAGCATAGGAGCACTACAAGACATAAGGCAAATACTAACAACCATAAAAAGGATAATCGACAGTAACACAATCACAGTAGGGGACTTTAACACCCCACTTTCACCAGTGGACAGATAATGCAAAATGAAAATAAATGAGGAAACACAAACTATAAAAGGTGCAGTAAACAAGACGGATTTAATTTTGATTTATAGGACATTCCATCCAAAAACAACAGAATAAACATTTTTCTCAAGTGCTCATGGAACATTCTCCAGGATAGATCATATCTTGGATCACAAATCAAGCCTTGGTAAATTTAAGAATATTGAAATCATATCAAGTATCTTATCTGACCACAATACTATGAGACTAGATATCATTTACAGGAAAGATGTGTCAAAAATACAAACACACTGAGGCTAAACAATGCACTACTTAATAATGAAGTGATCACTGAATTAATAAAAGCGGAAATAAAAAATATCTAGACCCAAACGACAATGGAGACATGACAACCCAAAGCTTATGGGATGCAGCAAAAGCAGTTCTAAGAGGGAAGTTTATAGCAATACAATCCTACCTGGAGAAACAGGAAACATCTCAAATAAACAACATAACCTTGCACCTAAAGCTATTAGAGAGAGAAGGAAAAAAAAAACCCGAAGTTAACAAAGGAAGAAAATCATAAAGATCAGATCAGAAATAAATGAAAAAGAAATGAAGGAAATGATAGTAAAGATTAGTAACAGTGAAAGCTGGTTCTTTGAGAAGATAAACAAAATTGCAAAATCATAAGCCAGACTCATCAAGAAAACAAGGGAGAAGACTCAAATCAAAAGTATTAGAAATGTAGAAGGAGAAGTAACAACTGACACACAGAAATACAAAGGATCATGAGCGATTACTACAAGCAACTCTATGACAATAAAATGGATAACCTGGAATAAATGGACAAATTCTTAGAAATGCACAATGTGCTCAGGTTGAACCAGGAAGAAATAGAGAATAGGCACAGACCAGTCACAAGCACTGAAATATAAACTGTGATTAAAAATCTTCCAACAAACAAAAGCTCAGGACCACATGGATTGACAGGCGAATTCTATTAAACATTAAGAGAAGAGCTAACACCTATACTTCTCAAACTCTTCCAACATATACCAGAGAGAGGAACACTCACAACCTCATTCTATGAAGCCACCATCACACTAGTACCAAAACCAGACAAAGATGTCAGAAAGAATGAAAACTACAGACCAATATTACTGATGAACATAGATGCAAAAATCCTCCAAATAATACTAGCAAACAGAATCCAACAGCACATTAAAAGGATCATGCACCATGATCAAGTGGGGTTTCTTCCACGAATGCAAGGATTCTTCATTATATGCAAAACAATCAACGTGATACACCATATTAACAAATTGAAGGAGAAAAATGATATGATCATCTCAATAGGTGAAGAGAAAGCTTTCAACAAAATTCTACACCCATTTATGATAAAACCAAGAGAAAGGAGGCATAGAGGGTACTTTCCTCAACATATTAAAGGCCATATATGAAAGACTCACAGCCAACATCATCCTCAATGATGAAAAAATGAAACCATTTCCACTAAAATCAGGAACAAGACAGGTTGCCCACGCTCACCAGTATTATTCAACATAGATTTGGAAGTTGTAGGCACAGCAATCAGAGAAGAAAAAGAAAGATAAGTAATCAAAATTGGAAAAGAAAAAAATAAAGCTGTCATTGTTTGCAGAGGACATGATACTATACATAGAGAATCCTAAAGATGCTTCAAGAAAACTACTAGAGCTAATCAGTGAATCTGGTAAAGTAGCAGGATACAAAATTAATGCCCAGAAATCTCTGGCATTCTTATACTCTAATGATGAAAAAACTGAAAGTTAAATTGAGAAAACACTCCCATTTATCAGTGAAACAAAAAGAATTATATATCTAGGAGTAAACCTACCAAAAATAGACAAAAGACCTGTATGCAGAAAATTATAAGCACTGATGAATGTAATTACAGATGATAAGATAGATGGAGCAATATACCATGTTCTTGGATTCGAAAAATCAACATTGTGAAAATGACTCTATGCCCCAAAGCAAGCTACACATTCAATAAAATCCGTATCAAACTATCACTGGCATTTTAACCCGAACTAGAAGAAAAAAAATTCACAATTTGTAAGGAAACACAAAAGACTCCGAATAGCCATAGCAATCTTGAGAATGAAAAATGGAGCTGGAGAGAATCAGGCTCTGTGACTTCAGACTATACTACAAAGCTACAGTAATCAAGAGAATATGGTACTGGCACAAAAACTGAAATATACATCAGTGGAACAGGATAGAAAGCCCAGAGATAAACCCACACACATGTAGTCACATTATGTATGACAAACAAGGCAAGAATATACAGTGGAGAAAAGGCAGCCTCTTCAATAAGTGGAGCTGCGGAACCTGGACAGGTACATGTAAAAGTATGAAATTGGAACACTCACTTACACAATATACAAAAATAAGCTCAAAATGGATTAAAGAGTTCAAGGTAAGTCCAGACAGTATAAAACTCTTAGAGGAAAACATAGGCAGAACACTCTATGACATAAATCACAGTCAGATACTTTTTGACCCACCTCTTAGAGAAATACAAATAAAAACAAACAACAAAAACCCAAATTGGATCTAATGAAAGTTATAAGCATTTGTGCAGCAAAGGAAACCATAAACAAGATCAAAAGACAACTCTCAGAATGGGAGAAATCGTTTTTAAATGAAGAAACTGACAAAGGATTAATGTCCAAAATTTATAGGCAGCTCATGCAGCTCAATAACAGAAAAAGCAAAAATCCAATCCAAAAATGGGCAGAAGACCTAAACAGAAATTTATCCAAAGAAGATACACAGAATGCCTAAAAAACAGATGAAAGAATGCTCAACATCATTAATCATTAGAGAAATGCATTTCAAAACTACAATTAGATATCATCTCACACTGGTCAGAATGGCCATCATCAAACAATCTGGAAACAAGGAAGCTGGTGAGCTTGTGGAGAAAAGGGACCACTTTTGGACTGTTTTTGGGAATGTAAATTGATACAGACACTATGGAGAACAGTATGAGGGTTCCTTAAAAATCTAGAAATAAAATTACTATAAGACCCAGCAATCTCCCTACTGGGCATATACCCTGGGAAATCTAAAATTCTAAAAGAGCCATGTATAAAAATGTTCAAGGCAGCTCTATTTACATGAGCCAGGAAGTGGAAGCAACATAATTGTCCTTCATTGGATGAATGGATAAAGCAGATGTGGCACATATATACAATGGAATATTACTCAGGCATAAAATGACACTAAATTGAGTTATTTGTACTGAGATGGATGGACCAAGAGTCTGTCATACAGAGTCAAGTAAGCCAGAAAGAGAGTAGAAAATACTGTATGCTAACACATATATACGGAACCTAAGAAAAAAAAAAAAAAGGTCATGAGGAACCTAGGGGTAAGACAGGAAAGGAGACTCAGACCTACTAGAGAATGGAATTAAGGATGTGAGGAGGGGGAAGTGTAGGATTTTACACAGTGAGAGAGTGGCATGGATATATATACACTACCAAATGTAGAATAGATAGCTAGTGGGAAACAGCCTCATAGAACAGGGAGCTCAGCTCAGTGCTTTGTGACCACCTAGAAGAGGGAGGTAGGGAGGGTGGGAGGGAAGGAGATGCCAGAGAGAAGAGATATGGGAACATGTGTATATGTATAACTGATTCACTTTCTTGAATAAAAATGCAGAAACTAACACACCAATGTAAAGGTATTATGCTCCAAAAAAGATGTTAAAATTGTTTTTCTTAAAACATATTGTATTTTAATAACTTTATTTTTTTTTTACCTTACTCTATTTTATTTTATTTTATCCTCTTTCTTTCTATCTACGTTTTCTCCCTTTTATTCTGTGCCATGTGGATTAAAGGCTCTTGGTGCTGTATCAGTCAGTGCTGTGCCTCTGAGGTGGGAGAGCCTACTTCAGGACACTGGTCCTCAAGAGAACTCTTAGTTCCATGTAATAAAAAACGGGGAAAATCTCCCAGAGATCTCTGTCTCAACACCAAGGCCCAGCTTCACTCAATGACCATAAAGCTACAGTGCTGGACATCCTAGGCCAAACAACTAGCAGAAAAGGAGCACAATCACACCCATTATTCTAGAGGCTGTCAAGAATCATAGTAAGGCCATAGACACCCCAAAACACACCACCAGATGTGAACCTGCTAACCAAAAACACAAGATTGTCCCTCATCCACCAGAACATAGGGATAGTCCCCTCAAGCAGGAAGCCTATGCAACCCACTGACGCAACTTTAACCACTGGGGACAGACACAAAAAACAACGGGATCTATGAAGCTGCCACCTGCAAAAAGGGGACCCCAAACACAGTAAGAAAAGCAAAATGAGAATACATCAAAATACACAGCAGGTGAAGGAGCAATGTAAAAGCCCACCAGGCCTAACAAATGAAGAGGAAATGGGCAGTCTACCTGGAAAATAATTCAGAATAATGATAGTAAACATGATCCAAAATCTTGGAAATAGAATAGAGAAAATGCAAGAATCATTTAACAAGGACCTAGAAGAACTAAAGAGGAAAGAAGCAATGCTGAACAACAAAATTAAAAATTCTCCAGAATGCATCAATAGCAGGGTAACTGAGAAGGAAGAACGGATAAGTGACCTGGAAGATAAAATAGTGGAAAAAACTACTGCAGAGCAGAATAAAGAAAGAAGAATCAAAAGAACTAAAGACAATCTTAGAGACGTCTGGGAGAAAATTAAATTCACCAACATTCAAATTATAGGGGTCCCAGAAGAAGAAGAGAAAATGAAAGGGACTGAGAAAATATTTGAAGAGATTATAGTTGAAAACTTCCCTAATACAGGAAAGGAAATATTTAAGCAAGTCCAGGAAGTACAGAGAGTTCCATAAACGATAAATCCAAGGAGAAACACACCAAGACAAATATTTATCAAAAATTAAATACAAAGAAAACATATTAAAAACAGCAAGGGGAAAAAAACAAATAAGAAACAAGAAAATCCCCATATGTTTAAAGCTGAGCTTTCAGCAGAAACTCTTCAAGACAGAAGGTATTGGCAGGACATATTTAAAATGATGAAGGAGAAAAACCTACACCCAATATTACTCTACCCAGCAAGAAGCTCACTCAGATTTGATGGAGAAATTAAAAGCTTTACAGACAAGCAAAACTTGGGAGACTTCAGCATGACCAAAACACTTTTACAACAAAGCTAAACGAACTTCTCTAGGCAAGAAACACAAGAGAAGGAAAACACATACAATAACAAACCCAAAGCAGTTAAGAAAATGGGATTAGGAACATACATATTGATAATTACCTTAAATATGAATGGCTTAAATGCTCCCAGCAAAAGACAAAGATTGGCTGAATGGATGCAAAAACAAGACCAATATATATGCTGTCTACAAGAGACCCACTTCGGACATAGAGACATGTACAGACTGAAAGTGTGGGGATAGAAAAAGACATTCCATTCAAATGGAAATCAAAAGAAAGCTGGAGTAGCAACATGCATATCAGAAAAAATAGACTTTAAAATAAGGACTATTAAAAGAGACAAAGAAGGACACTACATAATGATCAAGAGATCTATGAAAGAAGAAGATATAACAATTGCAAATATTTATGCACCCAACATAGGAGCACCTCAATACATAGGGCAAATACTAACTGCCATAAAAAGTGTAATTGATGGTAACACAATCATAGTAGGGGACATTAACACCCCATTTTCACCAATGGACAGATCATCCAAAATGAAATTAAATGAAGAAACACAAGCTTTAAATGACAAAAAAAAAAAAAAAAAAAAAAAAAAAAAAAAAAAAAAAAACCAATATGGACTTAATTGTGATTTTTAGGACATTGCATCCAAAAACAACAAAATACATATTTTTTTCCATTGCTCATGGAACATTCTCCAGGATAGAGCATATTGGGTCACAAATCAAGCCTTGGTAAATTTAAGAAAATTGAAATCATGTCAAGTATCTTTTCTGACAACAATGCTATGAGATTAGATATCAATCACAGGAAAAGATGTGTCAAAAATACACACATATGGAGGCTAAACAATGAACTATTTAATAACGAAGTGATCACTGAAAAAATCAAAAAGGAAATCAAAAAATACCCAGAAACAAATGACAGTGATGGCACAAGGACCCAAAACTTATGGGATGCAGCCAAAGCAGTTCTAAGAAGGAAGTTTATAACAATATAAACCTACCTGAAGAAACAGGAAACATCTCAAATAAACAATATAAGCTTGCATCTAAAGCAATTAGAGATAGAAGAACCAAAACCACCAAAATTAGCAGAAGGAAGTAATAAAGATCAGATCACAAGTAAATGAAAAAGAAATGAAGGAAATGATAGTAAAGATCAATAACAGTGAAAGCTGGTTCTTTGAGAAGATAAACAAATTTTCAAAACCATTAGCAAGACTCATGAAGAAAAGATGGGAGAAGACTAAAATCAATAGAATTAGAAATGAAAAATGAGAAGTAACAACTGAAACACAGAAATACAAAGGATCATGACAGATTACTACAAGCAACTCTATGCCAAATAAATGGACAATCTGGAAGAAATGGACAAATTTTTAGAAATGCACAACGTGCTGAGACTGAACCAGTAAGAAATAGAAAATATGAACAGACCAGCCACCAGCACTGAAATTGAAACTGTGATTAAATATGTTCCCACAAACAAAAGCCCAGGACGAGATGGCTTGACAGGCGAATTCTATCAAATATTTAGAGAAGACCTAACACCTATACTTCTCAAACAATTCCAACATATACCAGAGAGAGGAACACCCCTAAACTCATTCTACAAAGCCACAATCACTCTAACATCAAAACCAGACAAAGATGTCACAAAGAAAGAAAACTACAGACCAATATCCCTGATGACCATAGGTGCAAAAATCTTCAAAAACAATACTAGCAAACAGAATCCAACAGCACATTAAAAGGATCATATACCATGACCAAGTTGGGTTTCTTCCAAGAATGCAAGGATTCTTCAATATATGCAAAGCAATCAATGTGATACACCATATTAACAAACTGGAGAAAAACCACATGATCATCACAATAGATGCAGAGAAAACTTTCGACAAAATTCAACACCCATTTATGATAAAACCCCAGGAGAGAGTAGCATAGAGGGAACTTTCTATAACATAATAAAGGCCATATATGACAAATACACAGCCATCATCGTCCTCAATGTTGAAAAACTGAAGTGATTTCCACTTGTTTCAGGAGCAAGACAAGGTTGCCCACTGTCACAAGTATTATTCAACATGGTTTTGGAAGTTGTAGCCATAGCATTCAGAGAAGAAAAAGAAATAAAAGTAAAACAAATCGGAAAAGAAGAAATAAAGCTGTCAATGTTGGCAGAGGACACGATAGTATACATAGAGAATTGTAAAGATGCTACCAGAAATCTAGTAGAGCTAATCAATGAATTTGGTAAAGAAGCAGAAAACAAAATTAATGCACAGAAATCTGTGACATTCTTATACACTAATGTGAAAAATCTAAAAGTGAAATTAAGAAAACAATCCCATTTACTATTGTAAAAAAAGAATAATATATCTAGGAATAAACCTACCTAAGGAGACAAAAGAACTGTATGCAGAATATTATAAGACTCTGATGAAAGAAATTACATATGTTACAATTAGATGGAGCAATATACCATGTCCTTGGATTGGAAGAATCAACACTGTGAAAATGACTCTATGACCTGAAGCAATCTTCAGATTCAATGCAATACCTATCAAACTACCACTGGCATTTTAAACGGAAATAAAACAAAAAATTTAACACTTTGTATGGAGACAGAAAAGATCCCGAATAGCCAAAGCAATCTTGAGAATGAAAAATGGAGCTGGAGGTATCAGTATCCCTGACTTCAGACTATACTACAAAGGTACACTAATCAAGAGATTATGGTCCTGGCACAAAAACTGAAATATACGTCAACGCAACTGGACAGAAAACCCAGAGATAAACCCATGCACATATGGTCATCTTATCTATGATATACGAGGCAAGAATATACAGTTGAGAAAAGAAATCCTCTTCAATAAGGGGTGCTGGGGAAACTGGACAGGTATATATAAAAGTATGAAATTAGAAGACTCCCTAACACCATTCACAAAAATAAGCTCAAAATGGATTAAAGAACTAAATGTTAGGCCAGAAACTCTCAAATTCTTAAAGGAAAACATAGGCAATACACTCTATGACATAAATCACCGCAAGATATTTTTTGACCAACTTCCTTGAGAAATGGAAGTAAAAACAAAAATAAACAAATGGGACCTAATGAAACTTCAAGGCTTTTGCACAACAAAGGAAACCATAAACAAGACTAAGAGATAGCTCCCAGAATGGGAGAAATTATTTGCAAATGAAGCAACTGACAAAGGATTAATCTCCAAAATTTACAAGCAGATCATGCAGCTCAATAATAATAAAAAAACAAAAAACCCAATCCATACATTGACAGAAGACCTAAACAGACATTTCTACAAAGAAGATATACAGATTGCCAATGAGCAGATGAAAGAATGCTCAACATCATTATAGAAATGCAAATCAAAACTACAATTAGATATCATATTACACCGGTCAGAATGGCCATCATCAAAAAACCTAGAAACAATGAATGCTGGAGAGTGTGTGGAGAAAAGGGAACACGCTTGTACTGCTTTTGGGAATGCAATTTGGTGTAGCCACTATGGAGAACAGTATGGGGATTCCTCAAATATCTAGAAATAAAACTACCATAGGACCCAGCATTCCCACTACTGGGCATATACCCTGAGAAAACCAAAATTCAAAAAGAGTCATGTAATAAAATATTCAAGGCAGCTCTATTTACAAGAGCCAGGAGGTGGAAGAAACCTAAGTGTTCATCATTGGATGAATGGATAAAGCAGACGTGGCACATATATACAATGGAATATTACTCAGCCATAAAAAGAAACAAAATTGAAGTATTTGTAGGGAGATGTATGGACTGAGAGTCTGTCATACAGAGTGAAGTAAGCCAGAAAGGGACAAGCAAATATGGTATGCTAACATATATATGGAACCAAAGGGAAAAAAAAAGGTCATGAAGAAACTAGGGGTAAGATGGGAAAGGAGAAACAGACCTACTAGAGAATGGACTTAAGGAGGTGGGGAGGCAGAAGGGTAGGCTGTTACAAAGTGAGAGAATGACATGGATATAATACACTACCAAATGTAGAATAGATAGCTTGTGAGAAGCAGCCTCATAGCACAGGAAGATCAGCTCAGTGCTTTGTGACCACCTAGAAGGTAGAGATTGGGAGGATGGGAGGGAGGGAATTGCAAGAGAGAAGGGATATGGGAACATTTGTATATATATAACTGATTTACTTTGTTATAAAGCAGAAACTAACATATCATGTAAAGTTATTATACTCCAAAAATGATGTTACATTTATAACCTTATATTTTATTTTAATAACTTTATTTTTTATCTTACTCTATTTTCTATTATTTTATTCTCTTTCTTTCTTTCCATCTTTCTACTTTTTCTCCATTTTATTATGTCCCATCTAGATGAAAGGCTTTTTGGTGCTCTAGCAGTCACTGCTTCACTGCCCAGAACAGAGGGACTATTCCCCTTAACAAGGAAGCCTACACAACACACTGAAAAAACTTTTGCCACTGGGGACAGACACCAAAAACAACGAGAACTATGAACCTGTAGCCTGCATTAAGGAGACCCTAAACACAGTAAGATAAGCAAAGTGAGAAGACAGATACACACACAGCCGATAAAGGAGCATGGTAAAAGCCCACGAGACCTAATAAATGAAGAGGAAATAGGCAGTCTACGTGAAAAAGAATTCAGAATAATGATAGTAAAGATGATCGTAAATCTTGGAAATAGAATAGAGAAAATGCAAGAAACATTTAACAAGGACCTGAAAGAACTAAAGAGGAAACAAGCAACGATGAACAACACAATAAATGAAATTCAAAATACTCTAGAAGGGAACAATAGCAGAATAACTGAGGTGAAAGAACAGATAGGTGACCTGGAAGATAAAATAGTGGAAATAACTACTGTGGAGCAGAATAAAGAAACTAGAATGAAAAGAACCAAAGAAAAGAACTCAGAGACCTCTGGGACAAAATTAAACTCACCAACATTCAAATTATAGGGGTCCCAGAAGAAGAAGTGTAATAGAAAGGGACTGAGAAAATATTTGAAGAGATTATAGTTGAAAACTTCCCTAATACAGAAAAGGAAATAGTTAGTCAAGTCCAGGAAGCACAGAGAGTCCCATACTGGATAAATCCAAGGAGAAACAAGCCAAGACACATATTAATCAAACTATAAAAATTAAATACAAAGAAAACATATAAAGAGAAGCAAGGGAAACACAACAAATAACACACAAGGGAGTCTCCATAAGGTTAACAGTTGATCTTTCAGCAGAAACTCTTCAAGCCAGGAGGGAGGGGTCAATGACTTCATAAACAAGACCAATATATGTGCTGTCTACAAGACAACCACTTCAGACCTACGAACACGTACATACTGAAAGTGAGGGGATAGAAAAAGATATTCCATTCAAATGGAAATCAAAAGAAGACTGGAGTAGCAAATCTCATATCAGAAAAAATGGACTTTAAAATAAAGACTATTACAAGAGACAAAGAAGGACACTACATAATGATCAAGGGATCGATCCAAGAGAAAGACATAACAATTGCAAATATTTATGCACCCAGCATAGGAGCACCTCAATACATAAGGCAAGTACTAACAACCATATAAAGGGTAATCAAGAGTAACAGAATCATATTACGGGACATTAACACCCCACTTTCACCAATGGACTGATCATCCATAATGAAAATAAATGAGGAAACACAAGGTTTAAATGATGCAATAAACAAGATGGACTTAATTTTGATTTATAGGATACTATATCCATAATCAACAGAATACACATTTTTGTCAGGTGGTCATGGAACATTCTCCAGGATACATCATAACTTGGGTCACAAATCAAGCCTTGGCAAATTTAAGAAAATTGAAATCATATCCAGTATCTTATCTGATCACAACGCTATGAGATGAGATATCAATTACAGGAAAAGATGTGTCAAAAATACAAACACATGGAGGCTAACCAATCCACTACTTAATAACGAAGTGATCACTGAAGAAATCAAAGAGGAAATCAAAAAATACCTAGACACAAACGACAATGGAGACACGATGAACCAAAACTTATGGGATGCAGCAAAAGCAGTTCTAAGAGGAAGTTTATAGCAATACAATCCTACCTGAAGAAAAAGGAGACATCTCAAATAAACAACATAAATGTGTACCTAGATCTATTAGAGAGAGAAGAAAGAAAAAACCCAAAGTTAGGAGAAAGAAGGAAATCATAAAGATTAGATCAGAAATAAATGAAAAAGAAATGAAAGAAATGATAGCAAAGATCAATAATGGGGAAAGCTCGTTCATTGGGAAGATAAACAAAATTACAAAACCATAAGCCAGACTCATCAAGAAAAAAAGGGAGAATACTCAAATCAATATTATTAAGAATGAAAAAGGAGCAGTAAAAACTGACACACAGAAATACAAAGGATCATGAGAGATTACTACAAACAACTCTATGCCAATAAAATGGACAACTAGGAAGCAATGGACAAATTCTTAGAAATGCACAACCTGCTGAGCCTGAACCAGGAAGAAATAGAAAATATGAACAGACCAGTCACAAGCATTGACATTTAAACTGTGATTAAAATTCTTCCAACAAACAAAAGCCAAGGTCCACATGGCTTGATAGGCGAATGCTATTAAACATTAAGCGAAGAGCTAACAGCCATACATCTAAAACTCTTCCAACATGTACCAGAATGAGGAACACTCCCAAACTCATTCTACGAAGCCACCATCACATTAATACCAAAACCAGACAAACATGTCACAAAGAAAGAAAACTACAGACCAATATTATGGATGAAAAAATATGCAAAAATCCTCAAAAAAATTCTAGGAAATAGAATGGAACAGCACATTAAAAGGATCATACAATATGATCAAGTAGGGTTTTTTCGACGAAAGGATTCTTCAATATACACAAAACAATCAACGTGATACACCGTATTAACAAATTGAAGGAGAAAAACAATGTGATCATATCAATAGATGCAGAGAAAGCTTTTGACATAATTCAACACTCATTTATGATAAAACCCGGATAAATGAGGCATAGCAGGAAATTTCCTCAACATATTAATGACCATATATGACAAAGAAACAGCAAACATCATACTCAATTTTGAAAAAGGGAAACGATTTCCACACTTTCAGGAGCAAGACAAGGTTGCACACTCTCACAACTATTATTCAACATATTTTGGAAGTTGTACCCACAGCAATCAGAGAAGAAAGAGAAAGAAAATAATCCAAATCATAAAAGTAGATATAAAACTGTCACTGTTTGCAGAGGACATGATAAAATACATACAGAATCCTAAAGATGCTAGTAAAAAAGTACTAGAGCTTATCAATGAATTTGGTAAAGTAGCAGGATACAAAATTTATATGAAGAAATCTCTGGCATTCTTATACACTAAGGATGAAAAGTCCGTAAGTGAAATTAAGAAAACACTCCCATTTACCATTGCAACAGAAAGAATAATATATCTAGGAATAAACCTACCAAAGGAGACAAAAGACCTGTATGCAGAAAATTATAAGACACTAATGAATGTAATTACAGATTATACAAATAAATGGTGCAATATACCATGTCCTTGGATTGGAAGAATCAACATTGGAAAATGACTCTATGACACAAAGCAATCTACACATCCCTATCAAACTATCACTGGCATTTTAAACAGAACTAGAAAAAAAATTCACAATTTGTACAGAAACACAAAAGACCCCGAATAGCCTTAGCAATATTGAGAATGAAAAATGGAGCTGGAGGAGTCAGGCTCCGTGACTTCAGACTATACTACAAAGCTACAGGAATCAAGAGAGTATGGTACTGGCACAAAAACTGAAATTTACCTCAGTGGTACAGGAAAGAAAGCCCAGAGATAAACCCACGCACATATGGTCACTTTATGTTTGACAAAAGATGCAAGAATATACAGTGGAGAAAAGACAGCCTCTTCAATAAGGGGTGCTGGGGAAGCTGGACAACTACATGTAAAGTATGAAATTAGAAGAGTCCCTTACACCATACACAAAAATAAGCTCAAAATGGATTAACGACCTCAATGTAAGGCCAGACACTATCAAACTCTTAGAGAAAAACATAGGCAGAATGCTCTATGACATAAATCAGAGTAAGATCCTTTCTCTAAGACCAACCTCTTAGAGAAATGGAAATAAAAACAAACAAATAAAAAGGCAAATTGGACCTAATGAAAGTTAAAACCTTTTGCAAAGCAAAGGAAACCATAAACAAGACCAAAAGACAACTCTCAGAATGGGAGAAATCATTTGCAAATGAAGCAACTGACAAAGGATTAATGTTGAAAGTTTACAGGTAGCTCATGCAGCTCAATGACAGAAAAACCAACAATCCAATCCAAAAATGGGTAGAAGCCCTAAACAGTAATTTATCCAAACAAGATATACAGAATACCAACAAACAGATGAAAGAATGCTCAACATCATTAATTATTAGAGAAATGCATATCTAAACTACAATTAGATATCATCTCACACCTGTCAGAATGGTCATCATCAAAAAATCTAGAAGCAAGGAATGCTGGTGAGCTTGTGGAGAATAGGGACCACACTTGCACTGCTTGTGGGAATGTATATTGATACAGCCATTATGGAGAACAGTATGGAGGTTCCTTAAAAATCTAGAAATAAAACTACCATAGGGCCCAGCAATCCCACTACTGGGCATATACAGTGAGAAAACGAAAATTCAAAAAGAGTCGTATCAAAATATTCAAGGCAGCTCTATTTGCAATAGCAAGGAGGTGGAAGAAACCTAAGTGTCCATCATAGGATGAATGGATAAAGCAGATGTGGCACATATATACAATGGAATATGACTCAGCCTGAAAAAGAAACGAAATTAAGTTATTTGTAGTGAGATGGATGAACCGAGAGTCTGTCATACAGAGTGAAGTACGCCAAAAAGAGAAAAGCAAATACCATATGCTAACACATATATATGGAACCTAAGAAAGAAAAAACAAAAAGGTCATGAAGAACCTAGTGGTAAAACTGGAAGAGACGCAGACCTACTAGAGAATGGACTGAAGGATGTGGGGAGGGGGAAGTGTATGCCATTACAAAGTGATAGAGAGACATTGACATATATACATTACCGAACATAGAATAGATAGCTAGTGGGAAGCAGCCTTATAGCACAGGGAGATCAGCTCAGTGCTTTGTGACCACGTAGAAGGGGGAGATAGGGAGGATGGGAAGGAGGGAGATGCAAGAGGGAAGAGATATGGGAACACATGTATATGTATAACTGATTCACTTTGTTATAAAGCAGAAACTAACACACCATTGTGAAGTTATTATACTCCAAAAAACATGTTTAAATTTTTAAAAAACTTTTATTTTAATCACTTTATGTTTTTTTATCTTACTCTATTTTATTTTATTTTATCCTCTTTCTTCCTCTCTTTCTACTTTTTCTCCCTTTTATTCTGTGCCATGTGGATGAAAGGGTCTTGGTGCTCTAGCAGTCACTGCTGTGCCTCTGAGGTGGGAGAGCCTACTTCACGACATTGGACCTCAACAGACCTCCCAGCTCCATGTAATATCAAACGGGGAAAATCTCCCAGAGATGTCCGTCTCAACAACAAGACGCACCTTCATTCAATGATCAGCAAGCTACAGTTCTGGACATCCTATGCCAAACAACCAATAAGAGAGGAACACAACTCCACCCATTACCAGAGGCACCAGTGGGAGGGAGCTGTGAAGGAGGAAGTGTTTCCACTCACTAGGAAGCCGCTTCGTGGGCAGAGATTGTGGGTGGTGCAAGGGGAAAGCATTGGAGCAGTGAAGGATAGCACAGCAACAGGAGGGCGGAGGGCAAAGCAGAGAGATTCCAACACAGAGGATCAGGGCCGACCGGCAATCACCAGCCTGAGATGCTTTTCTGCTCACATGCCGGGGCGGGCGTGGCCTGGAGTTGAGGCTCGGGCTTCGGTCGGAGTGCCGGTAGAGGACAGGGGTGGGTGGCGTGAACACAGTCTGCAGAGGGTTAGTGCACCACAGCTAGCCAGGAGGGAGTCCGGGGAAAAATCTGGACCTGCCGAAGAGGCAAGGGATTTTTCTTCCCTCTTTTTTCCTGGTGCGGGAGGAGAGGGGATTAAGAGCGCTGCTTAAAGGAGCTCCAGAGACAGGCGCGAGCCACGGCTAAAAGCATGGACGACAGAGATGGGCATGAGACTCTAAGGCTGCTGCTGCCTTAAACAAGAAGCCTCTGTGTGGGCACAGGTTACTATCCACACCACCCTTCCGGGTAGCCTGTGCAGCCCGCCACTGCCAGGGTTCTGGAATCCAGGGACAACTCCCCCGGGAGAATGCATGGCGTGCCTCAGGCTGGTGCAATATCAAGCCGGCCTCTGCCGCAGCAAGCTCGCCCCGCATTTCATGCCCCTCCCTCCCCCCCGGCCTGAGTGAGCCAGAGCCCCTGAATCAGCGGCTCCTTTAACCCTGTCCTGTCTGAGCAAAGAACAGATGCCCTCCAGTGAACTACACGCAGAGGTGGGGCCAAATCCAAAGCTGAGCCCCTGGGAGCTGTGAGAACAAAGACGAGAAAGGGAAATCTCTCCCAGCAGCCTCAGAAGCAATGGATTAAAGCCCCACAATCAACTTGATGTACCCTGCATCTGTGGAATACATGAATAGACAACGTATCATCCCAAGTTGAGGAGGTGGACTTTGAGAGCAAGATTTATGATTTTTTCCCCTTTTCCTCTTTTTTGAGTGTTTATGTATATGCTTCTGTGTGAGATTTTGTCTGTATAGCTTTGCTTCCACCATTTTTCCTAGAGTTCTATCTGTCCTTTTTTTTTTAATTTTGTTTTCTTAATAATTCATTTAAAAACTTTATTTTATTTTACTTTCTTTCTTCCTTCCTTCCTTCCTTCCTTCCTTCCTCTCTTTCTTTCTTTCTTTCTTTCTTCCTTCCTTCCTTCCTTCCTTCCTTCCTTCCTTACTTCCTTTCTTTCTTTCTTTCTTTCTTTCTTTCTTTCTTTCTTTCTTTCTTTCTTTCTTTCTTTCTTTCTCTCTTTCTTTCTTTCTTTCTTTTTCTTTCTTTCTTTCCCTCCTTTAGACAACGAATCATCCCAGATTGAGGAGGTGGACTTTGAGAGCAAGATTTATGATTTTTTCCCCTTTTCCTCTTTTTGTGAGTGTGTATGTGTATGCTTCTGTATGAGATTTTGTCTCTATAGCTTTGCTTAAACCTTTGTCCTAAGGTTCTATCTGTCCTTTTTTCGTGTGTGTATTTTTTTTCTTAATAATTATTTTTTAATTTAATAACTTTATTATATTTTATTTTATTTAACTTTTTCTTTTTTCTTTCTTTCTTTTTTCGTTGCTTACCTCCTTCCTTCCTTGCATCATCTGTCCCTCCCTCCTTTATTTCTTTCTTTCCTTCTTTCTTTCTTCCTTCCATCCTTCCTTCCTTACTTCATTCCTTCCTTCCTTCCCTCCTTTCTTTCTTTCTTTCTTTATTACTATTTCTACTAATTATTTCTATTATTTCTCCTTTCTATTCTGAGCCGTGTGGATGAAAGGATCTTGGTGCTCCAGCCAGGAGTCAGTGCTGTGCCTCTGAGGTGGGAGAGCCAACTTCAGGACACTGGTCAACAAGAGACCTCCCAGCTCCACATAATATCAAATGGCAAAAATCTCCCAGAGATCTCCATCTCAACACCAGCACCCAGATTCACTCAACAACCAGCAAGCTACAGTGCTGGACGCTCTATGCAAAACAACTAGCAAAACAGGAACACAAAATCACCCATTAGCAAAGAGGCTGCCTAAAATCATAATAAGTCCACAGACACCACAAAACACACCACCGGACGTGGACCTGTCCACCAGAGAGACAAGATCCAGCCTCATCCACCAGAACACAAGCACTAATGCCATCCACCAGGAAGCCTACACAACCCACTGAACAAACTTTAGCAACTGGGGAATGACACCAAAAATAACGCGAACTATGAACCTGCAGCCTGCAAAAAGGTGACCCAAAACACAGTAAGATAAGCAAAATTAGAAGACAGAAAAACACACAGCAGTTGAAGGATCAAGGTAGAATCTAACCAGACTTAACAAATGAAGAGGAAATAGGCAGTCTACCTGAAAAAGAATTCGGAAAATTGATAGTAAAGATGATCCACAATCTTCAAAATAGAATAGAGAAAATGCAAGAAACATTTAATGAGGAACTAGAAGAACTAAAGAGGAAATAAGCACCAATGAACAACACAATAAATGAAATGAAAATTTCTCCAGAAGAGGTCAATAACAGAATAACTGAGGTGGAAGAACGGATAAGTGACCTGGAAGATAAAATATTGGAAATAACTACTGCAGAGAAGAAAAAGAAAAAAGAATGAAAAGAACTGAATACAGTCCCAGAGGTCTCTGGGACAAAATTAAACTCAGCAACATTCAAATTATAGGCGTCCCAGAAGAAGAAGAGAAAAAGAAATGTACTGAGAAAATATTTGAAGAGATTATAGTTGAAAATGTCCCTAATATGTGAAAGGAAATAGTTAAGCAAGTCCATAAATCACAGAGAGTACCATACAGGATAAATCCAAAGAGAAACATGCCAAGACACATATTAATCAAACTATCAAAAATTAAATACAAAGAAAACATATTAAAAGCAGCAAGGGAAAAACAACAAATAACACACAAGGGAATCCCCATAAGGTGAACAGCTGATCTTTCAGAAGAAACTCTGCAAGCCAGAAGGGAGTGGCAGGACATATTTAAAGTGATGACGGAGGAAAACCTAAAACCGAGATTACTGTACCCAGGAAGGATCTCACTCAGATTTAATGGAGAAATTAAAACTTTTACAGAGAAGCAAAAGCTGAGAGACATCAGCACCACCAAAGCACGTTTACAACAAATACTAAATGAACTACTCTAGGCAATAAACACAAGTGAAGGAAAAGACCTACAATAACAAACTCAAAACAGTTAAGAAAATGGGAATAGGAACATACATATCAATCATTACCTTAAATATAAATGGATTAAATGCTCCCAACAAAGGACACACACTGGCTGAATGTTTTCAAAAACAAGTACAATATATATGCTGTCTACTAGAGACACAATTCAGACATAGGTACACAAACAGACTGAAAGTGAGGGGATGGAAAAAGAATTTCCATTCAAATGCATATAAAAAGAAAGCTGGAGTATCCACTCTAATATCAGACAACATAGACTTTAAAATGAAGACTATTATAAGAGACACAGATGGACACTACATAATGATCAAGGGATCAATCCATGAAGAAGACATAACAATTGCAACTATTTATGCACCAACCATAGGATCACCTCAATACATAAGGAAAATACTAACAACCATAAATGGGGTAATCAACAGTAACACAATCATAGTAGGGGACGTTAACACCCCACTTTCACCAATGGACAGATCATCAAAAATGAAAATATATGAGGAAACACAAGCTTAAAATGATACAATAAAGAAGTTGGACTTAATTGTGATTTATAGGAAATTCCAAAAAAAACAACAGAATAAACATTTTTCTCAAGTGTTCATGGAACATTCTCCAGGATAGATCATATCTTGGGTCAAAAATGAATGCTTGGTAAATTTAAGAAAATTGAAATCATATCAAGTATGTTTTCTGAACACAACGTTATGAGACTAGTTATCAATTACAGGAAAAGATGTGTCAAAAATACAACCACACTGAGGCTAAACAATGAACTATTTAATAACGAAGTGATCACAGAAGAAATTAAAGAGGAAATAAAAAAATACCCAAAAACAAACGACAATGGAGACACGATGACCCAAAAATATGGGATGCAGCCAAAGCAGTTCTAAGAGGGAAATTTATAGCAATATAATCCTCCCTAAAGACACAGGAACCATCTAAAATAAACAACATAACCTTGCACCTAAAGTAATTAGAGAAAGAAGAACAAGAAAACCCCAAAGTTAGCAGAAGGAAGGAAATCATAAAGATCAGATCAGAAATAAATGAAAAAGAAATGAAGTAAATGATAGCAAAGATCAATAACACTGAATGCTTCTTCTTTGAGAGGAGAAACAAAATTGCAAAAGTATTAGCCAGACTCATGAAGAAAAAAATGGAGAAGACTCAAATAAATAGAATGAGAAAAGACAAAGGAGAAGTAACAACTGACACACAGAAATACAAAGGATTATGAGAGATTATTACAAGCAACTCAATGACAATAAAGTGGACAATCTGGAAGAAATGGACAAATTCTTACAAATGAACAACGTGCTGAGACTGAACCAGGAAGAAATAGAAAATATGAACAGACAAGGCACCAGCACTGAAATTTAAACTGTGACTAAAAATCTTCCAACAAACAAAAGCCCAGAACCAGATGGCTTGACAGGAGAATTCTATCAAACATTTAGAGAAGAGCTAACACCTATCCTTCTGAAACTCTTCCAACATATACCAGAGGGAGGAACACTCCCAAACTCCTTCTATGAAGATACCGTCAGTCTAATACCCAAACCAGACAAAGATGTCACATAGAATGAAAACTACAGACCAATATCACTGATGAACATAGATGCAAAAATCCTCAAAGAAATACTAGCAAATTGAAACAGACAGCACATTAAAAGGAACACACACCATAACAAGGGCAGTTTCTTCCAGAAATGTAAGGATTCTTCAGTATACACCAATAAATCAACGTGATACACCATATTAACGAGCTGAAGTGGAAAACCATATGATCATTTCAATATATGCAGAAAAAGCTTTTGACAAAATTCAACACCAATTTATGATATAATCCCGGGAGAAAGTAGGCATTGAGGGAACTTTCCTCAACATAACAAAGGCCACATATGACAAACAAACAGCCAACATAGTGCTCAATGCTGAAAAACTGAAACAATTTCCACCAGTTTCAGGAGTAAGAGAAGGTTGACCATTCTCACAACTATTATTCAACATAGTTATGGAAGTTGTTGCAACAACAATCAGAGAAGAAAAAGAAATAAAGGTAATCCAAATCGGAAAAGAAGTAATAAATCTGTCACCGTTTGCAGAGGACATGATGCTATACAGGGAGAATACTAAAGATGTTACCAGAAAACAACTAGAGCTAATCAATGAATTTGGTAAAGTTGCAGGATACAAAATTAATGCACAGAACTCTCTGGCATTCTTATGCACTAATGACGAAAAATCTGAAAGTGAAATTAAGAAACCACTCCATTTACGACGGCAACAAAAATAATAATATATCTAGGAATAAACCTACCTAAGGAGACAAAAGACCTGTATGCAGATTATTATAAGACACGGATGAAAGAAATGACCGATAAAACAAATAGATGGAGCAATATACCATGTCCTTGGATTGGAAGAATCAATATTGTGAAAGTGACTCTATGACACAAAGCAATCTACACATTCAGTGCAATCCCTATCAAACTATCACTGGCATTTTAAACAGAACTAGAAAAAAAAAATTCACAATTTGTATGGAAACACAAAAGACCCCGAATAGCCAAAGCAAATTTGAGTATGAAAAATGGAGCTGGAAGAGTCGGGCTCCCTGACTTCAGACTATTCTACAAAGCTACAGTAATCAAGGGAGTATGGTACTGGCACAAAAACTGAAATATATATCAATGGAACAGGATAGAAAGCCCAGAGATAAACCCATGCATATATGGTCACATTATCTTTGATAAACGAGGCAAGAATATACAGTGGAGGAAACATAACCTCTTTAATAAGGGTTGCCGGGGAATTGGGACAGGTCCCTGTACAAGTATGAAATTAGAAAACTCCCTAACACAATACACAAAAATAAGCTCAAAATGGATTAAAAACCTAAATGTGAAGCCAGACACTATCAAACTCTTAGAGGAAAACATAAGCAGAACGCTCAATGACATAAGTCACAGCAAGATTCTTTTTGACCCACCTCTTAGAGAAATGGAAATAAAAACAAACAAGCAAAAACCCAAATTGGACCTAATGAAAACTAAAATCATTTGCACCGCAATGGAAACCATAAACAAGACCAAAACACACGTCTTAGAATGGGAGATATCATTTGCAAATGAAGCAACTGACAAAGGATTAATGTCCAAAATTTACAGACACCACAAGAAGCTCAATAACAGAAACACAAAAAATCCACTCCAAAAATGAGCAGAAGACCTAAACAGGCATTTCTGCAAAGAAAATATACAGATTGCCAACAAATAGATGAAAGAATGCTCAACATCATTAATCATTAGAGAAATGCAAATCAAAACTACAATTAGATATCATCTCACACCGGTCAGAATGGCCATGATGAAAAAATCTAGAAACAAGGAATGCTGTATAGCATGTGGAGAAAAGGGAACACTCTTGCACTGCTGGTGGGAATGTAAATTGATACAGCCACTACGGAGAACAGTATGGGGGTTACATAAAAACCTATGAATAAACCTACACTAGGACCCAGCAATCCCACTACTGGGCATATATCCTGAGAATACCATAATTCAAAAAGTGTCATGTACGAAAATGTTCGTTGCAGCTCTATTTACAAGAGTCAGGAGATGGAAGCAACCTAATTGTCCATCCTCGGGTGTATGGATAAAGAAGATGTCATACATATATACAATGGAATATTACTCAGCCATAAAAAGAAATGAAATTGAGTTATTTGTAGTGAGGTGGATGGATCTAGAATCTGTCATACAGAGTGAAGTAGGCTAGAAAGAGAAAAACATATACAATATGCTAACATATATATATGGAGCCTAAGAAAAAAAAAGAAGGTCATGAAGAACCTAGGGTTAAGACAGGAATGGAGACACAGACCTACTAGAGAATGTACTCAAGGATGTGGGGAGGGGGCTGTGTAGGCTGTTACAAAGTAAGAGAGTGTCATGGACATATATATATATATACTACCAAACGTAGATAGCTAGTGGGAAGCAGCCTCATAGCACAGGGAGATCAGCTCAGAGCTTTGTGACTAAATAGAAGGGGAAATAGGGAGGATGGGAAGGAGGGAGATGCAAGAGGGAAGAGATATGGGAACACTTGTATATGTATAACTGATTCACTTTGTTATAAAGCAGAAACTAACACACCATTGTAAAGTTATTATACTCCAAAAAAGATGCTAATTTTTTCTTAACTTATACGTTATTTTAATATCTTTATTTTTATCTTACTCTATTACATTTACTTTTATCCTCTTTCTTTCTTTCCATCTTTCTTTCTTTCTTTCTTTATCTATCTCTCTCTCTCTCTCTTTCTTTCTTTCTTTTCTGCTTTTTCTCCCTCATATTCTGTGCCATGTGCATGAAAGGGCCTTGGTGCTCTAGCAGTCAGTGCTGTACCTCTGAGACTGGAGAGGCTACTTCAGAACACTTGTCCTCAAGACACCTCACAGCTCCATGTAATATGAAATGGGGAAAATCTCCCAGAGATCTCCATCTCAACACAAAGGCCCAGCTTCCCACAATGACCAGCAAGCTACAATGCCAGACATCATATGCCAAACAACAAGTAAGACAGGAACACAACCCCACTCATAATAAGAGAGGCTGCCTAAAATCATAATAAGGTAACAGATCCACAAAACACACCAACAGACGTGGACCTACCCACCAGAAAGACAAGATCCAGCCTCATCGACCAGAGCAAAGTAACTTGTCCCCTCAACCGGGAAACCTACACGACACACTGATGGAACCTTAGCCACAGGGAACAGACACCAAAAACAACGGGAACAATGAACTTATATCCTGCAAAAAGGAGACCCCAAACACTGCTAAATCAGCAAAATGAGAAGACAGAAAAACACACAGCCGATGAAGGAGCAAGGTAAAAGCCAACCCGAAATAAGAAATGAAGAGGAAATAGGCAGTCTATCTGAAAGAGAATTTAGAATAATGATAGTAAAGATGATCCATAATCTTGCAAATAGAATAGAGAAAATGAAACATACATTTAACAGGACCTAGAAGAACTAAAGAGGAAACAAGCAATGATGATCTACACAATAAATGAAATTAAAAATTCTCCAGAAGAGATCAATAGCAGAATAACTGAGGCAGACGAATGGATAAGTGACCTGGAAGATAAAATAGTGGAAATAACTACTGTAGAGCAGAATAAAGAAAAAAGAATGAAAAGAACTGAAGACAGTCTCAGACATCTGGGAAAAATTTAAACTCACCAACATTCAACTTATAGGAGTCCCAGAAAAAGAAGAGAAGAAGAAATGGACTGTGAATATATTTGAAGAGATTATAGTTGAAAATGTCCTTAATATGTGAAAGGAAATAGTTAATCAAGTCCAGGAAGCACAGAGAGTCCCATACAGGATAAATTCCAGGAGAAACAGGCCAAGACACATATTAATCAAACTATCAAAAATTAAGTACAAAGAAAACATATTAAAAACAGCAAGGGAAAAACAACAAATAACACACAAGGGAATTCCGATAAGGTTAACAGCTCATTTTTCAGCAGAAACTCTGCAAGCCTGAGGGGAGTGGCAGGACATATATAAAGTGGTGAAGGAAAAAAACCTACAACCAAGATTTCTCTAACCGGAAAGAATCTCACTCAGATTTGATGGAGAAACTGAAACCTTTACAGACAAGCAAAAGCTGAGAGAATTCAGCACCACAAAACCACCTTTACAACAAATGCTAAACGATCTTCTCTAGGCAAGAAACACAAGAAAAGGAAAACACCTACAATAACAAACATGAAACAGTTAAGAAAATGGGAATAGGAACATATATATCGATCATTACCTTAAATGTAAATGGATTAAATGCTCCCACCAAAAGCACAGACTGGCTGAATGGATTGAAAAACAAAACCAATATATATGCTGTTTACAAGAGACCCACATTAGACCTAGGGACAAAAACGGACAGAAAGTGAGGGGATGGAAAAAGATTTTCCATTCAAATGGAAATCAAAAAGAAGCTGGAGTAGCCACTCTCATATAAAAAAATAGACTTTAAAATAGAGACTATTACAAGAGACAAAGAAGGACACTACTTAATGATCAAGGGATCGATCCAAAAAAAAGATGTAACAAGTGCAAATATTTATGCACCCCACATAAGATCACCTCAATACATAAGGCAAATACTAACAACCATAAATAGGGTAATCGATAGTAATACAATCATAGTAGGGGACTTTAACACCCCACTTTCACCAATGGACAGATCATCCAAAATGAAATAAATGAGGAAACACAAGCTTTAAATGATACAATAAAAAAGATGCACTTAATTGTGATTTATAGGAATTTCCATCATAAACAACAGAATACACATTTTTCTCAAGTGTTCATGAAAATTCTCCAGGATAGATCATATCTTGGGTCACAAATCTAGCCCTGGTAAATTTAAGAAAATTGAAATCATATCAAGTATCATATCTGAGCACAACACTATGAGACAGGATATCAATTACAGGAAAAGATGTGTCAACAATACAAACACATGGAGGCTAACCAATCCACTACTTAATAACGAAGTGATCACTGAAGAAATCAAAGAGGAAATCAAAAAATACCTAGACACAAACGACCATGGAGACACGATGAACCAAAACTTATGGGATGCAGCAAAAGCAGTTGTGAGAAGGAAGTTTATAACAAATCCTACCTGAAGAAACAGGAAACATCTCAAATAAACAACATAACATTGCACCTAAAGCTAATAGAGAGAGAAGAAAAAAAAAACCAAATTTAGCAGAAAGAAGGAAATCATAAAGATCAGAACAGAAATAAATGAAAAAGAAATGATGGAAACGATAGCAAATGTCAATAAGAGTGAAAGCTGGTTCTTTGAGAAGATAAACAAAATTGCAAAACCATAATCCAGACTCATCAGAGAAAAAGGGAGAATACTCAATTCAATAGTATTAGAAATGAAAAAGGAGAAGTAAGAAGTGACACAGAGAAATACAAACCATCATGAGAGATTACTACCAGCAACTCTATGCCAATAAAACGGACAACCTGGAAGAAATGGACAAATTCTTAGAAATGCACAATGTGCTGAGACTGAACCAGGAAGAAATAGAAAATATGAACAGACCAATCACAAGCACTGAAATTTAAACTGTGATTAAAAATCTTCCAACAAACAAAAGCCCAGGACCACATAGCTTGACAAATGGATTCTATCAAACATTAAGAGAAGAGCTAACACCTATACTTCTCAAACTCTTCCAACATATACCAGAGAGTGGAACACCCCCGAACTCATTCTACAAAGCCACCATCACACTAATACCAAAACCAGACAAACATGTCACAAAGAATGAAAACCACAGACCAATATTACTGATGAACATAGATGCAAATATGCTTAAAAAATACTAACAAACAGAATCCAACAGCACATTAAAAGGATCATACAACATGATGAAGTGGGGTTTCTTCCACAAGTGCAAGGATTCTTTAATATACGCAAAACAATTGGGATACACAATATTAGCAAATTGAAGGAGAAAAAGAATATGATCATCTCAATTGATGAAGAGACATTTTTCGACAAAATTCAACACACATTTTGAGAAAATCCGGAGAAAGGAAGTAAACAGGGAACTTTCCTCAACATATTAAAGGCAATATATGACAAACACACAGCCAACATCGTCCTCAATGATGAAAAACTGAAAACATTTCCACTAGTTTCAGGAGGAAGACAAGGTTGCCCACTCTTACCACTATTATTCAATATAGTCTTGAAAGTTGTACCCTCAGCAATCAGAGAAGAAAAAGAAAGAAAAGTAATCCAAATTGAAAAAGAAGATATAAAGTTATCACTGTTTGCAAAGGACATGATACCACACATAGAGAATCCAAAGATGTTACTAGAAAACTACTAGAGCTAATCAATGAATTTGGTAAAGTAGCAGGATACAAAATTAATGCACAGTAATCTCTGGCATTCTTATACACTACAGATGAAAAATCTGAAAGTGAAATTAAGAAAACACACCCATCTATCATTGCAACAAAAAGAATAATATATCTAGGAATAAACCTACCAAAGGAGACAAAAGACCTGTATGCAGAAAATTATAAGACACAGATCAATGTAATTACAGATGATACAAATAGATGGAGCAATATACCATGTCCTTGGATTGGTAGAATCAACATTGGGAAAATGACTCTATGACCCAAAGCAATATACACATTCAATGCAATCCCTATCAAAATACCACTGGCATTTTAAACAGAACTAGAACAAAAAAATTTCACAATTTTTATGGAAACACTAAAGACCACGAATAGAAATAGCAATTTTGAGAGTGTAAAATGGAGCTGGAGGAATCAGGCTCTGTGATGTCAGACTATACTACAGAGCTACAGTAATCAAGAGAGTGTGGTACTGGCACAAAAAGTGAAATATACATCAATGGAACAAGATAGAATGCTCAGAGATAAACCCAGGCACATATGGTCACATTATTTTTTATAAACGAGGCAAGAATACACAGTGGAGAAAAGACAGCCTCTTCAATAAGAGTTGCTAGGGAACCTGGACAGGTACATGTAAAAGTATGAAATTAGAAAAATCCCTAACACCATACACAAAAATAAGCTCAAAATGGATTAAAGACCTAAATGTAAGGCCAGACACTGTCAAACACTTAGAGGAAATCTCAGGCAAAATGCTGTATTACATAAATCACAGCAAGATCCTTTTTGACCCACCTCTTAGAGAAATGGAAATAAAAACAGACAAACAAAAACCCATATTGGACCTAATGAAAGTTAAAAGATTTTGCACAGCAGAGGAAACCATAAACAAGACCAAAAGACAACCCTGAGAATGGGAGAAATCATTTGCAAATTAAGTAACTAAAATAGATTAAGGTCCAAAATTTACAGGCAAGTCATGCAGCTCAATAATAGGAAAACCACAAATCCAATCCAAAAATGGGCAGAAGACCTAAATAGACATTTGTCCAAAGAAGATATACAGAATGCCAACAAACAAATGAAAGAATGCTCAACATCATTAATCATTAGACAAATGCATATCAAAACTACAATTAGATATCATCTCACACTGGTCAGAATGGCCGTCATCAAAATATCTAGAAACAATGAATGCTACAGAGCATGTGGAGAAAAGGGAACACCCCTGCACTGCTGGTGGGAATGTAAATTGATACAGTGACTACGGAGAACAGTATGGGGATTCCTTCAGAAACTAGAAATAAAACTACCATTGGACACTGCAATCCCACTACAGGGCATATACGCTGAGAAAACCATAATTCAAAAAGGGTCATGTACGAAAATGTTCACTGCAGCTCTATTTACAATAGCCAGGAGATGGAAGCAACCTAAGTGTCCGTCATCGGATGAATGGATAAAGAAGATGTGGCACATATACCCAATGGAATATTACTCAGCCATAAAAAGAAATGAAATTGAGTTATTTGTAGTGAGGTGGATAGACCTAGAGTGTGTCATACAGAGTGAAGTAAGCCAGAAAGAGAAAAACAAACAGTATGCTAACACATATATATATGGAACCTAAGGGAAAAAAAGAAGAAGGTCATGAAGAATCTAAGGGTAAGACGGGAATGGAGATACAGACCTACTAGCGAATGGACATGACGATGTGGGGAGGGGGAAGTGTAGACTGTTACAAAGTGAGAGAGTGGCATGGACATATATACACTACCAAACGTAGAGTAGATAGCTAGTGGGAAGCAGCCTCATAGCACAGGGAGATCAGCTCAGGGCTTTGTGACCACCTAGAGGGGTGAGAAAGGGAGGGTGGCAGGGCGGGAGATGCAAGAGAGAAGTGATATGGAAATATGTGTATACGTATAACTGATTCACTTTGTTAAAAAGCAGAAACTAGCACACCATTGTACAGTGATTATACTCCAAAAATGATGTTAAATTAAAAAAAATTATATTTTATTTTAATAATTTTATTTTTCTCATACTCTATTTTTTATTTTATCCTCTTTCTTTATTTCTTTCTACTTTTCCTCCCTTTTATTCTGTAACATGTGGAGGAAAGGATATTGGTGCTCTAGCAGTCATTCCTGGGCCTCTGAGGTGGGACAGCCTACTTCAGCACACTGGTACTCAAGAGACCTCCCAGCTACATGTAATAACAAATAACGCAAATCTCCCAGAGATCTGCGTCTCAACACCAAGACCCAGCTTCACTCAATGACCAGCAAGCTACAGTGCTGGACATCCTATGCCAAACAACAAGCAAGAGAGGAAAACAACCCCACCCATTAACAGAGAGGCTACCTTAAATCATAATAAGGCCACAGACACCACAAAACACATCATGGGACGTGGATCTGCCCACCAGAAAAACAGGATCCAGGGTTACCCACCAGAACACAGGGACTATTACCCGCAACCAGGAAGCCTACAAAACCCACTGACACCACTTTTGCCCCTGGCAAAGTACAGCAAAAACAACAGGAACAATGAACTTGCAGCCTACAAAAAAGGAGAACCCAAACACAGTAAGATAAGCAAAATGAGAAGACAGAAATCTACAGAGCAGATGAAGGAGCCTGGTTAAAGACCACCGGACCTATCAAATGAAGAGGAAATAGGTAGTATACCTTAAAAAGCTTTCAGAAAATTGATAGTAAAAATGATCCAAAATCTTGGAAATAGAATAGAGAAAATGCAAGAAACATTTAACAAGAAACTAGAAGAACTAAAGAGGAAAGAAGCAACGATGAAAAACACAATAAATGAAACTAAAATTTCTGCAGAAGGGATGAATAGCAGAATAACTGAGGCAGAAGAACAGATAAGTGACCTGGAAGATAAAAGAGTGGAAATAATTACTGCAGAGCAGAATAAAGAAAAAAGAATGACGTGAACTGAAGACAGTCTCAGAGACCTCTGGTACAAAATTAAACTCACCAACATTCAAATTATATGGGTCCCAGAAGAAGAAGAGAAAAAGAAATGGACTGAGAACCTATATGAACAGATTACAGTTGGAAACTTCCCTAATACGGGAAAAGAAATAGTTAATCAAATCCAGGAAGAATAGAGAGTCCCATACAGGATAAATCCAGGAAAAACATGCCAAGACACATATTGATCGAATTATCAAATATTAAATAGAAAGAAAAGATATTAAAAGCAACAAGGGATAAACAACAAATAACACACAAGGGAATCCCCATAAGTTAAGAGCTGATTTTTCAGCAGAAATTCTGCAAGCCAGAAGGGAGTGGCAGGAAATATTAAAAGTGAGGGAGGAGAAGAACCTACAATGAAGATTACTCTACTCAGCAAGGATCTCACTCAGATTTGATGGGGAAATTAAAAACTATACAGAAAAACAAAGCTGAGAGAGTTCAGCACCACAAAACCAGCTTTACAGAAATGCTAAATGAACTTCTCTAGGCAGGAAACACAAGAGAAGGAAAACACCTACAATAGCAAACCCAAAATAGTTAAGAAAATGAGAATAAGAACATACATATCGATCATTACCTCAAATGTAAATGGATTAAAGACACAGACTGGCTGAATGGTTGCAAAAACAAGACCAATATATATGCTGTCTACAAGAGACCCACTTCAGACGTAGCGACACATACAGTCTGAAAGTGAGGAGATGGAAAAGGATATTCCATTCAAATGGCAGTCAAAAGAAAGCTGTAGTAACACCTCTCATATCAGAATAAATAGACTTTGAAATAAATAGACTTTGAAGTACAAGAGACAAAGAAGGACAGTACATAATGATCCAGGAAGAAGATATAACAATTGCAAATATGTATGCACCCAAAATAGGAGCCCCTCAATGCATAAGGCAAATACTAGCAACCATAAAAAGGGTAATCGACAGTAACACAATCATACTAGGGGACGTTAACACCCCACTTTCACCAATGGACTGATCATCCAAAATAAAAATAAATGAGGAAACACAAGGTTTAAATGATGCAATAAAAAAGATGGACTTAATTTTGACTTATAGGACATTCCATCCAAAAACAACAGAATACACATTGTTCAAAAGTTCTCATTGAACATTCTCCAGGATAGATCATATCTTTGGTCACAAATCAAGCCTTGGTAAATTTAAGAAAATTGAAATCATGTCAAGTATCTCTTCTGACCACAATGTTATGAAACTAGATATCAAATACAGGAAAAGATGTGTCAAAAATACAAACACATAGAGGCTAAACAATGAACTATTTAATAACAAAGTGATCACTGAAGAAATAAAAAAATACTCAGAAACAAATGACAATGGAGAAACGATGATCAAAAACTTATGGGATGCAGCCAAAGCAGTTCTAAGAGGGAAGTTTATAGCAATAAAATCCTCCCTGAAGAAACAGGAAACGTCTCAAATAAACAACATAAACTTGCACCTAAAGCAATTAGAGAAAGAAGAACAAAAAACCCCCAAAGTTAGCAGAAGGAAGGAAAGCATAAAGATCAGTTCAAAAATAAATGAAAAAGAAATGAAGGAAACTATAGCAAAGATCAATAACACTGAAAGGTGGTTCTTTGAGAAGATAAGCAAAATTGCAAAACCATTAGACAGACTCAAGCAGATTAAAAGGGAGAAGATTCAAATCAATAGAATTAGAAATGAAAAAGGAGAAGTAAAAACGGACACACAGAAATACAAAGAATCATGAGAGATTACTGCAAACAACTTTATGCCAATAAAATGAACAAGCCAGAAGAAATGGACAGATTCTTAGAAATGCACAGCATGTTGAGACTGAACCAGAAAGAAACAGAAAGTATGAACAGACCAGTCACCAGCACTGAAATTGAAATTGTGATTAAAAATTTTCCAAAAAAAAGAAGCACAGGACAAGATGGCTTGACAGGCGAATTCTATCAAACATTTAGAGAAGAGCTAATACCTATCCTTCTCAAACTCTTCCAACATATACCAGAGGGAGGAACACACCCAAACTAATTCTACAAAGACACAATCAGTCTAATACCAAAACCTGACAAAGATTTCACAAAACAAGAAAACTACAGACGAATATCAGTGATGAACATAGATGCCAAAATCCTCAAATAAATACTTGCAAACAGAATCCAACAGCACATTAAAAGCATCATACACCATGACTAAGTAGGGTTTCTTCCAGGAATGCAAGAATTCTTCAATATACACAAATCAATCAACATGATACATCATATTAACAAATTGAAGAGAGAAACGCTATGATTATCTCAATAGATGCAGAGAAAGCTTTTGACAATTATGATAAAATCCTGGGAGAAAGTAGGCATTGAGGGAACTTTCCTCAACATAATAAAGGCCACATATGACAAACACACAGCCAACATTGTACTCAATGCTGAAAAACTGAAATGATTTCCACTAGTTTCAGGAGCAAGACAAGGTGCCCACTCTCACCACTATTATTAAATATAGTTTTGGGAAGTTGTAACCACAGCAATCAGAGAAGAAAAAGAACTAAAAGTAATCCTAATCATAAAAGAAGAAATAAAGTGGTCACTGTTTGAAAAGGACATGATACTATAGATAGAGAATCCTAAAGATGCTACCAGAAAACAACTAGAGCTAATCAATGAATTTGGTAAAGTAGCAGGATACAAATTTAATGCACAGAAATCTGTGGCATTCTTATACACTAATGATGAAAAATCAGATAGTGAAATTAAGAAAACATTCCTATTTACCATTGCAACAAAAAGAATAATATATCTAGAAATAAACCTACCTAAGGAGAGAAAAAACCTGTATGCAGAAAATTATAAGACACTGATGAAAATAATGACAGATGATTCAAATAGATGGAGAGATATACCATATCTGGATTGGAAGAATCAACATTGTGAAAATGACTCTATGACCCAAAGCAAACTACACAATAAATGCAATCCTTATCAAACTACCACTGGCATTTTAAACAGAACTAGAACAAGAAATTTCACAATTTGTATGGAAACACAAAAGACCCCGAATAGTGAAAGTAACCTTGAGTACGAAAAATGGAGCTGGATGAATCAGGCTCTCAGACTTCAGACTATACTACAAAGCTACAGAAATCAACAGAGAATGGTACTGGCAGAAAAACTGAAATATTCATCAAGGGAAGAGGATAGAAAGCCCAGACATAAACCCACGCACATAGTGTCACATTATGTTAGATAAACGAGGTAAGAATATACAGTGGAGAAAAAACAGCTGCTTCAGTAAGGGGTGCTGCAGAAATAGGACAGGTACATGTAAAAGTATGAAATTAGAACAGTCTCTTATACCATACACAAAAAAGAACTAAAAATGGATTAAAGACCTCAATGTAAGTCTAGACACTATCAAACTCTTAGAGGAAATCTTAGGCTGAATGCTCTATGACATAAATCACAGGAAGATCATTTTCGACCCACCTCTTAGAGAAATGGAAATAAAAACAAACAAACAGAAACCCAAATTGGACCTAATGAAAGTTAAAACCTTTTGCACAGCAAATGAAACCATAAACAAGACCACAACACATCTCTCAGAATTGGAGAGAACATTTGCAAATGCAGCAACTGACAAAGGATTAATATCCAAAATTTACAAGAAGCGCATGAAGCTCAATAACAAAAAAACCAACAATCCAATCCAAATATGGGCAGAAGACACAAACAGACATTTCTCCAAAGAAGATATACAGATTGCCTTCAAACAGATGAAAGAATGCTCAACATCATTAATCATTAGAGAAAAGTAAATCAAAACAATGATTAGATATCATCTCACACTGGTCAGAATGGCCATCATCAAAAGATCTAGAAAAAATGAATGCTGGAGAGCGTGAGGTGAAAAGGGAACACTCTTGCACTGCTGGTGGGAATGTAAATTGACACAGTCACTATGGAGAACAGTATGGCGGTTCCTTAAAACCTACAAATAAAACAACCATAGGACACAGCAATACCAAAACTGGGCATATACCCTAAGAAAACCATAATTCAAAAAGAGTTATGTAACAAAATATTCACTGCAGCTCTATTTACAAGAGCCAGGAGATGGAAGCAACCTAAGTGTCCATCATCAGATGAATGGATAAAGAAAATGTCATACATATATACAATGGAATATTACTCAGCCATAAATAGAAGTGAAATTGAGTTATTTGTAGTGAGCTGGATGGACCTAGAGTGTGTCATACAGAGTGAAGTAAGCCACAAAGGAAAAAGCAAATACAGTATTCTAATACATATATGTGGAACCTAAAAAAAAAAAAAAAGAAGAATGTCATAAAGAACCAGGGGTAAGATGGGAATGGAGATGCTGACCTACTAGAGAATGGACTTGAGGCTTTGTGGACAGGAAAGTGTAGGCTTTTACAAAGTGAGAGAGTGGAATGGACATATATACACAAGGAAACGTAGAATAAATAGCTAGTGGGAAGCAGCCTCATAACACAGTTAAATCAGCTCCGTGCTTTGTGACCACATAGATGGGTGAGATAGGAAGGGTGGGAGGGAAGGAGATGCAAGAGTGAAGAGATATGGGAATATTTGTATATGTATAATTGATTCACCTTGCTATAAAGCAGAAACTAACACACCCTTGTACAGCTATCATACTCCAAAAGAGATGTTTAAAAATTTCTTTTCTTAATACTTATATTTTATTTTAATAACTTTATTTTTTATCTTACTCCATTTTATTTTATTTTATCCTCTTTCTTTCTTTCTATTTTTTTCCTTTTATTCTGTGCCATGTGGTTAAAAAGCTTTTGGTGCTCTAGCCCTCAGTGCTGTGCCTGTGAGGTGAGAGATCCTACCTCAGGGCAATGGTCCTCAAGAGACCTCACAGCTCCATGTAATATTAAACTAGGAAAATCTCCCAGAAATCTCAATCTCAACAACAAGACCCAGCTTCGCTTACTGACCAGGAAGCTACAGTGCTGGACATCCAAGCAAAACAACTAGCAAGAAAGGAACACAACCACATCCATTAGCAGAGGGTTGCCTAAAATCATAATAAGGCCATAGACACCCCTAAACACACCACCAGAAGTGGATCTGCCCACCAGAAAGACAAGATCCTGCCTCATCCACCATAACACATGGTCTAGTCCCCTCAACCGGGAAGCCTACACAACCCACTGACGAAACTTTAACCACTGGGGACAGACACCAAAAACAAAGGAAACTATGAACATGCAGCCTGCAGAAAAGGAGAACCCAAACACAGTAAGATAAGCAAAATGAGAAGACATCAAAACACACGGCAGGTGAAGGAGCAATGTAAAAGCCCACCAGACCTAACAAATGAAGAGGATATAGGCAGTCTACCTGAAAAATAATTCAGAATAATGATAGTAAAGATGATCAAAAATCTTGTAAATAGAATAGAGAAAATGGAAGAAACATTTAACAAGGACCTAGAAGAACTAAAGAGGAAACAAGCAACGATGAACAACACAATAAACAAAACTAAAAATTCCTCAGAAGGGATGAATAGAATAACTGAGGCAGAAGAACAGATAAGTGACATGGAAGACAAAATAGTGGAAATAACTGCTGCAGATCAGAATAAAGAAAAAAGAATGAAAAGAATGAAAAGAACTGAAGACAGTCTCAAAACTCTGGGACAAAACTAAACTCACCAACACTCAAATTATACGGGTCCCAGAAGAAGAAGAGAAAAAGAAATAGACTAAGAAAATATATGAAGAGATTGCAGTTGGAAACTTCCCTAATACGGGAAAGGAAATAGTTAATCCAGTCCGGGAAGTACAGAGAGTCCCATACAGTATAAATCCAAGGAGAAACATGCCAAGACACATTAATCAAACTATCAAAAATTAAATACAAAGAAAACATATTAAAAAGAGCAAGGGCAAAACAACAAATAACACACAAGGGAATCCCCATAAGGTTAACAGCTGATCTTTCAGCAGAAACTCTGCAAGCCAGAAGGGAGCAGTAGGACATATTAAAAGTGACAAAAGAGAAAAACCTACAACCAAGATTACTCTACCCAGCAAGGATCTCTCTCAGATTTGATGGAGAAATTAAAATCTTTACAGACAAGCAAAAGCTGAGAGAATTCAGTGCCACCAAATCACATTTACAACGAATGCTAAACTAACTTCTCTAGGCAAGAAACACAAGAGAAGGAAAACACCTACAATAACAAACCCAAAACAATTAACAAAATGAGAATAATAACACATATCAATCATTACCTTAAAGGTAAATGGATTAAATGCTCCCACCAAAAGACACAGACTGGCTGAATGGATTCAAAAACAAGAACAATATATATGCTGTCTACAAGAGACCCAATTCAGACCTAGGGACACATACAAACTGAAAGTGAAGGGATGGAAGAAGATATTCCATTCAAATGGAAATCAAAAGAAAGCTGGAGTAGCAACTCTCATAATAGAAAAAAATACACATTAAGATAAGTACTATTACAAGAGACAAAGAAGGGCACTACATAATGATCAAGGGATTGATCCCTGAAGAAGATATAACAATTGCAAATATTTATACACTCAACATTGGAGCACCTCAATACATAAGGCAAATACTATCAACCATAAAAAGGGTAATCGACTGTAACACAATCATGTTAGGGGACTTTAACACGCCACTTTCACCAATGGACAGATCATCCAAAGTGAAAATAAATGAGGAAACACAAGTTTAAATGATACAATAAGCAAAATGTACGTAATTGTGATTTATAGGTCAGTCCATCCAAAAACAAGAGAATACACATTTTTCTCAGGTGCTCATGGTACATTCTCCAGGGTAGATCATATCTTGGGTCACATATCCAGCCTTGGTAAATTTAAGAAAATTGAAATCATGTTAAGTATCTTTTCTGACCACAGCACTATGAGACTAGATATCAATCGCAGGAAAAGATGTGTCAAAAAAACAAACACATGGAGGCTAAACAATGCACTATTTAATAACGAAGTGATCACTGAAGAAATCAAAGAGTAAATCAAAAAATACCCAGAAACAAATGACAATGGAGATACGATAACCCAAAACTTATGGTATGCAGTGAAAGCAGTTCTAAGAGGGAAGTATATAGCAATACAATTCTCCCTGAAAAAAACAGGAAACATCTCAAATAAACAACATAACCTTGCACCTAAAGCAATTACAGAAAGAAGAAAAAAAACCCCCAAAGTTAGAAGAAGGAAGGAAATTATAAAGATCAGATCAGAAATAAATGAAAAAGAAATGAAGGAAATGATAGTAAAGATCAATAACATTGACAGATCGTTATTTGAGAAGATACACAAAATTGCAAAACCATTAGCCAGACTCATCAAGAAAAAAATGGAGAAGACTCAAATCAATAGAATTAGAAATGAAAAAGGAGAAGTAACAACTGACACACAGAAATACAAAGGATCATGACAGATTACTACAAGCAATTCTATGCCAATAAAATGGAGAATCTGGAAGAAATGGACAAATTCTTAGAAATAGACAACATGCTGTGAGTGAACCAGGAAGAAATAGAAAATACGAATGGACCAGTCACCAGCACTGAAATTGAAACTGTGATTAAAAATCTTCCAAAAAACAAAAGCCCAAGACCAAATGGCTTGACAGGCGAATTCTATCAAACATTTAGAGAAGAGCTAACACCTATCCTTCTCAAACTCTTTGAACATATACCAGAGGGAGGAACACTCCCAAACTCATTGTACAAAGACAACATCACTCTAATACCAAAACCTGACAAAGATGTAACAAAGAAAGAAAACTACACACCAATATCACTGATGAATGTAGAGGCAAAAATCCTCAGAAAAATAGTAGCAAACATATTCGGATAGCACACTAAAAGGACCATACACCATGACGAATTGGGAGCTCTTCCAGGAATGCAAGGATTCTTCAATATATGCAAATCAGTCAACGCGATACACCATATTTAAAAATTGAAGACGTAAACCATATGATCATCTCAATAGATGCCAAGAAAACTTACAACAAAATTCAACACCCATTTATGATAAAACCCCGGGAGAAAGTAGGCGTGGAAGCAACTTTTCTTAACATAAAAAGGCTGTATAAGAAAAACACAAAGCCAATATCGTCTTTAATACTGAAAAACTGAAACGATTTCCACTAGTTTCAGGAGCAAGACAAGGTTGCCCACTCTCACCACTATTATTCAACATAGTTTTGGACGTTGTAGCCACAGCAATCAGAGAAGAAAAAGAAATAATGAAATATTTGATGAATATTTGATGAATAACTGAAATATTCATCAATGGAAGAAGTTAGAAAGCCCAGAGATAAACCCACGCACATATGGTCACCTTATATTTGATAAACGAGGCAAGGATATACAGTGAAGAAAAAACAGCCTCTTCAATAAGAGACTGGACAGGTACATGTAAAACTATGAAATTAGAACACTCTCTAACACCATATACAAAAATAAGCTCAAAATAGATTAAGGACATAAATATAAGGCCAGACACTATCAAACTCTCAGAGGAAAACATACACAGAACGCACTATGACATAAATCACAGCAAGATCATTTTTGAACCACCTCTTAGATTAATGGAAATAAAAACTAACAAACAAAAACCCAAATTGGACCTAATAAAAGTTAAAAGATTTTGCAAAGCAAAGAAAACCATAAACAAAACCACAAGGCAACTCTCATTATGGGAGAGAACATTTGCAAATGAAACAACTGACAAAGGATTAACGTCCAAAATTTACAAGCAGCTCATGAAGCTCAATAATAAAAAAGCAACAATCCAATCCAAATGTAGGTAGAAGATCTTAACAGACATTTCTCCAAAGAAGATATACAAATTGCCAAAAAACAGATGAAAGAGTGCTTAATATCATTAATCATTAGAGAAATGCAAATCAAAACAACAATTAGATATCAACTTACACTGGTCAGAATGACCATCATCAAAAAATCTAGAAACAATAAATACTGGAGAGCATGTGGAGAAAAGGGAACACTCTTGCACTGCTGGTGAGAATGTAAATTGATACAGCCACTATGGAGAACAGTATGGGGGTTCCTTAGAAAACTACAAATAAAACTACCATAGGACCCAGCAATCCCACTACTGGGCGTATTCCCTGAGAAAATCCTAGTTCAAAAAGAGTCATATACCAAAATGTTCACTGCAGGTCTATTTACAATAGCCAGGAGATGGAAACAACCTAAATGTCTATCATTGGTTGAATGGATAAAGAAGATGTGGCACATATATACAATGGAATATTACTCACCCATAAAAAGAAACGAAATTCAGTTATTTGTAGTGAAATGGATGTATCTAGAGTGTGTCATACATAGTGAAGTAAGCCAGAAAGAGAAAAACGAATACAGTATGCTAACACATATATATGGAACATAATGAGAAAAAAAAAAAGGTGGTCATGAAAAACCTAGGGGTAAGACGGGAATGGAGATGCAGACCTACTAGGAAATGGATTTGAGAATGTGGGCAGGGAGAAGTGTAGGCTGTTACAAAGTGAGAGAGTGACATGGACATATATACACCAGCAAATGTAGAATAATGAGCTATTGGGAAGCAGCCTCATAGCACAGGGAGATAAACTCCATGCTTTGTGACCAGTTAGAGGGTTGAGATAGGGATGGTGGGAGGGAGGGAGATGCAAGACGTAAGAGATATGCGAACATGTGTATATGTATAATTGATTCAACCTGCTATAAAGCAGAAACTAACACACAATTGTAAAGCTGTTATATTCCAAAGAAGATGTTAAAAATTTTTTCTCTTAATACTTATATTTTATTTTAATAATTTAATTCTTTTCACCTTACTTTATTTTATTATTTTTATCTTACTCTATTTTATTCTATCATCCTTCTTTCTTTCTACTTTTTCTCCCTTTTATTCTGTGCCATGTGGATGAAAGGCTCTTGGTGCTCTAGTAGTCAGTGCTCTGCCTCGGAGGTGGGAAAGCCTACTTCACAACTCTTGTCCTCAAGGGACCTCCCAGCTCCATGTAATATCAAATGGGGAAAATCTGCCAGAGATCTCCGTCTCAACACAAAGTCACAGATTCACTCAATGACCAGCAAACTACAGTGCTGGACATCCTATGCCAAACAACTAGCAAGAAAGAAACACAACCACACCCATTAGCTGAGAGGCTGCCTAAAATCATAATAAGGCCAAAGACACCACAAAAAACATGACCACACGTGGATTCCCCAACAAAAAGAAAAGATCCATCCTCAGCCAACAGAACACAGGGACTACTCCCCACAACCAGGAAGCCTACACAACCCACTGACATAACTTTAGCCACTGGATACAGACACCAAAAACAACGGGAACTATGAACATGCAGCCTGCTAAAAGTAGACATGAAACACAGTAAGATAAGGAAAATGAGAAGACAGAAAATCACAGAGTGGATGAAGGAGCGTGGTAAAAGCCCAACAGACCTAACAAATGAAGAGGAAATAGGCAGTCTACCTGAAAATGAATTCAGAATAATGATAGTAAAGATGATCCAAAATCTTGGAAATAGAAGAGAGAAAATGCAAGAAACATTTAACAAGGGCCTAGAAGAACTAAAGAGGAAACAAGCAATGATGAACAACACAATAAATGAAATACAAAATACACTAGAAGGGATCAATAGCAGAATAACTGAGGTGGAAGAACAGATAGGTGACCTGGAATAGTGGAAATAAATACTGCAGAGAAGAATAAAGAATGAAAGAACTGAGCACAGTCTCAGAGACATCTGGGACAAAATTAAACTCACCAGCATTCAAATTATAGGGATCCCAGAAGAAGAAGAGAAAAAGAAAGGGACTGAGAAAATATTTGAAGAGATTATAGTTGAAAATTTCCCTAATACGTGAAATTAAATAGTTACTCACATCCAGGGATCACAAAGAGTCCCATACAGGATAAATCCAAGGAGAAACACGCCAAGACACGTATTAATCAAACTAAAAAAATTAAATACAAAGAAAACATATTAAAAACAGCAAGGAAAAAAAACAAATAACACACAATGGAATTCCCATAATGTTAACAGCTGATCTTTAGCAGAAACTCTGCAAGCCAGAAGCGAGTGGCAGGACATATCTAAAGTGATGAAGGAGAAAAACCTACAACCAAGATTACTCTACCCAGCAAGGATCTCATTTAAATATGACAGAGAAATTAAAACCTTTACAGACAAGCAAAAGATGAGAGACTTCATCACGACAAAACCAGCTTTACAAGAAATGCTAAACGAACTTCTCTAGGCAAGAAACACAGGAGAAGGAAAACACCTACAATAATAAACCCAAAAGAGTTAAGAAAATGGGAATAAGAACATACAAATCTAGAAAAAATGAATGCTGGAGAGTGTGAGGTGAAAAGGGAACACATACATTACCTTAAATGCAAATGGATGAAACACTTCCAACAAAAGACACGGACTGGCTGAATGAATTCAAAAACAAGACGAATATATATGCTGTCTACAAGAGGCCCATGTTAGACCTAGGGACACGTACAGACTGAAAGTGAGAGGATGAAAAATATATTCTATTCAAATGGAAATCAAAAGAAAGCTGGAGGAGCAACACTCATATTAGAAAAAGGAGACTTTATAATAAAGACTATTACAAGAGACAAAGAAGGACATTACATAATGACAAAGGGATCAATCCAAGAAGAAGACATAAGAATTGCAAATATTTATGCACTCAGCATAGGAGCACCTCAATACATAAAGCAAATACTAACAACAATAAAAAGGGTAGTCAACAGTAACACAATCACAGTAGGGGATTTTCACACCCCACATTCACCAATGGACAGGTCATCCAAAATGAAAATAAATGAGGAAACACAAGCTTTAAATGATACAATAAAAAAGATGGACTTAATTTTGATGAATAGAACAATCCATGCAAAAACAACACAATACACATTTGTCTCAAGTGCTCATGGAACGTTCTCCATGATAGATCATATTTTGGGTCACAAATCAAGCCTTGGTAAATTTAAGAAAATTGAAATCATATCAAGTATCTGATGTGACCTCAACGCTATTAGACTAGATATGAATTACAGGAAAAAATGTGTCAAAAATACAAACACATTGAGGCTAAACATTGCACTACTTAATAACGAAGTGATCACTGAAGAAATCAAAGAGGAATTCAAAAAATACCTAGACACAAATGACAATGGAGACACGACGACCCAAAACTTATGGGATGTAGCAAAGTCAGTTGTAAGAGGGAAGTTTAGAGCAATACAATCCTACTTGAAGCAACAGGAAAAATCTCAAATAAACAACATATCTTTACACGTAAAACTGTTAGAGAAAGAAGAAATAAAAACCCCCCAAAATTAGCAGAAGGAAGGAAGTCATAAAGATCAGATCAGAAAGAAATGAAAAAGGAATGAAGGAAATGATACCAAAGATCAATAACAGTGAAAGCTGGTTCTTTGAGAAAATACAGAAAATTGCAAAACCATAAGCCAGAGTCATCAAGAAAAAAAGGGATAAGACTCAAATCAATAGTATTAGAAATGAAAAATGAGAAGTAACAACTGAAATACAGAAATAGAAAGGATCATGAGAGACTACTAAAAGCAACTCTATGCAAATAAATTGGACACCCTGGAGGAAATGGAAAAATTCTTAGAAATGCATAATGTGCTCAGACTGAACCAGGAAGAAATAGAAAATATGAACAGACCAGTGACAAGCACTGAAATTTAAACTGTGCTTAAAAATCTTCCAACAAACAAATGCCCAGGAACACATGGCTTGACAGGTGAAATCTATCAAACATTAATAGATGAGGTAACACCTATACTTCTAAAACTCTTCCAACATGTATCAGAGAGAGGAACACTCCCAAACTCATTCTACACAACCAGAATTACAATAATACCAAAACCAGACAAACATGTCACAAAGAAAGAAAACTACAGACCAATACTACTGTTGAACAAAGATGCAAAAATCCTCAAAACAGTACTGGCAAACAGAATCCAACAGCACATTAAAAGGATCATACACCATGATCAAGTGAGGTTTCTTCCACGAATGTAAGGATTCTTCAATATACGCAAAACAACCAACGTGATACACCATATTAAGAAATTGAAAGAAAAAAACCATATGATCATCTCGATAGATGCAGAGAAAGATTTTGAGAAAATTTAACACGCATTTATGATAAAACCCAGAGAAAAGAGGTCCAGAGGGCACTTTCCTCAACATATTAAAAGCCATATATGAAAAACACAGAGACAACATCATCCTCAAGCCTGAAAAACTGAAACCATTTCCACTAGATTCAGCAGGAAGACAACGTTGCCCACTCTCACCACTATTATTCAACATAGTTTTGGAAGTTGTAACCACAGCAATCAGAGAAGAAAATATAAAGAAAATAATCCAAATCAGAAAAGAAGTAATAAAGCTGTCAGTGTTTGCAGAAGACATGATACAATACATAGAGAATCCTAAAGATGCTACCAGAAAACTACTAGAGCTAATTAATGAATTTGGAAAAGTAGCAGGATACAAAATTAGTGCATTGAAATTACTGGCATTCTTATACTCTAATTATGAAAAATATGAAAGTGAAATTAAGAAAACACTCCCATTTACCACTGCAACAAAAAGAATAATATATCTAGGAATAAACCTACCAAAGGAGACAAAAGACCTGTATGCAGGAAATTATAAGACACTGATGAATTTAATTACAGAGGATACAAATAGATGGAGCAATATACCATGTCCTTGGATTGGAAGAATCAACATAGTGAAAACGACTCTACAACCCAAAGCAATCTACACATTCAATGCAACCCCTATCAAACTAACACTGCCATTTTAAACAGAACTAGAACAAAAAATTTTCACAATTTGTATGGAAACACAAAAGACTCCGAATAGCCTTAGCAATCTTAAGAATGAAAAATGGAGCTGGAGGAATCAGGCTCTGTGACTTCAGACTATACTACAAAGCTACAGTAATCAAGAGAGTATGGTACTGCCACAAAAACTGAAATATACATAAGTGGAACTGGATAGAAAGCCCAGAGATAAACCCATACACATATGGTCACATTATGTTTGACAAACGAGGCAAGAATATACAGAGGAGAAAAGACAGTCTCTTCAATAAGGGGTGCTGGGGAACCTATATAGGTACATGTGAAGTATGAAATTAGAAGAGTCCCTTATACCATACACAAAGATGAGCTCAAAATGGATTAAAGACTTCAATGTATGACCAGACACTATCGAACTCTTAGAGGAAATCATAGGCAGAATGCTGTATGACATAAATCAGAACAAGATCGTTTTTGACCCACCTCTTAGAGAAATGGAAATAAAAACAAACAAACAGAAACCCAAATTGCACCTAATGAAAGTTAAAAGCTTCTGCACAGCAAAGGAAACCATAAAAAAGACCAAAAGACAACTCTCAGAATGGGAGAAATCATTTGCAAATGAAGCAACTGACAAAGTATTAATGTCCACAATTTACAGGCAGCTCATGCAGCTCAATAACAGAAAAACGAAAAATCCAATCCAAAAATGGGCAGAAGACATAAAGAGAAATTTATCCGAAGAAGATATACAGAATGCCAACAAACAGATGAAAGAATGCTCAACATCATTAATCATTAGAGATATGCATATCAAAACTACAATTAGATATCCTCTCACACCGGTCAGAATGGCCATCATCAAAAAATCTAGAAACAATGAATGCTGCAGAGTGTGTGGAGAAAAGTGAACACCCTTGCACTGCTTGTTGGAATGTAAATTGATACAGCCACTATGGAGAACAGAATGGGGGTTCCTTAAAAATCTAGAAATAAAACTACCATAGGACCCAGCAATCCCACTACTGGGCATATACCTTAAGAAAATCAAAATTCAAAAAGAGTCATGGATCGAAATATTAAGGCAGCTATATTTCCAAGAGCCAGGAGGTGGAAGCAACCTAAGTGTCCATCATCGGTTGAATAGATAAAGCAGGTGTAGCAAATATATACAATGGAATATTACTCAGCCATAAAAAGAAATGAAATTGAGGTATTTTTATTGAGTTGGAGGAACTGAGAGTCTGTCATACAGAGTGAAGTAAGCCAGAAAGAGAAAATCAGATCTCATATGCTAACACATATATTTGGAACCTTAGAGAGAGAGAAAAAAAAAAAGAATGTCATGAAGAACCTAGGGGTAAGATGGAAAAGGAGGTGCAGACCTAGTAGAGTATGGACTTAAGGATGTGAGGAGGGGTAAGTGTAGGCTGTTACAAAGTGAGAAATTGGCATGGACATATATACACTACCAAACATAGAATAGATAGCTAGTGGGAAGCAGCCTCATAGCACAGGGAGATCAGCTCAGTGCATTGTGACCAACTAGAAGGGTGAGATAGGGAGGATGGAAGGGAGGGAGATGCAGGAGGGAAGAGATATGGGAACATGTGTTTATGTATAACTGTTTCACTTTGTTATAAAGCAGAAACTACAACATCATTGTAAAGCTATTATACTCCAAAAAAGATGATAAATATTTTTTAAAACATATTTTAATAACTTTATTTTTTATCTTACTGTATTATATTTTATTTTATCCTCTTTCATTCCTTCTTTCTACTTTTTCTCCCTTTTATTCTGTGTCATGTGGATGAAAGGCTACTGGTGCTCTCACACTCAGTGCTGTGCCTCTGATGTGGAAAGCCTACTTCAGGACACTTGTCCTCAAGACACCTCCCAGGTCCATGTAATATCAAATGGTGCAAATCTCCCGGAGATCTGCATCTCAAAACCAAGACACATCTTCACTCAATGACAAGCAAGCTAGAGTGCTGGACATCCTATTCCAAACAACTAGCAAGAAAGGAACACAGGGACTAGTTCCCTCAACCAGGAAGCCTACAAAACCACTGACACAACTTTAGCCATGGAGGACAGACACCAAAAACAATGGGAACTATGAAACTGCAGCTTGCAAAATGGAGACCCCAAACACAGTAAGATAAGCAAAACGAGAAGAAAGAAAAACAAACAGCTGAAGAAAGAGCATGGTAAAAGACCACCAGGCCTAACAAATGAAGAGGAAGTAGGCAGTCTACCTGAAAAAGAATTCAGAATAATGATAGTAAAGATGATGCTAAATCTTGGAAATAGAATAGAGAAAATGCAAGAAACATTTAACAAGAACCTAGAAGAACTAAAGCGGACACAAGCAATGATGAACGACATAATAAATGAAATTCAAAATACTCTAGAAGGGAACAATAGCAGAATAACTAAGGTGGAAAAACAGGTAGGTGACCTGGGAGATATAATAGTGTAAATAACTAATGCTGAGCAGAATGAAGAAAAAAGAATGAAAAGAACTGAAACCAGTCTCACAGACCTCTGGGACAAAATTAAACTCACTAACATTCAAATTATAGGGGTCCCGGATGAAGAGGAGAAATGGAAATTGACTGAGAAAATATTTGAAAAGAGTATAGTTGAAAACTTCCCTAATACAGGAAAGGAAATAGTTAATCAAGTCCAGTAAACAGAGAGAGTCCCATACAGTATAAATCCAAGGAGAAATACGCCAAGATACATATAATCAAACTATCAAAAATTAAATACAAAGAAAACATATTAAAAGCAACAAGGGAAAAACAACAAATAACACAAAAGGGAATCCCCATAAGGTTAACAGCTAATCTTTCAGCAGAAACTCTGCAAGCCAGAAGGGAGTGGCAGGACATATTTAAAGTGATGAAGGAGGAAAACCTAAAACCGAGATTACTGTACCCAGGAAGGATCTCACTCAGATTTAATGGAGAAATTAAAACTTTTACAGAGAAGCAAAGCTGAGAGACTTCAGCGCCACAAAACCATCATTACAAGTAATGCTAAATGAACTTCTCTAGGCAAGAAACACAAAAGAAGGAAAACACCTACAATAACAAACCCAAAAGAGTTAAGAAAATGAGAATAGGAACATACATACTGCTCATTACCTTAAATGTAAATGGATTAAACGCTCCCACCAAAAGACACAGACTGTCTGAATGGATTCAAATACGAGACCAATACATGTGTTCTCTACAAGAGACCCACATCAGACATACAGACACGTACACTGAAAGTTGGAGGATGGAAAAAGATATTCCATTCAAATGGAAATCAAAGGAAAGCTGGGGTAGCAACTCTCATATCACAAAAAATATACTTTAAAATAAGACTATTGCAAAAGTCAAAGAAGGACACTACATAATGATCAAGGGATCAATCCAAGAAGAAGACATAACAATTGCAAATATTTATGCACCCAGCATAGGATCACCTCAACATATAAGGCAAATACTAACAACCATAAAAAGGATATTCGACAGTAACACAATCACAGTAGGGGACTTTAACACACCACTTTCACCAATAGACAGATCATCCAAAATTAAAATAAATGAGGAAACTCAAGCTATAACTGATACAATAAGCAAGATTGATATTATTCTGATTTATAGGACATTCCATCCAAAAACAACAGAATACACAATTTTCTCAAGTGCTCATGGAACATTCTCTAGGATAGATCATATCTTGTGTCCAAAACAAGCATTGGTAAATTTAAGAAAATTGAAATCATATCAAGTATCTTATCTGACCACAACGCTATGAGACTAGATATCAATTACAGAAAAAGATGTGTCAAAAATACAAACACATGGAGGCTAAAGAATTCTGTACTTAATAACGAAGTGATCACTGAAGAAATCAAAAAATACATAGACACAAATGAAAATGGAGACACGATGACCCAAAATTTATTGTATGCAGCGAAAGCAGTTCTAAGAGGGAAGTTTATAACAATAAAATCCTACCTGAAAAAAACAGGAAACACCTCAAATAAACAACATAACCTTGCACCTAAAGCTATTAGAGAGAGAAGAAAAAAAAAAAAACAAACTTAACAGAAGGAAGGAAATGATAAAGATTAGATCAGAAATAAATGAAAAATTAATGAAGGAAACGATTGCAAAGATCAATAACAGTGAAAGCTGGTTCTTTGAGAAGATAAGCAAAATTGTAAAATCGTAAATCAGACTCATCGAGAAAAAAAGGAGAAGACACAAATCAATAGTAGTAGAAATGAAAAAGGAGAAGTAAAAACTGACACACAGAAATACAAAGGATCCTGAGAGATTACTACAAGCAACACTATGCCAATAAAATGGACAACCTGGAAGAAATGGACAAATTCTTAGAAATGCACAACATGCTGAGACTAAACCATTAAGAAATAGAAAATATGAACAGACCAGTCACAAGCACTGAAATTTAAACTGTGATTAAAAATCTTCCAACAAACAAAAGCTCAAGACCACATGGCTTGACAGGCGAATTCTATTAAAGATTAAGAGAAGAGCTAACACCTATACTTCTCAAGCTCTTCCAACATGTACCAGAGGGAGGAACACTCCCAAACTCATTCTATGAAGCCACCATCACACCAATACCAAAACCAGACAAACATGTCACAAAGAAAGAAAACTACAGACCAATATTACTGATGAACAAAGGTGCAAACATCTTCAAAAAGATACTAGCAAACACAATCCAACAGCACATTAAAAGGATCATACACCATGAGCAAGCAGTGTTTCTTCCACGAATGTAAGGATTCTTCAATATATGCAAAACAATCAACTTGATACACCATATTAAAAAATGGAAGTAGAAAAAACATATGATCATCTCAATAGATACAGAGAAAGTTTTCGACAAAATTCAACACCCATTTGTGATAAAAACCAGAGAAGGCAGGCATAGAGGGAATTTTCCTCAATGTATTAAAGGCCATATATGACAAACACACGGCCATATCATCTTCAATGCTGAAAAACTGAAATAATTACCACGAATTTCAGGAGCAAGAGGTCGCCCACTCTCAGCACTATTATTCAACATAGATTTGGAAGTCATAGCCACAGCAATCAGAGAAGAAAAAGAAAGAAAATTAATACAAATTGGGAAAGAAGAAATAAAGCTGTCACTGTTTGCAGAGGACATGATACTATACATAAGGAATCCTTAAGATGCTACTAGAAAACTACAAGAGCTAATCAATGAATTTGGTAAAGTAGCAGGATACTAAATTAATGCATAGAAATATCTGGCATTCTTAAACTTTATGATGAAATATCTGAAAGTGAAATTAAGAACACACTCCCATTTATCATTGCAACAAAAAGAATAATATATCTAGGAATAAACCTACCAAAGGAGACAAAAGACCTGTATGCAGGAAATTGTAAGACATTGATGAATTTAATTACGGAGGATACAAATAGGTGCAGCAATATACCATGTTCTTGGACTGGAAGAATCAACATTGTGAAAATGACTCTGTGACCCAAAGTAATCTACACATTCAATGCAATCCCTATCAAACTACCACTGGCATTTTAAACAGAACTAGAACAAAAGAATTTCACAATTTTTATGGACACACAAAAGACCCCGAATAGCCATAGCAATATTGAGAATGAAAAATGGAGCTGGAAGAATCAGGCTCCATGACTTCAGACTATACTATAAAGCTACAGGAATCAAGAGAGTATGGTACTGGCACAAAACCTGAAATATACATCAGTGGAACAGGATAGAAAGCCCAGATATAAACCCACACACATATGGTCACTTTATGTTTGACAATCTAGGCAGGAATATATGGTTTAGAAAAGACAGCCTCTTCACTAAAGGGTGCTAGGGAACTTGGACAGGTACATGTAAATATATGAAATTAGAACACTCGCTTACACCATACACAAAAATAAGCTCAAAATGGATTAAAGACCTCAATGTAAGGCCAGAAATTACCAAACTTTTTAGAGGAAATCAGAGGCAGTACGCTCTATGACATAAATCACAGCAAGATCCTTTTTGACCCACCTCTTAGAGAAATGGAAATAAAACAAACAAACAAAAACCCAAATTGGACCTAATGAAAGTTAAAACCTTTGCACAGCAAAGGAAACCATAAACAAGACCAAAAGACAACTCTCAGAATGCAAGATATCATTTGAAAGTGAAGCAACTGACAAAGGATTAATGTCCAAAGTTTACAGGCAGCTCATGCAGCTCAATAACAGAAAAACCAAAAATCCCATCCAAAAATGGGTGGAAGACCTAAAGAGAAATTTATCCAAAGAAAATATACAGAATGGCAACAAAAAGATGAAAGAATGCTCAACATTATTAATCATTAGAGAAATGAATACCAAAACTACAATTATATATCATCTCACACTGGTCAGAAAGGCCATCATCAAAAAATCTAGAAACAAGGAATGCTGGTGAGTGTGTGGAGAAAAGGGAACACCCTTACACTGCTTGTCAGAATGCAAATTGATACAGTCACTATGGAGAACAGAATGGGGGTTCCTTAAAAATCTAGAAATAAAACTAACATAGGACCCAGCAAACCAACTACTGGGCATATACCCTGAGAAAACCAAAATTCAAAAAGAGTCATGTATCAACATTTTCCAGGCAGCTCTATTTAGAAGAGTCAGGAGGTGGAAGCAATCTAAGTTTCCATCATCAGAAGAATGGATAAAGCAGATGTGGCACATATATACAATGGAATATTACTCACCCATAAAAAGAAATTGAGTTATTTATAGTGAGATGGATGGACCAAGAATCTGTCATACAGTGAAGTAAGCCAGAAAGAGAAAAGGAAATACCGTATGCTAACACATATATATGGAACCTAAGAAAAAAAAAAAGTTCATGAAGAACCATGGATAAGACGGGAAAGGAGTTGCAGACCTACTAGAGAATGGACTTAAGGATGTGGGGAGGGTGAAATGTAAGCTGTTACAAAGTGAGAAATTGGCATGGACATATATACACTACCAAACATAGAATAGATAGCTAGTGGGAAGCAGCCTCATAGCACAAGGAGACCAGCTCAGTGCTTTGTGAACCCCTAGAAGGGGGAGATAAAGAGGATGGGAGGGAGGGAGATGCAGGAGGGAAGAGATATGGGAACATGTGTTTATGTATAACTGACTCAGTTTGTTATAGAGCAGAAACTAACATATCATTATAAAGTTATTATACTCCAAAAATTTGTTAAAAAATTTTAAACATATTTTATTTTAATAACTTTATATTTTATCTTATTTTATTTTATTTTTCCTCTTTCTTTCCTTCCTTCTTTCTTTCTTTCTTCTTTCTTTCTTTCTTTCTTTCTTTCTTTCTTTCTTTCTTTCTTTCTTTCTTTCTTTCTTTCTTTCTACTTTTTCTCTCTTTTATTCTGTGCCATGTGGATGAGCATCTATTGGTGCTCTAGCAGTCACTTCTGTGCCTCTGAGGTGGGAGAGCCTACTTCAGGACACTGGTCCTCAAGACACCTCCCAGCTCCATGTAATATCAAATGGGACAAATCTCCCAGAGATCTCCATTTCAACACGAAGGCCCAGCTTCCCTCAGTGACCAGCAAGCTACGTTGCTGGACATCCTATGCCAAACAACTAGCAAGGCAGGAACAGAAACCCACCCATTAGCAGAGAGGATGCCTTAAATCATAATAAGGCCACAGACACCACAAAACACACCACCAGACGTGGACCTGCCCACCAAAAAGTAAAGATCCAGCCTCACCCAACAGAACACAGGGACTAGTTCCCTCAGCAAGGAAGCCTACATAACCCACTGATGCAACTTTAGCCACTGGGGAAAGTCACCCAAAAAACGGGAACTATGAACGTGCAGCCTGCAGAAAGGAGAACCCAAACAAATTAAGATAAGCAAAATGAGAAGACAGAAAAACACACAGCCGATGAAGGAGCATGGTAAAAGCCCACCAGACCTAACAAATGAAGAGGAAATAGGCAGTCTATCTGGAAAAGTATTCAGAATAATGATAGTAAAGATGATCCTAAATCTTGGAAATAGAATAGAGAAAATGCAAGAAACATTTAACAAGGACCTAGAAGAACTAAAGAGGAAACAAGCCATGATAACAACACAATAAATGAAATTCAAAATACTCTAGAAGGGAGCAATAGCATAATAACTGAAGTAGAAGAACAGATAAGTGATCAGGAAGATAAAATATTGGAAATAACTACTGCAGAGCAGAATAAAGGAAAAAGAATGAAAAGAACTGAAGACAGTCTCAAGGACCTCTGGGACGAAATTAAACTCACCAACATTCAAATTATAAGGGGTCCCAGAAGAAGAAGAGAAAATGAAAGGGACTGAGAAAATATTTGAAGAGATTATAGTTGAAAACTTACCTAATACAGGGAAGGAAATAGTTAATCAAGTCCAGGAAGTACAGAGAGTCCCAACGGGATAAATCCAAGGAGAAACACGCCAAGACACAAATTAATCAAACTATCAAAAATTAAATACAAAGAAAACATATAAAAAGCAGCAAGGGAAAAACAAAAACAAAAAAAACCACAAGGGAGTCGCCATAAGGTTAACAGCTAATCTTTCAGCAGAAACTCTGCAAGACAGAAGGGAGTGGCAGGACATATTTAAGATGATGAAGGAGAAAAACTTACAAGCAAGATTACTCTAACCAGCAAGAATCTCATTCAGATTTGATGGAGAAAGTAAAACTTTTACAGATAAGCAAGAGCTGAGACTACAGCACCACAAAACCAGCTTTACAAGAAATGCTAAACGAACTTTTCTAGGCAAGAAACACAAGAGAAGGAAAACACCTACAGTAACAAACCCAAAACAGTTAAGAAAATGGGAATAGGAACACACATATCGATCATTACCTTAAATGTAAATGGATTAAACACTCCCACCAAAAGACACAGACTGGGTGAATGGATTCAAAAACAACACCAATATATATGCTGTCTACAAGAGACCCACGTCAGATCTAGGGCCACATACAGACTGAAAGTGAGGGATGGAAAAAGATATTCCATTCAAATGGAAATCAAAAGAAAGCTGGAGTAACAACTCTCATATCAGAAAAATTAGACTTTTAAATAAAGACTGTTACAAGAAACAAAGAATGACACTACATAATGATCAAGGGATTGAGCCAAGAAGAAGACATAACAAATGCAAATATTTATGCACCCAGCATAGGAGCACTTCAATACATAAGGCAAATACTAACAGCCATAAAAAGGGCAATCAAGAGTAACACAATCATAGCAGAGGTCTTTAACACCACACTTTCACCAATGGATAGATCATCCAAAATGAAAATAAATGAGGAAACACAGTCTTTAAATGATACAATAAACAAGATGGACTTAATTTTGATTTATAGGACATCCCTTCCAAAAACAACAGAATAAATATTTTTCTCAAGTGCTCATGGAATACTCTACAGGATAGATCATATCTTGGGTCACAAGTCAAGCACTGGTAAATTTAGGAAAATTGTAATCATATCAAGTATCTTATCTGACAACAACACTATGAGACTAGATATCAATTGCACGAAAAGATGTGTGAAAAATTCAAATGCATGGAGGCTAAACAATGCACTACTTAATAATGATGTGGTCACTGAAGAAATCAAAGAGGAAATCAAAAAATACCTAGAAACAAATGACAATGGAGACACGATGACCCAAAACTTATGGAATGCAACAAAAGCAGTTCTAACGGGGAAGTTTATAGCAATAGAAACTTACCTGAAGAAACAGGAAACATCTCAAATAAACAACATAACTTTGCATCTGAAGCTATTAGAGAGAGAAGAAAAAACCCCAAAATTTAGCAGAAGGAAGGAAATCATAAAGAACAGAGCAGAAATAAATGAAGGAAACGATTGCAAAGATCAATAACAGTGAAAGCTGGTTCTTTGAGAAGATAAGCAAAATTGCAAAATCGTAAGCCAGACTCATCAAGAAAAAAAGGAGAAGACACAAATCAATAGTAGTAGAAATGAAAAAGGAGAAGTAAACACAAACACACAGAAATACAAAGGATCCTGAGAGATTACTACAAGCAACACTATGCCAATAAAATGGACAACCTGGAAGAAATGGACAAATTCTTAGAAATGCACAACATGCTGAGACTAAACCATTAAGAAATAGAAAATATGAACAGACCAGTCACAAGCACTGAAATTTAAACTGTGATTAAAAATCTTCCAACAAACAAAAGCTCAAGACCACATGGCTTGACAGGCGAATTCTATTAAAGATTAAGAGAAGAGCTAACACCTATACTTCTCAAGCTCTTCCAACATGTACCAGAGGGAGGAACACTCCCAAACTCATTCTATGAAGCCACCATCACACCAATACCAAAACCAGACAAACATGTCACAAAGAAAGAAAACTACAGACCAATATTACTGATGAACAAAGGTGCAAACATCTTCAAAAAGATACTAGCAAACACAATCCAACAGCACATTAAAAGGATCACACAACATGAGCAAGTGGGGTTTCTTCCACGAATGCAAGGATTCTTCAATATATGCAAAACAATCAGCGTGATACACCATATTAAAAAATTGAAAGAGAAAAACCATATCATCCTCTCAATAGATGCAGAGAAATCTTTTGACAAATTCAACACCCATTTATGATAAACCCTGGAGAAAGTAGGCATAGAGGTAACTGTCCTCAACATATTAAAGGCCATATTTGACAAACACACAGTCAACATCGTCCTAAATGCTGAAAACCTGAAACGATTTCCACTAGTTTCAGGAGCCAGACAAGGTTGCCCACTCTCACCACTATTAGTCAACATAGTTTTTGAAGTTGTAGCCACAGCAATAGGAGAAGAAAAAGAAAGAAAATAATCCAAATCGGAAAAGAAGATATAAAGCTGTCACTGTTTGCAGAGGACATGATACAATACATAGAGAATCCTAAAGATGCTACTAGAAATCTACTAGAGCTAATCAGTGAATTTGATAAAGTAGCAGGATACAATATTAATGCACAGAAATGTCTGGCATTCTTATACTTTAATGGTGAAAAATCTGAAAGTGAAATTAAGAAAACCCTCCCATTTACCACTGCAGCAAAAAGAGCAATATATTTAGGAATAAATCTACCAAAGGAGACAAGAGACCTGTATGCAGAAAATTATAAGGCACTGATGAATTTAATTACAGATGATACAAATACATGGAGCAATACAGCATGTTCTTGGATTGGAAGAATCAACATTGTGAAAATGACTCTATGACCGATGCAATCTACACATTCAATGCAATCCCTATCAAACTACCACTGGCATTTTAAATAGAACTAGAACAAAAGAATTTCACAATTTGTATGGAAACACAAAAGACCTCAAATAGCCATAGCAATCTTGAGAATGAAAAATGGAGCTAGAGGAATCAGGCTCCGTGACTTCAGACTATACTACAAAGCTACAGTAATCAAGAGAGTATGGTACTGCCACAAAACCTGAAATATACATCAGTGGAACAGGATAGAAAGCCCAGAGATCAACCTACGCAGAAATGGTCACTTTGTGTTTGACAAACGAGGCAAGAATATACAGTGGAGAAAAGACAGCCTCTTCAATAAGGGATGCCTTGGAACCTGGAGAGGTACAGGTAAAAGTATAAAATTAGAACATTCCCTTACACCATACACAATAATGAGCTCAAAATGGATTAAAGACCTCAATGTTAGGCCAGACACTATCAAAGTCTTAGAGGAAAACATAGGCAGAATGCTCTATAACATAAATCACAGCAATATCCTTTTTGACCCACCTCTTAAAGAAATGGAAATAAAAATAAACAAAACCCCAAATTGGACCTTCTGAAAGTTAAAAGCTTTTGCACAGCAAAGGAAACCATAAACAAGACTAAAAGACAAATCTCAGAATGGGAGAAATCATTTGAAAATGAAGCAACTGACAAAGGATTAATATCCAAAATTTACAGGAAACCCATGCAGCTCAATAACAGAAAAATCAAAAATCCAATCCAAAAATGGGCAGAAGACCTAAACAGAAATTTATCCAAAGAAGATATACAGATTGCCAACAGATGAAAGATGAAAGAATGCTCAACATCATTAGAGAAATGCATATCAAAACTACAATTAGATATTATCTCACACCAGTCAGCATGGTCATCATGAAAAAATCTAGAAACAAGGAATGTTGGTGAGCATGTGGAGCAAAGGTAACACCCTTGCACTGCTTGTGGGAATGTAAATTGATAAAGCCACGATGGAGAACAGCATGGGGATTCCTTAAAATTCTAGAAATGAAATTGCCATAGGACCCAGCAATCCCGCTACTGGGCATATACCCTGAGAAAACCAAAATTCAAAAAGAGTCATGTACCAAAGTGTTCATTGCAGCTCTATTTACAAGAGCCAGGAAGTGGAAGCAACCTATGTGCTCATCATCAGATGACTGGATAAAGCAGATGTGGCACATATATACAATGGAATATTACTCAGCCATAAAAAGAAATGAAACTGAGTTATTTGTAGTGAGATGGATGGACTGAGAGTCTGTCATACAGAGTGAAATAAGCCAGAAAGGGAAAAGCAAATACTGTATGCTAACATATATGGAACCTACGGAAAAAAAAAAAAAAGGTCATGAAAAAACTAGCGGTAAGATGGGAAAAGAGATGCAGACCTACTAGAGAATGGACTTAAGGATGTGGGGAGGGTGAAATGTAGGCTGTTACAAAGTGAGAGAGTGGCATGGACATATATATACTACTAAACGTAGAATAGATAGCTTGTGGGAAGCAAACTCGTAGCACACGGAGAGTAGCTCAGTGCTTTGTGACCACCTAAAAGGAGGAGATAGGGAGGATGGGAGAAACAAGAGGGAAGATATATGGGAACATGTGTTTATGTATAACTGATTCACTTTGTTATAAAGCAGAAACTAACATATCATTGTAAAGTTATTATACTCCAAAAAAGACATTAAATTATTTTTATAAACATATTTTATTTTAATAACTTTATTTTTTATCTTACTCTATTTTATTTCATTTTATCATCTTTCTTTCTACATTTCCCCCCATTTATTCTGTGCCATGTGGATGAAAGGCTATTGGTGCTCTAGCAGTCACTGCTGTGCCTCTGAGTTGGGAGAGCCTACTTCAGCACACTGGTAATCAAGACACCTCCCAGCTCCATGTAATATCAAATGGTACAAATCTCCCAGAGATATCTGTCTCAACACCAAGGCCGAGCTTCACAAAATGACCAGCAAGCTACCATGCTGGACATCTTGTGCCAAACAGCTAGCAAGACAGGAACAGAAATCCTCCCATTAGCAGAGAGGATGCCTTAAATCATAATAAGGCTACAGACATCCCAAAATACACCACCAGACGTGGACCTTCCCACCAGAAAGACAAGATCCAGCCTCATCCACCAGAACACAGGGACTAGTCCCCTCAACCAGGAAGGCTACATAATCCAGTGATGCAACTTTAGCCACTGGGGACAGACACCAAAAACAATGGAAACTATGAACCTGCAGCCTGCAAAAAGAAGACCCCAAACACAGTAAGATAAGCAAAATGAGAAGACAGAAAAGCACACAGCTGATGAAGGAGCATGGTAAAAGCCCACCAGATGTAAAAAATGAAGAAGAAATACGCAGTCTACCTGAAAAAATATTCAGAATAATGATAGTAAACGTTATGCAAAATCTTGGAAATAGAATAGAGAAAATGCAAGAAACATTTAACAAGGGCCTAGAAGAACTAAAGAGGAAACAAGCAACGATGAACCACACAATAGATGAAATTCAATATACTCTAGAAGGGAACAATAGCAGAATAACTGAGGTGGAAGAACAGATACGTGACCTGGAAGATACAGTAGTGGAAATAGCTACTGTAGAGCAGAATAAAGAAAAAAGAATGAAAAGAACTGAAAACAATCTCAGAGACTTCTGGGACAAAATTAAACTCGCCAACATTCAAATTATAGGGGTTCCAGAAGAAGAGAAAAAGAAAGGGACTGAGAAAATATTTGAAGAGATTATAGTTGAAAATTTCCCTAATATGGGAAAGGAAATAGTTAATCAAGTCCAGGAAGCACAGAGAGTCCCATAAACGATAAATCCAACGAGAAACACGCCAAGACACATATTAATCAAACTATCAAAAATTAAATACAAAGAAAACATAAAAAGTAGCACAGGAAAAACAACAAATAACACACAAGGGAGTTCCCATAAGGTTAACAGCTGATCTTTCAGCAAAAACTCTGCAAGCCAGAAGGGAGTGGCAGGACATATTTAAGATGTTGAAGGAGAAAAACCTACAACCAATATTACTCTACCCAGCAAGGATCTCATTCAGATTTGATGGAGAAAGTAAAAGCTTTACAGACAAGCAAAAGCTGAGAGACTTGAGCACCAGCAAACCAGCTTTGCAGGAAATGCTAAATGAACATTTCTAGGCAAGAAACACAAGAGAAGGAAAACACCTATAATAACAAACCCAAAACAGTTAAGAAAATGGGAATAGGAGCATACATATCGATCATTACCTTTATTGTATTAAATGCTCCCACCAAAAGACACAGACTGTCTGAATGGATTCAGAAACAAGCCCAATATATATGCTGTCTACAAGACAACCACTTCAGACCTAGGGACACGTACAGAGTGAAAGTGAGGGGATGGAAAATGATATGCCACTCAAATGGAAATCAAAAGAAAGCTGGAGTAGCAACTCTCATAACAGAAAAAATATACTTTAAAATGAAGACTATTACAAGAGACAAAGAGGGACACTACATAATGATGAAGGGATCGATTCAAGAAGAAGACATAACAATTGCAAATATTTATGCACCCAGCATAGGAGCACTTCAATACATAAAGCAAATACTAACAACCATATATAGGGTAATTGAGAGTAACACATTCATAGTAGGGGCCTTTAACACCCCACTTTCACCAATGGACAGATCATCCAAAATGAAAATAAATGAGGAAACACAAGCTTTAAATTATACAATATACAAGATAGACTTAATTTTCATTTATAGGATATTCCTTCCAAAAACAACAGAATAAACATTTTTCTCAAGTGCTCATGGAACATTCTCCAGGATACATCATATCTTTGGTCACAAATCAAGCCTTGGTAAATTTAAGAATATTGAAATCATATCAAGTATCTTATCTGACCACAACGCTATGAGACTAGATATCAATTACAGGAAAAGATGTGTCAAAAATACAAACATATAGAGACTAACCAATGCACTACTTAATAACGAAGTGATCACTGAAGAAATCAAAGAGGAAGTCAAAAAACACCTAGGCACAAACGACAATGGAGACACGATGACCCAAATCTTATGGGATGCAGCAAAAGCAGTTCTAATAGGGAAGTGTATAGCAATACAATCCTACCTGAAGAACAGGAAACATCTCTAATAAACAACATAAGCTTACACCTAAAGATATTAGACAGAGAAGAAAAAAACCCCCAAAGTTAGCAGAAGGAAGTAAATCATAAAGATCAGATCAGAAATAAATGAAAAAGAAATGAAGGAAACGATGCAAAGATCAATAACAATGAAAGCTGGTTCTTTGAGAAGAAAAACAAAATTACAAAAGGCAAAGGAGGTAAACTTAGACCTATTTATCAACTAACGTTCCAATATTTTATGCTATTTGAAATGATCTTGGATAGTCAATAAATTCCCATTACTTAATTTAACAAGTTACCAAAATCTGGAGGGACAATTTTTATTCAGACATTCCCTTTTTTTTTCTCTTGCTACACCATGCAGCATATGGGATTTTATTTCCTGTCCAGGGATTGAAACTGTGGAAGCAAGGAGTCTTAACCACTGGACCACCAGGGAAGTCTCAAATAGACATTCCTAAGACATAATTATTCTCAATGAGTTCACTCAAAACAAAACAAAAAAAAAACAAACCTCTTATGTCATTTACATTTAATTTTTTTAATAGTTTCATCACATTGAGTTACTTTCCATTTTGACAAGTTTGCAACAGATATAGTAAAGAATTATTCGACCTCTAGTAAATCTAGGTACAACAGAAGTACTATACTTAACATTGATGACTCTAAAAATGTGTCTATATTAATCAAACCAACATGTTTAAACTAGTTTCACTGTCAGATAGTGACTTAATATTAAATATTTCCCAGATCACATGAACTCAAAATTCATTCTGGCCAGCTTCTTTTATACTTCTGAGAATTTAGGTGCTTAATTTCCTTTAAGGCAATTAAACAAAGCTTTTTTACAAATTAATTTTTGTATTACCATCCTCAGGTAAAGACATACCTATAACGAATGCAGACATACATACATACAGATAGACACAGAAATATCATATTTTCCTGCTTGAGTTTTAAAAACCTCCATTTTCTTTCTGTCTCAGGAATTTTAAATGGCCTAGATAAGATTCCTGAGAGCCCAGGCAGAACTGATATACAGTCCCAAAGATCTATTTGCCCATCCCAGATGACTCAGTTTAAGTCCTGAATGACTCAGTGACAAGGACCCAAAAGTTCTGAGCTACTTCTTGGTACTCAGATCTTCTGGTGAACCAAAATTGAATTTCCTGAGCGAGGTCTAGAATCTAGCAGTTTTATTCTTAGGGATTCTCCATCTCTGAGAGGGGAGACCCAGAGACAGATATGGGGAACAACAGGGAGGGTTTGACCCCCAAAAAGCCATATACACAGATAATAAATTTACAAAAACAAGAAAAAAGAGATAGTTTTACTGTGCAGTGTGGCTGTTGGTCCACACTGCTGGTCCATCCCAACTCCTCACTCACCTACCTAGCCCTTTACTAGAATGAAGTAGGTCTAACTACTCAATCACCTGGCATTTCTGCCAGGATGGAGCCATTGATACTCTTTCCAGCTTCCCCAGGACACTACCCCAATTCATGACAGCCATCCCTGCCATGGGTATTTGGGGGAGTCTTACCAGACCAGATGCTTGACTGTTGTCAGATCTCAGACTTATCCAACTAAAGCTTGTTTACTCAAAGGTCGAGGGCAAGGACTAAATCACCCTGTTCCTTTGGCCAGCTGCTTGTTAACCCCAAGTCAGAGAGCCCTCCAGCTGGATTTGTTACTGAATTGTTAGCCTGGACCCATGAGAAATCCTAATGCATGGTCTAGGCCAGAAGAGTACTTTTTCTGTTTGGATTCCTACAGTCAAAAAAGAAAGCCATGCTGAGAAATGAAGAGCATAAATTTTAATCAACGGTGAAAAAATGGTGCAAATCACCTTCTATGTCTTAAAATTCCTGAGTCTCCAAGCCAAACTCCAAGATTCAAGAATACAGGGATGTCTTGGAATCCCTAAGACTCTTAGAGCAGAACTTTGGGACAAGAGAAGACAGGAGTATCTTAAAATTCCTCAGAATCTCCAAGACACCTTCAGGACTCAAGAAAACAGGGGCATATTGCAATCATTTTGATTCTCAGAGTGGACCTCTATGACTCAAAAAGACAGGGGTGTCTTGAAATCCCTCAGACTCTCAGAGCTGTCCACAAGGACTGGAGAATATAGGGATGTCTTACAATTCCTCAGACTCTTCTGAAACCTGCTCAGACCCCAGGACATCAGGGGTGTCTTGCAGTCCCTTAGAACCTCAAGATGTACCTCCAGGACTCAGAAAGGCAGGGATGACTTGCAATTCCTCAGACTCTCCGAGCAGACCTCCCGGACTCAATAAGACAAGGATATCTTGCAGTCCCTCAGAATCTCTGAGTGGATCTGGAGGACTCAAGAAGACAGGGATTTCTAACAATTCCTCATACTCTCAGAGCCGACCTCCAGACATGAGAAGACATGGATCTATACAATTTCTCAGACTCTCCAAGCAAACCTCCAGGACTTGAGAAGAAAGGGATGTTTTGCAATCCCTCAGACTCTCGGATCATACCTGACCAGAACTCGAGAAGAACAGGATGTCTTGTAATCATTCTGAGTGTCAGAGCCAACCTGACCCAAACTGGGAAGACAAAGACGCCTTGCAATTACTCACACTCTCTGAGCCAACCTAACCAGAATTGTGGAAGAGAGAAATGTCTTTCAATCCTTTATAATCTCTGAGCTGACCTGAAGGACTTGGAAAACAGGGATGTCTTGCAATCCCTTATATTCTTAGAGCCAAGCTCCAGGACCCAAAAATACAAGGATGTTTTACAATCCTTTAGGCTTTCAGAGATGACATTCAGAACTGTCAAAGACAGTTATCTAGCAAATTTTGTCTCAACCAGTTTCTCAATTCTGTGTGTAATTGAAAAAGTAGTCTCACAATTCTTTTAATTTCTTTTTCTATATTTATTCACACTTGTAATTTCTTAATTGGGGTATTTGTCTGTCTGTCTTTCTTTTATTTTTTATCTAGTTAGATGCATTTATTATATTAAGGTTTTTAAAATTTTTATTTTAAATAATTTTTTATACAGCAGGTTCTTATTAGTTATGCATTTTATACACATTAGTGCACATATGTCAATCTCAATCTCCCAATTTATCAAGCCACCACCTCCCCTCTGGCCACTTTCCCCCCTTGGTGTCCATACATTTGTTCTCTACATCTGTGTCTCTATTTCTGCCCTGCAAACCAGTTCATCTGTACCATTTTTCTAGATTCCACATATATGCATTAATATACGGTATTTGTTTTTCTCTTTCTGACTTACTTCACTCTGTATGACAGTCTCTAGAGCCATCCATGTCTCTACAAATGACCCACTTTCATTCCATTTTGTGACTGAGTAATATTCCATTGTATATACGTATCACATCATCTTTATCCATTTGTCTGTCAGTGGGCATTTAGGTTGTTTCCATGTCCTGGCTATTGTAAATACTGCTGCAATGAACATTGTGGTGCATGTGTCTTTTTGAATTATGGTTTTCTCAGGGTATATGCCCAGTAGTGGGATTGCTGGGTCATATAGTAATTTATTTTTAGTTTTTTAAGGAAGCTGCATACTGTTCTCCATAGTGGCTGTATCAATTTACATTCTTACCAACGGTGCAAGAAGGTTCCCTTTTCTCCACATCCTCTCCAGCATTTGTTGTTTGTAAATTTTCTGATGATGCCTATTCTAACTGGTGTGAGGTGATACCTCACTGTAGTTTTGATTTGCATTTCTTTAATAATTAGTGATGTTGAGCAGCTTTTCCTGTGCTTCTTGGCCGTCTTTATGTCTTCTTTGGAGAAATGTCTATTTAGACCTTCTGCCCATTTTTGGATCGGGTTGTTTGTTTTTTTCAATATTGAGCTGCATGAGCTGTTTATATATATTGGAGATTAATCCTCTGTCAGTTGCTTCATTTACAAATATTTTCTCCCATTCTGAGGGTTGTCTTTTTGTCTTGTTTATGGTTTCCTTTGCTGTAAAAGAGCTTTTAAGTTTCATTAGGTCCCATTTGTTTATTTTTGTTTTTATTTCCATTACTCTAGGAGGAGTATCAAAAAAGATCTTGCTGTGATTTATGTCATAGAGTGTTCTGCCTACGTTTTCCTCTAAGAGTTTTATATTGTCCAGTATTACATTTAGCTCTCTAATCCATTTTTGAGTTTATTTTTGTGCATGGTGTTAAGGAGTGTTCTAATTTCATTTTTTTACATGTAACTGTCCAGTTTTCTCAGCACCACTTATTGAAGAGACTGTATTTTCTCCATTGCGTATCCGTGCCTCCTTTGTCGTAGATTAGTTGACCATATGTGCATGAGTTTATGTCTGGGCTTTCTATCCTCTCTCATTGATCTATATTTCTGTTTCTGTGCTAGTACCATACAGTCTTGATTATTGTAGCTTTGTTGTATAGTCTGAAGTCCAGGAGCCTGATTCCTCCAGCTCCGTTTTTTTTCCCCTCAAAACTGCTTTGTCTATTCAGGGTCTTTTGCGTCTCCATACAAATTTTAAGATATTTTGTTCCACTTCTGTAAAAAATGCCATTGGTAATTTGATAGGGATTGCATTGAATCTGTAGATTGCTTTGGGTAGTATAGTCATTTTCACAATATTGATGTTTCCAATCCAAGAACATGGTATATCTCTCCATATGTTTGTATCATCTTTAATTGCTTTCATCAGTATCTTATAGTTTTCTGCATACAGGTCTTTTGTGTCCCTAGGTAGGTTTATTCCTAGGTATTTTAGTATTCTTGTTGCAGTGGTAAATGGAAGTGTTTCCTTACTTTCTCTTTCAGATTTTTCATCATTAGTGTATAGGAATACAAGAGATTTTTGTGTATTAATTTTGTATCCTGAAACTTTACAAAGTTCGTTGATTAGCTCTAGTAGTTTTCTGGTGACATCTTTAGGATTCTCTATGTATAGTATCATGTCATCTGCAAAGAGTGACAGTTTTACTTCTTTTCCAATTTGTATTCCTTTTATTTCTTTTTCTTCTCTGATTGCCGTGGCTAAGACTTCCAAAACTATGTTGAATAATAGTGGTGAGAGTGGACATCCTTGCCTCCTTCCTGATCTTAGAGGGCATGCTTTCAGTTTTTCACCATTGAGAATGTTGTTTACTGTGGGTTTTTAATATATGGGCTTTATTATGTTGAGGTAGGATCACTCTATGTGAACTTTCTGGAGAGTTTTTTTTAAAATCATAAATTGGTGTTGAATTTTGTCAAAAGATTTTTCAGCATCTATTGAGGTGGTCATATGATTTTTATTCTTAAATTTGTTAATATGGTGTATCACATTGATTGATTTCCATATATTGAAGAATCCTTGCATCCCTGGGATAAATCCCATTTGATCATTGTGTATGATGCTTTGAGGATGTTTGCATCTATATTCATCAGTGATATTGGTCTGTAATTTTCTTTTTTTGTAGTATCTTTGTATTCTTTTGGTATCAGGGTGATGGTGGCCTCATAGAATGAGTTTGGGAGTGTTCGTTCTTCTGCAGTTTTTTGGAAGAGTTTGAGCAGGATGGCTGTTAGCTCTTCTCTAAATTTTTGATAGAATTCACCTGTGACATCTGGTCCTGGACTTTTGTTTATTGGAAGAGTTATAATCACAGTTTCAATTTCATTAATTGTGATTGGTCTATTCTTATTTTCTATTTCTTCCTGGTTCAGTCTTGGAAGGTTACACCTTTCCAAGAATTTGTCCATTTCTTCCAGTTTGTCCATTTTATTGGCATAGAGTTGCTTGTAGTGGTCTCTTAGGATGCTTTGTATTTCTGCAGTGTCTGTTGTAACTTCTCCTTTTTTCATTTCTAATTTTATTGATTGGAGTCCTCTCCCTCTTTTTCTTGATGAGTTTGGTTAATGATTTATCAATTTTGTTTATCTTTTCAAAGAAGCAGGTTTTAGTTTCATTGATCTTTGCTACTGTTTTCTTTGTTTCTATTTCATTTATTTCTGCTCTGATATTTATGATTTATTTCCTTCTATTAACTTTGGGGTTTGTTTATTCTTCTTTCTCTAGTTCCTGTAAGTGTAAGATTAAATTGTTTCTTTGAAATTTTTCTTGTTTCTTGATGTAGGATTGTATTGCTATAAACTTCCCTCTTAGAACTACTTTTGCTACATCCCATAGGTTTTGGATCATCGTGTTTTCATTTTAATTTGTCTCTAGGTATTTTTTGATTTCCTCTTTGATTTCTTCAGTGAAATGTATGTTTTAGCCTCCATGTGATTGTACTTTTTACATAATTTTTTCCTGTAATTGATATCTAGTCTCATAGCATTGTGGTCAGAAAAGGTACTTGATACAATTTCAATTTTCTTAAATTTACCAAGGCTTGCTTTGTGACCCAAGATATGATCTATCCTGGAAGATGTTCCATGAGCACTTGAGAAGAAAGTGTAACCTGCTGTTTTTGGATGGAATGTCCTATAAATATCAATTAAATCTATCAGGTCTATTGTGTCATTTAAAGCTTGTGTTTCCTTATTAATTTTCTGTTTGTGTGATCTGTCCATTAGTGTAAGTGAGGTGTTAAAGTCCCCCACTATTATTGTGTTACTGTCGATTTCCTCTTTTATAGCTGTTAGCAGCTGCCTTATGTATTGAGGTGCTCCTATGTTGGGTGCATATATATTTATAATTGTTATATCTTCTTCTTGGATTGATCCCTTGATCATTATGTAGTTTCCTTCCTTGTCTCTTGTAACATTCTTTATTTTAAAGTCTATTTTATCTGATATGAGCATTGCTACTTCAGCTTTCTTCCATTTGCATGGAAAATCTTTTTCAATACCCTCACTTTCAGTCTGTATGTGTCCCTAGGTCTGAAGTTGGTTTCTTATAGACAGCATATATATGGGTATTGTTTTTGTATCCATTCATTGAGCCTGTGTCTTTTGGTTGGAGCATTTAATCCACCACGTATAAGGTAATTATTGATATGTATGTTCCTATGACCATTTTCTTAATTGTTTTGTTTTTCTAGGTCCTTTTCTTCTCATGTGTTTCCTGCTTAGAGAAGATCCTTTAGAACTTGTTGTACAGCTGGTTTGGTGGTGCTGAATTCTGTTAGCCTTTGCTTGTCTGTATAGCTTTTGATTTCTCCATTGAATCTGAATGAGATTTTTGCTGTGTAGAGTAATCTTGGTTGTATGTTCTTCCCTTTTATCACTTTAAATATATCATGCCACTCTCTTCTGGCTTATAGAGTTTCTGCTGAGAAATCACTTGTTAACCTGTGGGAGTTCCCTTGTATGTTATTTGTCATTTTTCTCTTGTAGCTTTCAATAATTTTTCTTTAATTTTTGTCAATTTGATTACCATGTATCTACGTGTGTTTCTCCTTGGCTTTATCCTTCCTGGGACTCTCTGCGCTTCCTGGACTTGGGTGACTATTTCATTTCCCATGTTAGAGAAATTTTCAACTATAATCTCTTCAAATATTTTCTTGGGTCTATTCTCTCTCTCTCCTCCTTCTGGAACCCCTATAATGCGAACGTTGTTATGTTTAATTTTGTCCCAGAGGTCTCTTAGGCTGTCTTCATTTCTTTTTGTTCTTTTTTCTTTATTCTGTTATGTGGCAGTGAATTCCACCATTCTGACTTCCAGGTCAGTTATCTATTCTTCTGCCTCAGTTATTCTGCTATTGATTCCTTCTAGTGTATTTTTCATTTCAGTTATTGTATTGTTCATATCTGTTTGTTTGTTCTATAATTCTTCTACGTGTTTGTTTTTTAATTCTTCTAGGTCTTTTTTAAACATTTCTTGCACCTTCTCGATCTTTGCCTCCATTCTTTATCCAAGGTCCTGGATCATCTTCACTATCATTATTCTGAATTCTTTTTATGGAAGGTTACCTATCTCCACTTCACGTAGTTGTTTTTCTGGGGTTTTATCTTGTTCCCTCACCTGGTACATAGCCTTCTTCCTTTTCATCTTGTCTATCTTTCTGTGAATATGATTTTTGTTTCACAGCCTGCAGGATTTTTGTTCTTCTTGCTTCTGCTCTCTGCCCTCTGGTAGATGAGGGTATCTAAGAGTCTTGTGCAATTTTCCTGATGGGAGGGACTGGTGGTGGGTAGAGCTGGGTGTTGTTCTGGTGGACAGAGCTCAGTAAAACTTTAATCTGCTTGTCCACTGATGTGTGGGGCTGGGTTACCTCCCCTTTGGTTGTTTGGCCTGAGGCAACCCAACACTGGAAACTACCCAGCTCTTTTGTGGGGCTAATGGTGGACTCTGAGAGGGCTCATGCCAAGGAGTATGTCTCAGAACTTCTGCCACCAGCGTCCTTGTCGTTACAGTGAGCCATAGCCAACCCTCGTCTCTGCAGGAGACCCTCTGACACTAGCAGGTAGGTGTTATTCAGTCTTCTATGGGGTCACTGCTCCTTCCCCTGGGTCCTGATGTGCACACTACTTTGTGTGTGCCCTCCAAGAATGCAGTCTCTGTTTCCCCCAGTCCTGTCAAAGTCCTGCAATCAAATTCCACTAGCCTTCAAAGTCTGATTGTCTAGGAGTTCCTCCTCCTCTTGCTGGACCCCCAGTTTGGGAAGCCTGATGTGGGACCAAGAACCTTCAGTCCATTGCGTGGACTTCTGTGGTATAAGTGTTCTCCAGTTTGTGAGTCACCCACCCAGCAGTTATGGGATTTGATTTTATTTTGATTGCACCCCTCCTACCATCTCATTGTGGTTTCTCCCTTGTCTTTGAATGCGGGGTATCTTTTTTGGTGAGTTCCAGTGTTTTCCTGTCGATGACTCTTCAGCAGTTAGTTGTGATTCTGGTGCTCTTGCAAGAGGGAGTGAGCGCACATTGTTCTACTCCACCATCTTGAGTTTGTTATTTCTATTGAGGTTTTCAAAGTGCATGCTCTAAGTGTATTTACTAGTTTAGTTATTTATTCTTAATTGCATATTAATTTACTTATTTAGATTTATGAATTTCCCCCCTGAGTACCAAATACAGAAATATGTAAATATATTTTATCATTATTGTTTGATAGGCTCCAGTTATGTTTCTATTTTCCCCTTATGTTTCTAAGTGATGCTTAGAAAACAATTTCTAAATTCTACATGGCAAGGTCTTTTTGTACAAAAATTTTTCTATAGTTTTTGAATTCTTATCAGAAAATATTTTCTTTACTCTTTTTACTTTTTACACTATATTGATGTTTCTTTCTGACATGTACTCAATGTAAGATTTTTATGGCACATGAAGAGAGGTATTGCTTTATAATACAGAGTTTGATGTATACAAATTATGTTCACTGCTTATTTTTACTTTGAGGTATTTTATATGTTTTATTCTTACAAAGTTAACTCAAGCATCATGCATTTGAATTTCTTTGGTTCACTTATCACAGGTTTTTTCAATCAGTACCACATAAGTCTCTGTTGGTTGAAACTGTGGTTGCAGAATTGAGAGTATGGAGGACGACTGTAAAGTTATATATGGATTTTTTATTTTGTGGGTGTTGGTGGCCCTAATTCATATATCTTTCAAGAGACAATTGTACATAAAATATCTGTTTTGAACTACGGAATTAGAATCTCCTACTACTCATCTGTTTTGAGACAGTTTTAGATGTTTTTTGCTTTTGGCTTACTCAATTACTTTGTGCCTATGTGTCCATAACTGCTAGATAACCATTACGTATTTTGCCTTTTATAAGTATAAAAAGTTCTTTATATAATTAATTATTTTAAAATTCTAAACATAATCTTGTATGATACTTAGATTTCAATATCAATTTTCTTTTTGTTTATATTTTTCTGGTCCTTCTATTTCTGTTCTTTTATTTATGGCATTACTAAGATATCCTGTCTTAGATGTACAGAGCATATATTTGAGTATTTCTTCTGATATGAATTAGTTTCTTTTAATACATAAATTTAATAATTTATTTTTATAAATATTTAAGATATATTCTCTGATATCTCATCATATATTACATTATACTTTCTGTTTTTTATGCTTTAACAACTTCTCCTGGTTTTCTTCAACCTCTCTGGCAAAGTCCCTGCCTCCATTGTACTCTTATCATCCTAGCCATTACATTTGGATATTAACAATACTGGGTCATTGATCTTTCAGCTTCACATCCATATATGCAACCACCTCTAGGAACTCTCTACTTGAATATCATAAACTCACCCCAAGTTCAGCATGTCAAATTTCATTCATAATATATACTACCTCTCTCCCACTAAACCAGAAATTAAAAACCAATAAACAAACTTCTTTTATAGTGTATGGCATTCTTGTCTATCCATGTACATCTTTGTTGCATAACCTAGAAAATTTGAAGTTATCCCAAACACCTCCGCCTTCTCATACCCTCAGGTTTCATTAACAATTCATGGCATGTGTCTCAATTTTAACTCCTATGTATCTCTTGAATCCACTTAACTCTATGTATATTGCCACAACCTAAGTCAAGTTACTATCACCTTGCACCTGAAATGCTGTGTTTTCTTGACATTGACATCACATATTTTTTAGTTTTTGTTTTCCTATTTCAGTAAAAAATTTCATTGGAATCTTGATAAGAACTGCACTGAATCTATAGATGTTTTATGTAGTGCAGACATTTTAATTCTTTAAATCAATGAATGTGAGATATCTTTACGTTTACTTTGTCTTCTTCAATTTCTTTCATCAATGTCTTCTAATTTTTTAGTGTAGAGGTCTTTCACCTTGGTTAAATTTATCCTAAGCTATTCCATTGTTTTCGAAGCTAGTGTAATTGGTATTGTTTTCTTTGATTCTCTTTAAAATAACTTGTTTGGGTACAGAAACACTACTGATTTTTATAATTTGTTTTGTATCCTGCAACTTTACTTAGATTTTTAGATATAACGGGTTTTGGTGGAATCTTTAGAATTTTCTATAGATAAAATAATCTCATGTACAGACACAATTGTTCTTCTTCCTTTCTAATTCTGGCGACTTTATCTCTTTTTCTTGTCTAATTTCTCTAGCTAGGAATTCTAGTTCTAGGTTGAAAAGGGATGGTGAGAATGGGAGTCTTTGCCTTGACATTAAAGAAAAAGGTTTCAAAGTTTCATCATTGACTATAATGTCAGCTGTGGGCTTGTCATATACTGCCTTTATTACATTGAGACATATTCCTTCTATACCTAGATTTTGGAGAGTTTTTATCATGAATAAATGTTGAGTTTTGTCAAATGATTTTTCTGTGTCTATTGAGATGAGTTTATGACTTTTATCTTTCATTCCATTGATGTGGTGTATCACATTTATTGTTTTGCATGTGTTGAACCATCCTTGCATCAGAGGGATGAATCTCATTTTATCATGGTCAATGAAACTTCTAATGTGCTGTTGAATACAATTTATGAGTATTTTATTAGAAATTTTATTCATCTATATTTATTAGGAGTATTGGCCTGTATTTCTTTTATTCTTGCAGTGTTCTTTCTGGTTTTGGTGTCATGGTAATGCTGGCCTTGTAAAACAAGTGTAAATTGTTCCCTCCTTTTTTATTTTTTTGGAAAGTTCTGAGAAGGATTAGTATTCATTCTTTCTTAAATATTTGGTAGAATTTATTAGTGAAGCCATCCAAAGGCCCAGGACTTTTCTGTGTTGGGAGAGTTATGATCACTGATTCAATCAACTTATTTAATACTGATCTGTTCAGCTTTTCTATTTCTTTCTAATTCAGTTTGGTAAGTTGTATATGTCTAGGAACATATTCATTTTTCTAGGTTGTCTAGTTTGTTGCTGTGTAGTTGTTAATGATAGTTTCTTATGATCCTTTGTATTTCTGTGTCAATGTCTCTTCTTTCATTTCTGATTTTGCTGATTTAAGCTCTCTTTTTTCCTTAGTTAGTCCAGCTAAAGGCTCGTCAATTTTGTTTATCTTTTCAAAGAACTACATCTTAGCTTTTTTAACCTTTTCTGTTGTTTTCCTCTTCTTTATTTCATTTATTTCTGCTGTAATTTTTATTATTATCTTCTGCTAACTTTGGACTTTGTTTTTTCTTCCTTTTCTACTTCCCTTGGTTGTATTGTTAGAGTGTCCATTGGAATTTTTCTATTTTCTTGATGTATGCATATATAGCAAGAAATTTTCCTCTTTGAATTTTTGCTGCATCTCATAGGTTTTGTTATGTTTTGTTTCTATTTTTGTTTGTCTCAAGCTACTATAAATTTCCCTTTTAATTTATTTTTTGATCCACTTATTGCACAGAAGAGTGTTATTTAATTTCCACATTTTGTGTGAATTTTCCAGTTTTTAAAAAATTTTATTTATTTTGTTGTGATGGGTCTTAACTGCAAAAGGCGGACTTCTTAGTTGCAGATCCAGGTCTCCTTAGTTGTGGCATGTGAACTCTTAGTTGTGGCATGCATGTGGGATATAGTTCCCTGATCAGAGATCAAACCTGGTCCCCCTTTGTAGGGAGCCTTGAGTCTTATCCACTGCACCACCAGGGAAGCCCCTCCAGTTTTTCTTTCATTATTAATTTCTAGTTTCACACCTTTGTGATCAAGAAATATGCTTGATGTGATTTCAGTCTACTTAAATGTGTTAAGCATTGTTTTGTGGCCCAAGGTATGATCTATTCTAGAAAATGTTCCATTGTGCTTGAAAATTATGTGTATTCTACTGTTATGGGATGGAATGTTCTGTAAATGTCTGTTAGGTCCATTTAGTCCATAGTATTATTCAAATCTGCTATTTCCTTATTGTTATAGTTTGGACAATAATACCTATTGTTGAAAGTGGGTTATTGAAGTCCCTGACTGTTATTGTATTGCTGATTATTTCTCACTTTAGTTCTGTTAGTATTTGCTCTATATGTTGAGGTACTTCAATGATGAGTGTATAAATATTAACAAATGTATCAGTTGATTTATCCATATATCAATTTATCATGATCTTCTTTGTGTCCTTTGATAATTTTTAGTTTAAAGTCTATTTTGTCTTCTAAAATACAGTTAGCACTGCTTTCATTAAGTTACCATTTGAAATATCTTTTTCCATCCCTCAGTTTCAATGTATATGTGCCCTTAAAGCAAAATGAAATCCCTTAGAAGCAGCATATCACTATATTTCTTTTCTTTTCTTTTTACATATTTATTGGAGTATAATTGCTTTACAATGGTGTGTTTCTGCTTTATAGCAAAGTGAATCAGTTATACATATACATATGTTCCCATATCTCTTCCCTCTTGCATATCTCTCCCTCCCACCCTCCATATCCCACCCCTCCAGGTGGTCACAAAGCACCGGGCTGATCTCCCCGTGCTATGCGGTGGCTTCCCACTAGCTATCTATTTTACATTTGGTAGTGTATATATGACCATGCCACTCTCTCGCTTTCTCACAGCTTACCCTTCCCCCTCCCCATATCCTCAAGTCCTTTCTCTGGTAGGTCTGTGTCGTTTTTCCTGTCTTACCCCTAGGTTCTACATGACATTTTTTCCCCTTAAATTCCATATATATGTGTTAGAAAACGGTATTTGTCTTTCTCTTTCTGACTTACTTAACTCTGTATGAAAACACTAGGACCATCCACCTCATTACAAATAGCTCAATTTCGTTTCTTTTTATGGCTGAGTAATATTCCATTGTATATATGTGCCACATCTTCTTTATCCATTCATCCAATTATGGACACTTAGGTTGTTTCCATCTCTGGGCTATTGTAAATAGACCTGCAATGAATATTTTCGTACATGACTCTTTTTGAATTATGGTTTTCTCAGGGTATATGCCCAGTAGTGGGATTGCTGGGTCACATGGTAGTTTTATTTATAGTTTATTAAGAAATCTCCATACTGTTCTCCATAGTGGCTGTACCAATTCACATTCCCACCAGCAGTGCAAGAGTGTTCCCTTTTCTCCACACCCTCTCCAGCATTTATAGTTTCTAGATATTTTGATGATGGCCATTCTGACTGGTGTGAGATGATATCTCATCATAGTTTTGATTTGCATTTCTCTAATGATTAATGAGGTTGACCATTCTTTCATGTGCTTGTTGGCAGTCTGTATATCTTCTTTGGAGAAATGTCTATTTAGGTCTTCCACCCATTTTTGAATTGGTTTTTTTGTTCTTTTGTGATTGAGCTGCATGAGCTGCTTATAAATATTGGAGATTAATCCTTTGTCAGTTGCTTTATTTGCAAATATTTTCTCCCATTCTGAGGGTTGTCTGTTGGTCTTGTTTATGGTTTCCTTTGCTGTGCAAAAGCTTTGAAGTTTCATTAGGTCCCATTTGTTTATTTTTGTTTTTATTTCCATTCCTCTAGGAGGTGGGTCGAAAAGGACCATGTTGTGATTTATGTCATAGAGTGTTCTGCCTGTGTTTTCCTCTAAGATTTTGATAGTTTCTGGCCTTACATTTAGGTCTTTAATCCATTTTGAGCTTATTTTTGTGTATGGTGTTAGGGACTGATCTAATCTCATACTTTTACATATACCTGCCCAGTTTTCCCAGCACCACTTATTGAAGAGGCTGTCCTTTCTCTACTGTACATTCCTGCCTCCTTTATCAAATATAAGGTGACCATATGTGCGTGGGTTGATCTCTGGGCTTTCTATCCTGTTCCATTGATCTATCTCTCTGTTTATGTGCCAGTACCATACTGTCTTGATTATTGTAGCTTTGTAGTATAGTCTGAAGTCAGGGAGCCTGAATCCTCCAGCTCCATTTTTCGTTGCCAAGATTGCTTTGGCTATTCAGTGTCTTTTGTGTTTCCATACAAATTGTGAAACTTTTAGTTCTAGTTCTGTGAAAAATGCCAGTGGTAGTTTGATAGGGATTGCATTGAATCTATAGATTGCTTTGGGTAGTAGAGTCATTTTCACAATGTTGATTCTTCCGATCAAAGAACATGGTATATCTCTCCATCTATTTGTGTCATCTTTAATTTCTTTCATCAATGTCTTATAATTTTCTGCATACAGGTCTTTTGTCTCCTTAGGTATGTTTATTCCTACATATTTTGTTCTTTTTGCTGCAGTGGTAAATGGGAGTGTTTAATAGATTTCACTTTCAGATTGTTCATCATTAATGTATAGGAATGCCAGAGATTTCTGTGCATTACTTTTGTATCCTGCTACTTTACCAAATTCATTGATTAGCTCTAAGTAGATTTCTGGTAGCATCTTTAGGGTTCTCTATGTATAGTATCATGTCATCTGCAAACAGTGACAGCTTTACTTCTTTTTTTCTGATTTGGATTCCTTTTATTTCCTTTTCTTCTCTGATTGTTGTGGCTAAGACTTCCAAAACTATGTTGAATAAGAGTGGTGAGAGTGGGCAACCTTGTCTTGTTCCTGATATTAGTGGAAATGCTTTCAGTTTTTCATCATTGAGGATGATGTTAGCTGTGGGTTTGTCATATATGGCCTTTATGATGTTGGGGAAAGTTCCCTCTATGCCTAATTTCTGCAGGGTGTTTATCATAAATGGGTGTTGAATTTTCTCAAACCTTTCTCTGCATCTATTGAGATGATCATATGGTTTTTCTCCTTCAATTGGTTAATATTGTCTATCACATTGATTGATTTGCATATATTTAAGAATCCTTGCATTTCTTGAATAAACCCCACTCGATCATGGTGTATGATCCTTTTAATGTGCTCTTGGATTCTGTTTGTTAGTATTTTGTTGACGATTTTTACATCTATGTTCATCAGTGATATTGGCCTGCAGTTTTCATTCTTTGTGACATCCTTGTCTGGTTTTGGCGTCAGGGTGATGGTGGCCTTGTAGAATGAGTTTGGGAGTGTTCCTCCCTCTGCTATATTTTGGAAGAGTTTGAGAAGGATAGGTGTTAGCTCTTCTCTAAATGTTTGATTGAATTCGCCTGTCAAGCCATCTGTTCCTGGGCTTTTGTTTGTTGGAAGATTTTTAATCACAGTTTCAAGTTCAGTGCTTGTGATAGGTCTGTTCATATATTCTATTTCTTCCTGATTCAGTGTTGGTAGGTTGTGCATTTCTATGAATTTGTCACTTTCTTCTAGGTTGTCCATTTTACTGGCATAGTGTTGCTTGTAGTAATCTCTCATGATCCTTTGTATTTCTGTGTGTCAGTTGTTACTTCTCCTTTTTCATTTCTAATTCTATTGATTTGAGTCTTCTCCCTTTTTTTCTTGATGAGTGTGGCTAATGGTGTTGCAATTTAGTTTATCTTCTCAAAGAAGATAAAGAACCAGCTTTCAGTGTTATTGACCTTTCCTCTCGTTTCCTTCATTTCTTTTTCATTAATTCTGATCTGATCATTATGATTTCCTTCCTTCTGTTAACTTTGGGGTTCTTTTTGTTCTTCTTTCTCTAATTGCTTTAGGTGCAAGATTACGTTGTTTATTTGAGATGTTTCTTGTTTCTTAAGGTAAGATTGTATTGCTATAAACTTCCCTCTTAGAACTGCTTTTGTTGCATCCCATAGGTTTTGGGTCATCTTGTCTCCACTGTCATTTGTTTCTAGGTGTTTTTAAAATTTTCTCTTAGATTTCTTCAGTGATCCCTTCGTTATTAAGTAGTGTATTGTTTAGCTTTCATGTGTTTGTATTTTTACAGATCTTTTCCTGTAATTAATATCTAGTCTCATAGTGTTTTGGTTAGAAAAGATACTTGATACAATTTCAATTTTCTTAAATTTATGAAGGCTTGATTTGTGCCCCAAGATATGATCTATCCTGGAGAATGTTCATAAGCACTTGAGAAAAATGTGTATTCTGTTGTTTTTGATGGAATGTCCTATAAATATCAAGTAAGTCAATCTTGTTTAATATATCATTTAAAGCTTGTATTTCCTTATTTATTTTCATTTTGGATGACCTGTCCATTGGTGAAAGTGCAGTGTTAAAGTCCCCTACTATGACTGTGTTACATTGATTTCCTCTTTTATGGCTGTTAGTATTTGCCTTATGTATTGAGGTGTTCCTTTGTTGGGTGCATAAATATTTACAATTGTTATATCTTCTTCTTGGATTGATCCCTTGATCATTATGTAGTGTCCTTCTTTGTCTCTTCTCATAGTCTTTATTTTAAAGACTATTTTGTCTGATATCAGAATTGCTACTCCAGCTTTCTTTTGGTTTCCGTTTTCATGGAATATCTTTTTCCATCCCCTTACTTTCAGTCTGTATGTGTCTCTAGGTCTGAAGTGGGTCTCTTGTAGACACAATATATATGGGTTTTGTTTTTGTATCCATTCAGGCAATCTGTTTCTTTTGGTGGGAGCATTTAGTCCATTTATATTTAAGGTAATTATCGATATGTATGTTACTATTCCCATTTTCTTAATTGTTTTGGGTTCGTTATTGTAGGAGTTTTCCTCTTCTTTTGTTTCTTGCCTAGAGAAGTTCCATTAGCATTTGTTGTAAAGCTGGTTTGGTGGTGCTGAACTCTCTCAGCTTTTGCTTGACTGTAAAGCTTTTAATTTCTCCATCAAATCTGAATGAGATCCTTGCAGGGTAGAGTAATCTTGATTGCAGGTTTTTCTCCTTCATCACTTTAAATATGTCCTGCCACTCCTTTCTTGCTTGCAGAGTTTCTCCTGAAAGATCAGCTCTTAACCTTATGGACATTTCCTTGTGTGTTATTTGTTGTTTTCCCCTTGCTGCTTTTAATATGTTTTCTTTGTATTTAATTTTTGACAGTTTGATTAATATGTGTTTTGGCGTATTTCTCCTTATATTTATCCTGTATGGGACTCTCTGTACTTCTTGGACTTGATTAAGTATTTCCTTTCCCAAATTAGGGAAGTTTTCAACTATAATCTCTTCAAATATTTTCTCAGTCCCTTTCTTTCTTTCTTCTTCTTCTTGAACACTTATAATTTGAATGTTCATGCACTTAATGTTGTCCCAGAGGTCTCTGAGACTGTACTCAGTTCTTTTCATTCTTTTTCCTTTATTCTGCTCTGCAGTAGTTATTTCCACTATTTTATCTTCCAGGTCACTTATCCATTCTTCTGCTTCAGTTATTCTGCTTTTTTTCCCATCTAGAGTATTTTTAATTTCATTTATTGTGTTGTTCATCATTACTTGTTTCATCACTGTCCCCAGTGGCTAAAGTTGTTTCAGCAGGTTGTGTAGGCTTCCTGGTGGATGGGACTAGTGCCTGTGTTCTGGTGGCTGAGGCTGGATCTTGTCTCTCTAGTGGGCAGGTCCACGTCTGATGGTGTGTTTTGGGGTTTCTGTGGGCTTATTATGATTTTAGGCAGTCTCTCTGCTAATGAGTGAGGTTGTGTTCCTGTCTTGCTAGTTGTTTGGCATAGGGTGTCCAGCACTGTAGCTTGCTGGTCATTGAGTGAAGCTGGGTGCTGGTGTTGAGATGGAGATCTCTGGGAGATTTTTGCCATTTGATATTATATGGAGCTGGGAGGTGTCTTGTCGACCAGTGCCCTGAAGTTGGCTCTCCCACCTCAGAGGCACAGCACTGACTCCTGGCTGCACCACCAGGAGCCTTTCGTAAACGCGGCTCAGAATAAAAGGGAAAAAAAGTAGAGAGAAAGAAAGAAAGGAAGGAAGGAAGGAAGGAAGGAAGGTGGGAGGGTGGGAGGGGAAGAGGGAGGGAGGAAGGAATGAAGGAAAGGAAGAAGGAAGGAGGGAAAGAAAAAGAAAGGAAGAAAGAAAGAGAAAAAGAAAGGAAGAAAGATGATAAAATAAAATAAAGTTGTTAAAATAAAAAATAATTATTAAGAAAAAAAAGGGCTTCCCTGGTCATGCAGTGGTTGAGAATCTGCCTGCCAGTGCAGTGGCCACATGTTTGAGCCCTGGTCTGGGTAGATCCCACATGCCGTGGAGCAACCAGGCCCATGAACGACAACTGCTGAGCCTGCGCGTCTCGAGCCTGTGCTCCGCAACAAGAGAGGCCACTACAATGAGAGGCCCATGCACCACCATGAAGAGTGATCCCTGCTCACTGCAACTAGAGAAAGCCCTTGCACCGAAACTAAGACCCAACACAGCCAAAAATTTATTTTTTTAAATGTATTTTTAAAAAGAAAAAAAACAAAGAAACGGACGGATAGAACCCGAAGACAAATGGTGGAAGCAAAGCTATACAGACAAAATCTCACACAGAAACATATACATACACACTTACAAAAAGAGAAAAAGGGGAAAAAATCATAAATCTTGATCTCAAAGTTCACTTCCTCAATTTGGGATGATTCATTGTCTATTCATGTATTCCACAGATGCATGGTACATCAAGTTGATTATGGAGCTTTAATTCACTGCTTCTGGGGCTGCTCGGAGGGATTTCCCTTTCTCTTCTTTGTTCTCACAGCTCCCGGGGCTCAGCTTTGGATTTGGCCCAGCCTCTGCCTGTAGGTCGCCTGAAGGCGTCTGTTCTTTGCTTAGACAGGACGGGGTTAAAGGAGCAGTTGCTTCCGGGACTCTGGCTCACTGAGGCCTGGGGGAGGGAGGGGTACAGAGTGCGGGGCAGCCTGCAGTGGCAGAGGCCAGTGTGACGTTGCACCAGCCTGAGGCGCGCCGTGCGTTCTCCGGGAGAAGTTGTCCCTGGATCCCGGGACCCTGACAGTGGCGGGCTGCACAGGTTCCCTTGAAGTGGGGTGTGGATAGTGAACTGTGCTTGCACACAGGCTTCTTGGTGGTGGCAGCAGCAGCCTTAGCGTCTCATGCCCATCTCTGGGGTCCGCGCTTTTAGCCATGGCTTGCGCCTGTCTCTGGAGCTCCTTTAAGCAGCGCTCTTCATCCCCTCTCCTCGTGCACCAGGAAACAAAGGGGCAAGAAAAAGTCTCTTGCCTCTTCAGCAGGTCCAGACTTTTCCCCGGACTCCCTCCTGGCTAGCCGTGGTGCACTAACCTCTTCAGGCTGTGTTCATGCCGCCAAACCTGCGCTCTGACCGAAGCCCAAACCTCGGCTCCCAGCCCCACCCGCCCTGGCAGGTGAGCAGACAAGCCTCTCGGGCTGGTGAGTGCCGGTCAGCACCGATCCTCTGTGGGAATCTCTCCACTTTGCCCTCCGTACCCCTGTGGCTGCGCTCTCCTCTGCGGCTCTGAGGTTTCTCCGCTCCACCACCTGCAGTCTCTGCCCGCAAGGGGCTTCTAGTGTGTGGAAACCTTTCCTCCTTCATGGTTCCCTCCCACTGGTGCAGGTCCCATCCCTATCCTTTTGTCTCTGTTTTTTCTTTTTTCTTTTGCCCTACCCAGGTACATGTGTTGTTTCTTGTCTTTTGGGAGGTCTGAGGTCTTCTGCCAGCGTTCAGTAGGTGTTCTGTAGGAGTTGTTCCACATGTAGATGTATTTCTGGTGTATCTGTGGGGAGGAAGGTGATCTCCGCATTCTACTCTTCCACCATCTTCCCCCTGAGTCCCACTATATTTCTTTCCAATCCATTCAGCCACTTCTGTGTCTTTTGATTGGAGAATTTAATTCATTTACATTTAAACTAATTATTGACAGATAAGGACTTACTATTGCCGTTTTGTTAAGCATGACCTGACTACTTTGTAGATCCATTGATTCTTGCTTCTTATCTTTCAGTGTTCTTTTGTGACTAGTTGACTTTCTGTTGCAGTATGCGTTGACTCCTTTATCATAAATTTTTATAACTATAGTTTTTATCTTCATGGTTAGCGTGAATCTTACATAAAATACCTTATTTATAAATCCAGTCTTAAGTTGATAACAAGTTAACATTGAAAGCATTGTTACACTTTACACTTTTATTTGTCTCCTCACATTTTAGGGTATTAATGTTACAATTTACCTATTTTTATATTGTTTATATCAATATAGTATATAAGTATTTATAATATATATAGATTAATATAGTATATAAATATATACATATTTATATATACAAAAACAAATTATTATAGTTATGGTTATTATTTGTTTTTTAAATTTTAAACTAGAGTTTTAATGAATTATACACCTCTATTACAATATCAAAGAACATGACTTTGACTCTATATTAATGCTTACCAGTGAGATTTACACTACTTTCATTATGTTTATACATGTTAATTGGTGTCCTTTTACTTCTATTCAAAGAACTCCCTTAGCATTTCTTAAAAGGCGATTTATTGTGCTAAGGTTCCTCAGCTCCTCTTTGTTTAGGGAAGTCTTTATCTTTCCTTTATTTCTGAGGGACAGATTTGTTGGATATGGTACTCTTGGTTGACAGTACTTTTCTTTCAATATTTTGAATATATCATTCCATTCTTTCATTGCCTGAAAAGTTTCTGTTGAGAAATCAGCCTATAGTCTAATGAAGGTTAATTTGTGTATGTAATGTCACTTTTCTCTTGCTGCTTTGAAAACTCTCTTTTTGTATTTGACTTACAATTTAATTAAAATGTATTCCTCCCTTTTGGGGGAAGGGCTTCATAAATATTGATGTCCACTTCTCTCCCCAGCTTTGGGAAGTTTCCAGCCATTATTGTCTTAAATATACTTTCTATCTCTTTCTCTTTCTCTTCTCCTTCTAGGATTTCCATACTGTATGCACTGTTTCTTTTAATGGTGTCTCACATGTCCCATGGGCTTTCTTCACTCTTTTTCTTTTCTTTTTTTTCTTTTTTTTCTTCTTCTTGCTGGACAATTTCAAATGATTGCCTTCTAGATCACTGATTCTTTTTTTATGCTATTTAAGTCTTTTCTTCAAGTTTTCTACTGAATTCTTCAATTAATTCATTGCTTTCTTCAGGCCAAAGATGTTTGTTTTTACTTTATGTTTCCACTTCTTTGTTGAACTTCTTGTTTTGTTCATGTATTGTTTCTTAATTTCTTTAGTTGTCTACGTGTTTTTTGTTGTTCACAAAACTAAGATTACTCTAAATCCTTTGTTAAACCGTTCATAGTTCTCAATTTTTTAGGGTCAGTCATTGGTATATCTGACAAAACTTTTTCTATCCTTTTGCAGTAATAGATATCATATTCTCCTGTCTCTATTTTGACTGGAAAGTGGGCTGCTTATGTTAATACTAAAAAATGATGCCAGATTCTGCCTTAGTGCTTCATAAACATTTACTCATTCAGTTTGACACCCAGAGCAAAAGAGGATTTTCTATAATTATCTACATGTTCAGGTAAAGAAACAAAGTAAGTAAGTATATTTCAGGTGCATCAAATGCATTGCATAACTGGAATTTGAGCCAGTATGTCTGATTCCAAATTCTCTTTCTAACCAAAATCATTATACCATGCAATCTCAGTTTAACATTCTATATGCCAAAAAAAGAGAACTTCACACGTAGACAGAACTTTAAAAATTGTTTGTGGAATGACTATTATTCATGTCCTTTATCCTACAAACATTGTAATTAATACAAACTTGTTGGCTAAAATTTTTAACTTCTATAGGCAAGGCATGCTGTTTTATATTTTAATGCGTTCTCTTTAACATTTAGTAGAGTGTCTCACTTTCTGTGACTATTCCTTAATAAGTAGAAAGTTAAACTTATTACTTTTAATAATTATATGACATAATAAACAGATTAATATAATTGGTTTCACCAAGGATTATGGTGAAGAGAACCCTCAAAATTTTATGTCATTGGTTCTATTAACAAACATTTACTAAACTAGATTTTTCAGTAAAGCTCAATTCACAGCCTTACTGTTGCCAGACAAGGTAAGCACCTTCTTTTTAAATTTTCCTAAAATTTAGGGTTAGTGAACTAATAGTCACTGTCATAACCTTGCTATGTTATAAAAGATATTTATTCAATTGTTAATTATTCAAAGGATTAATAATTTTGCCCCATTTTTAAGAATGAAAAGAAAAGCCAACTTCTTATGACATGAATATTAAAGTAGAACAAAACTTCCAGGTATTTTCAGTTACTGTGCTGCTTCTCCATGTTTAAATTTTACTAAAAGAAGATTCCACTTTACCCTGTGTGGAAGGATAAATTTTAAGATTACCCCCAATGACATTTTCTCCAATATGACTCCTGTGATTACGTTATATTATGGGGGAAAAGATAGTTAATTTTATGTGTCCACTTGGTTGGCTCTCAATACCCAGATACTTGGTAAAACATTATCTGGGTATTTCTGTGACACTGTTTCCGGATGATATTTGCATTTAAATCTGTGGACTTTGAGTGAAGCAGATTGCCTTCTGTATGAGTGGGCCTCATCAAATTAGTTGAAGGCCTGAATAAAACTAAAGTTTGACCTCCCTCAAGCAGAAGTTTTCCAACATATGGCCTTTAGACTTAAACTGCAAAATTGTTCTTTTGGCTTCTTCAGCGGACTACTACTGGACTTGAATTGCCATTCTTTCCTGAGTACCTGGTCTGCTGGCCTCCTCCATCAAATTTGCCTCTCACTCAGCCTCCACCATCATGTGAGCTAATTTCTTAAAATAAGTCTCTTTCTATGTACATACACACATTTTTTGGGTCTGTTTCCCAGGAGAACCCTGAGTAATACAATTTTGTAGATAAGCTGAAAATTACTCTGGCTTGGAAATCTTGGATATTACCATAATACAAGCAAGAGGTGAACTCTCCTTGGGGACGAGTCAAATATCATCAGGAGTTACAGCAGTAGGTTGATGCTCTAAATACAGCACTTACTATATTATCAATCTAGTATGAGCCACAGTCATAATTGAGCCTCAGGTTTATTTTTGATGTGAGGCATCTTGATTAATATCCCTACAAATAATTCCAAGGTTTTCCATCATAATCTTGGATAGTTTTGTCTTCAACTTCTTTTAGGACCAGTAAGCTGAACATAGTGAAAAATTAAAATCATTCTGAAAGTAAGATGATGTGATTTAATTGTCAAAAGAATTCACAATGCACAAGTCACACAAAATATGGTAAAACACTAATTTAATCACACAATGTCTGTGGAATACTGCTACACCAATCATGTTCTTCCATTTTTATTTTCCTTAGGAAAACATGACCCTTCAGTCTTTGCTTCTGCCTTTTTCTGGTAATCTCTGGTTTATGTGAATTCTTCGCTGAAGCAAATTGTTCTAAAACCTATCCTTTCAATTATAAACAAAAAAGTCTCTATTATTGAGAGTGCAACAATTGTCAACTGCAAGAATCTTCCCAAAGAATGGGCCAACATGTAACAGAACTAGATATGTCTGATAATTTCATTACATAAATAATGAATGAATCATTTCAAGGGCTGCAGAATCTTAGTAAGACAAATCAAAACAAAAATGTCAATCTATAATACCGGAATGAAAATAATTATACATGATACAAATAAAAACAGCGTGGTATTACAGATGGAGCATTCCTCAACCTAACCAGTAATACAAAAAAAACTGCACTGGTTTGCCAGGGTCTTAGAGAGAACTTAGTCTAATTCAAAATGATATAATCTGTGTAACTAAAAACAATGCTTTGGGATTTATGAACTTGGAAATTTCTGTTTGGGGTGGAACTGCTATTTTGGCAATGTGTGTAAAGTGGAAGGTGAAACATTTGAAAAGCTTACAAATTTGATGGCGCTATTAATCTCTTTCAATACACTTTATACATGCAATCAAACCTGCCAAACTCCTTAAGTGAATTTTGTCTTACCAAAAAAAGATCTAAAACATCAGTCAAGAAGACTTCAAGGGATTGAGAAATTGAAGAGTACTAGATTTAAGTGGGAACTGTCCAGGTGTTTCAATGTACCATTTCCATGTTCCTTCTGAAGGAGCCTCTTCAATTCATATACATCCTTGTGGCTTTCAAACCCTGGTCCATCCTTTTATGTTTAAACCCTGACCCAACTTCACTACTTAACACGTTGCTTTGGAAATTCCTACAACCTAGTTTGACAATAAGTCTCTTCTGAAAGCGTTGAATCTTTTTTTTTTTTTTTTTTTGTGGCAAGAAATAGCTCTGGGCCGTTTTTAATGAGACTACCTGCCTTAGAAACACTTGAGTTATCTTTGAACTATATAAGGATGGAAATATATGAATATTTCCAAAAACTTCTCTTAGCTTTTGTCTCTCCAGATTTTGCACCTAAGAGATTATGTGTTCCAGAAACTTAAAAAAGAGGATTTCCAGCCCCAAAAGGAGTTCTGCAAATTAAGGATGATCAGTTTGAGCCTTAATTTTATTAAGCAAATCGATTTGATCTTTTCCCAACATTTTCTTAACCTGAAAATTATTTACTTGCAAGAAAACAAAACACTACCCTCGGTAAATTATATCAGGCAAAACTATACAAATGTCTCTCTTTTCCCAAGTCATATCCTTAAACTACCCTTATCTTTAGCATGCTGAGTTTGACCCACATTTAAATTTTTATTATAAAACTCTCATTTATTTACTTACTTACTTACTTACTTACTTTTGGTTGCATTGGGTCTTTGTTGCTGCACATGGGCTTTCTCTAGTTGTGACCAGCAGGGGCAACTCTTCATTGTGGTGCATGGGTTTCTTATTGTGGTGGCTTCTCTTGTTGAGGAGCATGGGCTTTAGGCATGTGGGCTTCAGTAGCTGTGACACATGGGTTCGGTAGTTGTGGCTCATGGGCTCTAGAGAGCAGGCTTAGTTGTTGTGGCACACAGGTTCAGTTGCTCGGCGGTATGTGGGATCTTCCCAGACCAAGGCTTGAACCTGTGTCCCCTGCATTGGCAGGCAGATTCTTAACCACGTGCCATGCAGGGAAGTCCCTATAAGGGACTATTTCCCCATAAACCACAATAAGACTACTTCCCCATAAACCACAATGTATATCTTATGGGAAAGCCTTAGAATTAACGTTAAACATTATTTTCTTTATTGGGCAAAAGTAGTTTGAAAGTTTTCCTTATATTGCCTGCTTAAATCTGTCTTTATATGGCAATTATCAAGTGTAATATGGAACTGAAATTTCAGCTGTCTCATAAAAATATTTGAATTAGACTTTGGTGCCAATAATGTTTTTAATGAATTACCTGACTTAGGAGTTCTAGCTCTCAGTTATAATGCACACTATTTCATAATAACAGTGGTAACACATTGTGTAGGGCTTATTTAAAGTTTAACTCAGCTGAAACATTTAAATTCAAGCCACAACAGCATTTATACTTTATCAGAGAATTAATTGAGAAACATGTCTCCAGGATAATTGATTTCTTACAGAAAGACATTAAGAATTTCTTCAAGGAAACCATGCTGAAATTTTATGGAGTCCTAAAGAAAAAAGGTATGGGCACATTTTAAAATGTCTCAGGATCACCTTTAACAACCTTCAGTATATCCAACAAATAATTCTAAAATTTAAAAGGAACTACAAAAATACCCAAATTGCCAAAGCAATTTTAAGAAAAAGGAACAAACCTGGAGGTATCACACTCCCTGACTTCAGACTATACTACAGAGTCACAGTCATCAAAACAGTATGGTACTGGCACATAAAAAGGCACATAGATCAATAGAACAGGCTAGAAAGCCCAGAAATATACCATGTACTTATGGTCAATTAGTCTTCAACAAAGGAGGCAAGAATATACAATGGAGAAAAGAAAGTCTCTTCAACAAGATGTGCTGAGAAAACTGGACAGCTCTATGTAAATCAATGAAATTAGAACATTCCCTCACACCATATACAAAAATAAAGTCAAAATGGATTAAAGACCTAAATATAAGACCTGAAACCATAAAAATTCTAGAAGAGAACATAGGCAGAACACTCTTTGACATAAATTATAACACTATTTTTAAAATCTGTTTCCTAAGGCAAAAGAAACAAAAGCAAAAATAAAAAATGGCATCTAATTAAACATAAAAGCTTTTGCACAGCAAAGGAAGCATGCATAAAAAAAAACCCTGCTAAATGGGAGAAAATATTTACACCTGTCAGATGGCTATCATCAAAAAGACAGCAAACAACAAGTGTTGGCAAGGATATGGAGAAAGGGAACCCTCCTACACTGTCAGTTCAAATATAAATTGGTACAGCCATTATACAGCTATATATAAAAATATAGCTACCATATGATCCAGCAATCCCACTGCTGGATATTTTTCCAAAGGAAACAAAACCACTAATTTGGAAAGATATTTGCACCCCAGTATTCACAGTAGCATTGTTTACAATAGCCAAGACATGGAAGCAACCTAACTGTCTATCAACAGATGAATGGAGGAGGAGGAGTCAAGATGGCAGGCTAGGAGAATGCGGAATTCACATCTCTGCACAACTAGGGCACCTACCAGGCACCAGTAGGGGACCACAGACACCTAAGGGGATGGGAGGAAACCCCAGCTACTGGGTAGGGCATGGGGAGGGAGTGAGGGGAAAGACAAAGTGAAGGTGGGATGGGACTAGTGACCCTGAAGCGTGGCTGGGGAAGGGGTAGGGATCCCATGCCCAAAGGGGTAAATTGAGGGACCATTGGGAGGGCAGAGGATCAGAAGGGAACATGGCCAGTTTTCCCCTGCCTGGAAGCCTATGGAGATCCCGGGCCTGATCCTCTGCCCACCAAGGCCCCCTCCAGCCACATGGGTCCTGATGGAGTGGAAGGGAGGGAAGGGGGAGCAAAAGTAAAGGCTGTACTACCAGGACCAACACCCCTGAAGGGCGGCTGGGGAGGGGAGGAGTTCTTACACCCAGTGGGACCCACCCACAGTTAGGGGTCCAGTGGGGATGGGGGAGACCCTGGGGAAGATGGGGTGGAGGGGACACAGAGGAATGGAAGTGCTTTCCCTGTCCACCTAGGCACCAGGAAGCCTGTTGGGCTCCTGGGCCTAATCCTCTGCACTCAGAGCCTCACTCCTGCCACTCAGAACCCAAGCCCCACCCCTACACCCCCACCTAGGACCCTACCTCTACACCCAGAGACACCCTATGAGACCCCCTCCAACACACTGGGCCTATGGGCCTAAACCCCACCCAGGTCACTACCTCTACACTCAGAGACCTCCTCTGAGACCCCCTACAACTTTCTGGGCCTAAACCTCACCCACACACCCCACCCAGAGCCCTACCTCCGAACTCTGGAACCCCACTCTAGAAGCCCTCCTTTCCACGTGCTGTCCTCTCCCCTTCTGTGCAGGTCCTAAGCAGAGGCCCTGCCCCATGCTTGAATGCCGTCCCACCCAGGCCCCACTCCCAGGGCCTTTTCCAGCTGCCTGGGTCCTAAGCCCAGCCTCATGCTAAAATGTCACCCCCACCTACCTAGATCTCACCCCACCCTAAACCCCACCCCACCTAAGTTCCACCCCTGCCTAAACTCAGCCCCTCATAGTCCAGGCTTTTTCTTTTTCTTTTCTCCTCTTTTAGATTGGGGTTCTCTTTTACCTTATTGTTGATTCATTTATATTTTTAGTTTTTCTAATAAATCTTATTTTTCTAAGTTTACTTTATTCTTTATACTTTTATTGTTCTGTGCCTTTTGGCTTGTTCCCCACCGCACCCCCCCACCCTTTTTTTTTTTTTCTTATTTTGGTTCTGGTTTTGTTTTACCTTATTGCAGTTGTTTCAATTATATTTTTATTTTTCCTAATATATTTTTTATCTTTATAATTTTATTTTGTGTTTTATTCTTTGTTATCATACTGCTCCTTCTTTTCTTTTTTTTTTTGCCACATCACTTAGTTTGTGGGATCTTAGTTCCCAGGCTAGAGGTCAGGCCTGAGCTCCTGTGGTGGGAGCTCCAAATCTAAACCACTGGACTAACAGAGAACCTCAGACCCCAGGGAATATAAATCAGAGTGAGGCCTCCCGGAGGTCTTCATCTTGGCACAAAGACCCGGCTGTGTCCAAATGCCTGCAAACTCCAGTGCTGGACCCCTCAGGCCAAACAGCCAGTAAGACAGGAATACAGCCCCACCCATAAAAAGAAAAAATGAAATGACAAAAGTATATTACAGATGAAGGAGCAAGGTAAAAAACTGCAGGACAATATAAACAAAGATGAAATCAGCAACCTACCTGAAAAAGAATTCAGAGTAATGATAGTAAAGATGATCCAAATCTCAGAAACAGAATGGAGAAAATACAAGAAACATTTAACAAGGATTTAGAAGAACTAAAGAGCAAACAAACAGTAATAAACAACACAATAACTGAAATTAAAAATACTTTAGAAGGAATCAACATCAGAATAACTGAGGCAGAAGACAGATAAGTGACCTAGAAGATAAAATAGTGGAAATAACTAGTGCAGAGAAGAATAAAGAAAGAAAGAAATGAGGAAAGTCTCAGAGATCTCTGGGACAAAATTAATCACACCAACATTCAAATTATAGGTGTCCCAGAGGAAGAAGAGAAAAAGAAAGGGTCTGAGAAAATATTTGAAGAGATTATAGTCAAAAACTTCCCTAAAATGGAAAAGGAAATAGCCAATCAAATCCAGGAAGCACAGAGAGTCCCATACAGGATAAACCCAAAAAGAAACATGCTGAGACACATATTAATCAAACTATCAAAAATTAAATAAAAAGAAAAAATATTAAAAGCAGCAAGGGAAAAGCAACAAATAACATACAAGGGAATCCTCATAAGGTTAACAGCTGATCTTTCAGCAGAAACTCTGCAAGCCAGAAGGGAGTGGCAGGACATAATTAAAGTGATAAAAGGGAAAAACCTACAACCAAGGTTACTCTACCAATCAAGGATCTCATTCAGATTTGATGGAGAAATTAAAAGTTTTACAGACAAGCAAAAGCAATGAGAATTCAGCACCACCAAACCAGATTTACAAAAAATGCTTCTAGGCAGGAAACACAAGAGAAGGAAAAGACCTACCATAACAAACCCAAAACAATTAAGAAAATGGTAATAGGAACATACATATCGATAATTACCTTAAATGTATATAGATTAAATGCTCCAACCAAAATACACAGAAAGCTGAATGGATAAAAAACAAGACCCATATATATACTGTCTATAAGAGACTCACTTCAAACTTGGGGACACATACAGACTGAAAGTGAAGAGATGGAAAAAGATATTCCACGCAAATGAAAATCACAGGAAAGCTGGAGTAGCAATACTCATATCAGTTAAAATGGACTTTAAAATAAAGACTGTTACAGGAGATAAGGAAGGACACTACATAATGACCAAGGGATCAATCCTAGAAGAAAACATAAAAATTATAAATATTTATTCACCCAACATAGGAGCATCTCAATACATAAGGCAAATGCTAACTGCCATGAAAGGAGAAATCAACAGTAACACAATAATAGTGGGGACTTTAAGATTCCACTTACACCAATAGACAGATCATCCAGACAGAAAATAAATAAGGAAACACAAGGTTTAAAGGACACAATAGACCAGATAGACTTAATTGATATTTTTAGGATATTCCACCCAGAAGTGGAAGATACACTTTCTTCTCAAGTGCACATAGAATGTTCTCCAGACTAGATCATGTCTTGGGTCACAAATCAAGTCTTGGAAGATTTAAGAAAATTGAAATTGTATCAAGTATCTTTTCTGACCACAGCGTTATGAGATTAGAAATCAATTAAAGAAAAAAAAACAGTAAAAAACACGAATACATGGAAGCTGAACAATGCACTGCTAAATAATCAAGAGATCACTGAAGAAATCGAAGGGGAAATTAAAAAATACCTAGAAACAAATGACAACGAAAACACAATGATCCAAAATTTCTGGGACACAGAAAAAGCAGTACTAAGAGGGAAGTTCCTGGCAATTCAAGCTCACCTCAAGAAACAAGAAAAATTTCAAATAAACAATCTAAACTTGCACCTAAAGGAACTAGAGGAAGAAGAACAAACAAAACCCAAAGTTAGTAGAAGGAAAGAAATCATAAAGATCAGAGCAGAAATAAATGAAATAGAAACAAAGAAAACAATAGCAAAGATCAATAAAACTAAACGCTGGTTCTTAGAAAAGATAAATAAAATTGATAAAACTTTAGGCACACATCAAGAAAAAAAGGGAGAGGACTCAAATCAATAAAATCAGAAATGACAAAGGAGAGATTACAACTGACACTGAAGAAATACAAAAGATCATAAGAGATTACTACAAGCAACTATGCGTCAATAAAATGGACAACCTGGAAGAAATGGACAAATTCTTGGAAAAGTACAACCTTCCAAGATTGAACCAGGAAGAATTAGAAAACATAAACAGACCAATCACAGGTAATAAAATTGAAACTAATTAAAAATCTTCCAACAAACAAAAGTCCAAACTCTTCCAAAAAATTTCAGAGGGAGGAACACTCCCAAACTCATTCTACTAGGCCATGACCCTGATACCAAAACCAGACAAAGATATCACAAAATAAAGAAAATTATAGACTAATATTACTGATGAACATAGATGCAAAAATCCTCAAAAAAATATAGCAAAGAGAATCCAACAACACATTAAAAGGATCATACACCATGATCAAGTGGGATTTACCCCAGGGATGCAAGGATTGTTCAGTATATGCAAATCAATCAATGTGATACACTATATTAACAAACTGAAGAATAAAATCCATATGATAATCTCAATAGATGCTGAAAAGTTTTTGACAAAATTCAACACCCATTTATGATAAAAACTCTCCAGAAAGTGGGCATAGAGAGAACCTACCTCAACATAATAAATGCCATATATTACAAACCCACAGCAAACATCACTCCCAATAGTGAAAACTGAAAGCATTTCCTCTAAGATCAGGAACACGACAAGGATGTCCATTCCTTGCCACTATTCAACATAGTATTGGAAGTCCTAGCCACAGCAATCAGAGAAGAAAAAGAAATATAAGAAATACAAATTGGAAAAGAAGTCGTCTAAAACTGTCACTGTTTGCAAATGACATGATACTATACATAGAATATCTTAGAGAAGTAACCAGAAAACTACTAGAACTAATCAGTGAATTTGGTAAGGTTGCAGTATACAAAATTAATGCACAGAAATCTCTGGTATTCATATACACTAACAATGAAAGATCAGAAAGAGAAATTAAGGAAACAATCCCATATACCACTGCAATAAAAAGAACAAAATACCTAGGAATAAACCTACCTAAGGAGACCAAATACCTGTACTCAGAAAACTATGAAATACTGACAAAAAATCAAAGATAACATAAACACATGAGAGATATACCATGCTCCTGGACTGGAAGAATCAATATTGTGAAAATGACTATACAATCCAAAGGAATCTACAGGTTCAATGTAATCCCTATCAAATTACCAATGGCACTTTTCACAGAACTTGAACAAGAAATTTTACAATTTGTATCGAAACACAAAAGACCCTGAATAACCAAAGCAATTTTAAGAAAGAAAAATGGAGCTGGAGGAATCAGGTCCCTGACTTCAGACTATACTAAAAGCTACAGTAATCAAGACAATATGGTACTGACATAAAAACAGAATTATAGATCAATGGAACAGGACAGAAAGCCCAGAGATAAACTGACACACCTATGGTCAACTTATCTTTGACGTAGGAGGCAAGTATATACAATGGAGAAAAGACAGACTCTTCAATAAGTGGTGCTGGGAAAAATGGACAGCTGCATGTAAAAGAATGAAATTAGAACACGCTCTAACACCATACAAAAAAATAAACTCAAAATGGATTAAAGACCTAAATGTAAGGCAAGACACTATAAAACTCTTAGAGGAAAACATAGGCAGAACACTCTGACATAAATCACAGCAAGATCTTTCTGACCCTCCTCCTAGAGAAATGGAAATAAAAACAAAAATAAACAAATGGGACCTAATGAAACAAAATCTTTCTCACAGCAAAGGAAACCATAAACAAGAGAAAAGACAACCCTCAGAATGGGAGAAAATATTTGCAAACGAAGCAACTGACAAAGGATTCATCTCCAAAATATATAAGCAGCTCATGCAGCTCAATATCACAAAAACAGACAACCCAATCCAAAAAAGGGGTGGAAGACCTAAAGAGACATTTCTCCAAGGAAGACATACAGATGACCAACAAATACATGAAAATATGCTCAACATCACTATCATTAAAGAAATGCAAATCAAAATTATGGTGAGGTATCACCTCATACTGGTCAGAATGACCATCATCAAAAAATCTACAAACAATAAATGCTGGAGAGGGTGTGGAGAAAAGGGAACCCTCCTGCACTGTTGGTGGGAATGTAAATTGATATAGCCACTATGGAGAAAAGTATGGAGGTTCCTTAAAAAACTAAGAATAGAACAGCCACATGACCCAGCAATCCCACTATCCCTGAGAAAACCATGATTCAAAAAGAGTCATGTACGACAATGTTCATTGCAGCACTATTTATAACAGCCAGGACATGGAAGCAACCTAAATGTCTGTCAACAGATGAATGGACAAAGAAGATGTGGCACATATATACAATGGAATATTACTCAGCCACAAAAAGGAATGAAATTGAGTTATTTGTAGTGAGGTAGATGGACCTAGAGTCTGTCATACAGAATGAAGTGAGTCAGAAAGAGAAAAACAATTACTGTATGCTAACGAATATACGTGGAATTTAAAAAAACAGTACTGACGAACCTAGTGTTAGGGCAAGAATAAAGACGCAGACATAGAGAATGGACTTGAGGGTATGGGGGGGAAAGGGAAGCTGGGATGAAGTGAGAGGGTAGCATTGACATATATATACTGTCAAATGTAAAATGGATGGCTAGTGGGAAGTTGCTGCATAGCACAGGGGGATCAGCTTGGTGCTTTGTGACTACCTAGACGGATGGGATAGGGAGGGTGGGAAGAAGGTTCATGAGGAGGGGATATAGGGATATATGTATACATATAGCTGATTCACTTTGTTGTACAGTAGAAACTAACACAACATTGTAAAGCATTTATACTCCAATAAAGATGTGAAACAAAAAAATCCTGAACAACAACAACAAAAAACAACTTAATGGATAAAGAAGATGTGGTACATATATATAATGGAATATTACTCAGCCATAAAAAGAGAATGAAATAATGCCATTTGCAACAATGTGGATGGACATAGAGAATACTGTGTTAGTGAAATAAGTCTGACAGAGAAATACAGATACTCTATGTTATCACTTATATGGAAGAACAGCTTGTTCTTTTTAACTAATAGCCTATCGAAATTCACATCTTCTCTTGAGACACTGCTACTGAGTCAGAACAGGATTTCCCACCTGCCATTCAGCTTTCTTTAGGAGTCCAGCGTCTGACACACATCAATTTAAGTTCCAACCAGCTCAAGATGATCAACAAGTCCACGTGTGAAACTAAGACCACCACCAAGTTAGCCATTTTAGAACTAGGTAGAAACCCTTTTGACTGTACTTGTGGCATGGGAGACTTTTGAGAATGGATATCTGAACATCACAATTCCCAGATTGACAGATGTCATTTGCGCCAGTCCTGGGGATCAACAAGGCAAGAGTATTGTGAGTCTAGAGCTCACAACTTGTGTTTCAGATACCATTGCGGCAATATTCTGTTTCTTCACATTTTTTGTCACCATCTCAGTTATGCTGGCTGCCCTGGCTCATCATTGGTTTTACTGGGATGCTTGGTTTCTCTATCATGTGTGCGTAGCTAAGGTAAAAGGCTACAGGTCTCTTTCCACATCCCAGACTTTCTATGATGCTTACGTTTCTTATGACACCAAAGATGCCTCTGTCATGGACTGGGTGATCAATGAGCTGCGCTTCCACCTGGAAGAGACTGAGGACAAAAATGTGCTCCTCTGTTTAGAGGAAAAGGATTGGGACCCGGGACTCGCCATCATCGACAACCTCATGCAGAGCATCAACCAAAGCAGGAAAACAATATTTGTTCTAACCAAAAAGTATGCCAAAAACTGGAACTTTAAAACAGCTTTCTACTTGGCCTTGCAGAGGCTAATAGATGAGAATATGGATGTGATTGTCTTTATTCTGCTGGAGCCAGTGTTGAAGCACTTGTATTTGAGGCTGTGGCAGAGGATCTGCAAGAGCTCTATACTCCAGTGGCCTGACAAGCCCTAGGTGGAAGGCTTGTTTTGGCAGAATCTGAAAAATGTCGTCTTAACTGCAGATGACTCATGGTATACCAATCTGTACATTGAAGGAGGGAATTATACAAGGGTATAAATAAATACGCTTGTATTTACACAAGGAAGTGGGAAACACTGGGAACATTTAAGAAGCCTCCTTACCACACTTTCTTTTCAATATCTGAGCATTTTTACATTCCTAGTGAATAGTTTCGATGTGTTAATTTTCTGTTGATACTTATTATATACCCATGGCTATATATATTAATGGTGCTGTATATATATATTAATGGATACTTATTATATACCCATGGCTATATATATTAATGGTGCTGCATTAGTTTGTCTTTTACAGTTATTTATTACAAATACTGACTTCAATATTTCACTTCTAAAATTTAGATAGTAATTGAATCCTGAGGTGAACTGAGTTTTTAAAGTGTTTTCTAGTTCTTAACTATTTTTTAAAATGGTTACAGCTAAGTTACAATCCTTTAGTATATCTGTCAATTGCCATTACTGTAAATCTTAAAATTAATGATTAAAAATGGTATAGTTCTCATAATTACTATATGACAAGAATACAGTTAGGAGACAGACCTGTAATATAAAAACAATTCTCATTTCTACTGGATTTTTTGAAACTTCCTTTTCTGTTTTTTGGAAGAAATCACAATGGAATCAATTTTCATGATATTTTTACATTAACATAATTATTAGTACAGAAATTAACTTAATCTTACTTTTTGCTCAGGAGTCAGAAAACTAGGATATCTACTCCTTATGACTCTTTACATAATTTTCCCAAATGAAATATTATTGGGCTTTCTACTCCCTGTAGTTCCTCCACCACTGTCTATAGCACCTCTATCCACAAACAACAACATGAATTTTGAAGAGGCTTAATATGAAATTTACCTGAGAATGACTAGGCATTATCTCAGGACAAAAAAAACTAAATTCCTTCAGAAGGAAAAAACAAACAAACTTCCCATATATCTTCCTTACTTAAATATAGTTTCCAAGTAACCCTGTACAATGAATTATTTTTAATATTTGTTTCTAAGGAAGTGAACAAAATGGTGTTCCATAGTCTTACTTAATATGGACAAAATGACAGTTGGTGCAAGTTTGTCAATGTAAATTTTAGTTGTGTCACTGTTTTGTTACCATGATAAATTTATAGGAGGATATTTGTAATTGTGTTGTTGAAGCCAAGAGACACATATATCTAAACTCTAGATCATTCCATGAGGGGATATATTAAGAAGAATATGAGGTGCAGTAAAAACTCATCTCTGTTGATAATCTGGTCTTTAGCAGAAATTCATTCCTCTGTTCCCTGATAGCTGATGACAAGTAAATGTAGATTTTTTTCCCATAGCATTAGTAATTGAGAATCTATGCCCTTTGACAATGTTATGTTGACAGGATCAAAAGTTAATGAAAATAGTAAAGAGTCTTTTTACCTTCTCCTCAGCAGACATCTTTTGTTTTTGGCTGCGTTGGGTCTTTGTTGCTGTGCATGGACTTTCTCTAGCTGAGGCGAGCAAGGGCTACTCTTTGCCGCGGTGTGTGGACTTCTCATTACGGTGGCTTCTCCTGTTGTGGAGTATATGCTCTAAGTGCATGGGCTTCAGTAGTTGTAGCACACTGGCTCAGTAGTTTTGGCTTGTGGGCTCTAGAGCACAGGCTCAGTAGTTGCAGCACACGGGCTTAGTTGCTCTGTGGCATGTGGGATCTTACTGGACCAGGGCTCGAACCCATGTTCCGTGCATTGGCAGGCGGATTCTTAACTACTGCGCCACCAGGAAAATCCCTTAGTAGACATCTTAATAAAGTGATGATAGTGAAACCAGTGGTTAATTAAAAACGTTCGTTCTGGGCTTCCTTGTCGGCGCAGTGATTGAGAGTCGGCCTGCCGATGAAGGGGACACGGGTTCGTGCCCCGGTCCAGGAAGATCCCACATGCCGCGGAGCGGCTGGGCCCGTGAGCCACGGCCATTGAGCCTGCGTGTCCGGAGCCTGTGCTCCGCAACGGGAGAGGCCACAACAGTGAAAGACCTGCGTACCGCAAAAAAAAAAAAAAAAAAAAAAATTCACTCTGGAAACTCAATTATTCCTCACTGAAGACACTGGCATGAAAAACAGAACTGTAATTAATTGTGGCAGAAATGGAGAAGGGATTTGGTAGCAGTCTCTGCCACAACTTAGAAGTTTTCAGCTTGTATATTTAAGCCATTAATTGCTTTTACCATAGAGAAGCATAGTTTTACAGTACTGCTCTACATTTTATTCTTTTCACTTAATATTTCTTAGAGTGTATAGTTTTCTTTTTAAATAGTGGCTTAGTACTGTCTTATAAGAGTGTACCATGAGGTATTTTTCTGGTCTTCTATTGCTGAACATTTATTGCTTCCAATATTTTGATGTTACCAACAATTCTATGATACTTATGTCTTTGTGTTCACATGACAGTATGTTTATCAAATAAAGTTGTTTAGAGCAGTGGTACTAAAAAATGGTCTGCAGATTGATGCTGGTTTCTGAATTAGATGTTACTGGGTTTTGATGAAATAAATAGAAAAATTGAGAGGTTTATATCGATTTGACATGAATATGACATCCATGTTCAGAGGTTAATGACCCATTGAACATTTTTAAAAATCTGGTCTTGGGCTTCCCTGGTGGCGCAGTGGTTGAGCCTGTGCGTCCGGAGCCTGTGCTCCACAACGGGAGAGGCCACAACAGTGAGAGGCCCGTGTACTTCAAAAAAAAAAAAAAAAAAAAAAAATCTGGTCTTTCACCAGATAGTTTGAGAAGTACTGGTCTAGAAGTGGAATTACTGGGTCAAAGAGCTTATGTATTCTAAATGTTTATGGAACCTGCCCAACTGTCTTGGTAGAAAGAGTTGATGGATGACAGAGTCAAAGAAGAATTGACAATTGTCATTTAACAAAATAAAATAGACTGTGTGCTCAGAGTCCATCTTGAGTTTCCTTCTTGAGTAATTAGTAGAAGTGATCAGTTGGCACGGATTTGGCCTGCCATTCAAAACAGGCTGTGTGCACAGGTGTGATGTAAAAGTCTCCAGCCCTCCTGGTAGTGTGGGGTCTGTTGGGAAGCAGGAGAGAGGGTTAGGAAAGCATATTTAGCATATGCAGTGCTTTGATCATACAAACTACACAATACAAGATTTCACTCAATGATGATCCATGGAATGAACTGTGAGAAAACCCATGGGGATGTATTGTTGAAGATAAGCTTTACTCCACTTGATGTGATCCATCAACTGAGTAATGACAGAGACAGGGAGTGATACCTGGTGACAGGAGGGGAGAAGCCTGAGACAGCAAAGATCTGCCATGTGGCCCATGACAGAGATTCACTTCATTGATTTTTCATGATCTCTGACCTGCAATAAGACTGTATGCAGGATCTGCTTCCATAAAGCTCCAGACATAGGTCTCCCTGATGCTGTTAAAAATCTGCCTAACATCTTCTCGTGGAAATGCTAGGGTTTCTTTGCTCTGAAATCTTCCTCAATGTTAAAACTACTAGGCAAACCAAGAGCTTCCCACTGTCCTCAGCAAAGGACACATAAGTTAGAGGAAAGATAGAGGAAAATTGAAGAAAGATAGAGGAAAGGTAGAATCATCTTGTTCATGGGGGAAGAATCTGTCAGGACGGAGTTTTATCAGCACCCTGGGGAGTCCTACCCAGAGAGATCCTTCTCTGCACACCCAGTACCATTTCCTGCAAAGTGGAGACTCCATCTCAGAAGGATGTCTCAACTCTTTTGATGCAGCTAGTTCCTACTCAAATATTCTACACTGTTCATGCAAGAGAAATTAAGTGAGCACCTACTGTGTGCACCAGATGTCAGCACGCTTTTGGGGAGTCATTGAACCAGTGGTGACTTGCCTGCCCTCCCCTCTCCAAGACCAGGCCTCAGGAGAGCATGTTTCCTCGGTGTGAAAGAGGGGAAGGAAGAGAGGGCTGTGGGAAGGAGCAGCTGTGTTCCAGCAGTCAACATCTGTGTGTGTGAAGGACTCTCTAGGAGGTCTGTCAGGCCTCTATGCTCCAGCTGGTCCTACCACAGTACTGGAAACCATCCACACAATGCTCGTTGCTACATGCTATAGGAGCCAAGCATTAACACTTTAGCTATAATTAGATCCTCAGACCCCCTTCTACTGAGATAGAATAGGCCTCACACATTCCAAATCTCTTCTTCCTCAAGGCCACATACTCATTCTTCCCTTCACTAAAGTGAGGCCTAGCAAAAAGATAAAATTATCATGTTTGGTATCTCTAAGTTACATTTCTCTTCAATTTAGTATTTGTACTTTAATGAATGCTGAACAACCAGTATATGCAAAAAACATTGTTGAGTCCTAAAATGGGCTTAAAAATGGCCAAGATCCATTGGCTGATAAATAGATAAACAAAATGTGATATAACAACACAATTGGATATTCGTCAGCCATACTAAGGAATGCAGAACCTGAAAAATATTGTAGTTAGTGATAAAATCCAGGCACATAGTATGATTCCATTAATAAAAATCTCTGGAGTAGTCAATTCCATGGAGACAGAAAATAGATTAGTTGACATCAGGAGTTGGAGGGTGGAATGGGGAGAGAATAGTGAGTGACTAGAAATGGATCCTCCTGCCTTAGTGAATCGTTTAGATGACTGCTGCCCTTGATCACAACCTCATGAAAAATCCTGAGCCCAAACAAATTTCTTGACTCCTGAATTCCTGACCCAAAGAAACTGTGTAAATAATCAATGTTTATTGTTGTTTCAAATTGCAAAGTTTTGGGGTAATCTGAGCTAGATAACCAATACCAGAGCTTTACCATTACATACAAAGTTCTTCTTAATGTGACCACCACTTTGCTTACTCAACACATCTTCTAACCCTTTTGTCACCTAGTCTGTCTTGTCCCAGCCCTACTAAACAGTTCTATTTTCCTGAAAGATGATTTATCATTTCCAGACTTTACCCTATTGCTTCCATCTTGTGTATAGTCCCTCCCTTTTCTGGCTTCGCAATATGCTACTCATCTTTCAAGATCAAACTCCTATGTCATCTCAGACAGAGTCAGTCCATCTTTATGTCACTTCCCTCCAAGCAGAATTTTAATGTCCCATACTAATTGTGTGTTTACTGTTGGTGGCTCCCACTGACCTATAAAATCCTTCAAGGCAGATGTTAGATATGTCTTATTTATCATCACATCCCTAGTATCTAACACAATACCTGGTAAGTATTACCAGGTAAGGCCTTATTTGTGTTAACTTTAAAATGAGTGAATAAATGAAAGAGTTAAGAGGGCAGTGGGGAAAACAACTGTAGATGCAGATAAATGGGTGAACTGGCCTTGAGTTTTGATATGTTGAGCTTGAGGTGATGGTGATACACTTTAGCACAGGTCTTCTCAACTTTGGCACTACTGACATTTTGGAATAGATTATTCTTTTTTGTTGGATGTGAAGAAGTTGTCTATGCATTATACAATGTTTAGCCTTGGCCTCTACCCTCTGCATTCTAGTAACAGCCCCTCACCCACCCTATTTATATTATATATATATATATATATATAAACAAAAAAACTTAATAAGTTCATAGAGTTCAAGTCTCCATCCAATGGATCCATACTATACAAAGCTGCTTATTTTTGAAATTAAGACTTGAAAAACACAGGAAAGCTTATGAATACCTATTCCCTAAAAGTGTCCAATTTGACTGAAGAAGAAAGTGAGATGTTCTCTTGTGCTTATGTGAAACTCAGCCTTCTTTTGCGGTATGTGGTCCTCCCACTGCTGTGGCCTCTCCCGTTGCGGAGCACAGGCTCCGGATGTGCAGACCCAGCGGCCATGGCTCACGGGCCCAGCCGCTCCGTGGCATATGGGATCCTCCCGGATTGGGGCACGAACCTATGTTCCCTGCATCGTCAGGCGGACTCTCAACCACTGCATCACCAGGGAAGCCCGAAACTCAGCCTTCTTGATACTTCTCAATATACCATTACTTCTCTTCCAGCCCTGCCTCAGTGGCTGCCATTTTCACTGAAGCAGTGGAGCCCTCTATAGTTCCACATATGATAAACCCAGAAATGCTGACAAATCTATATAGTGAGAAGGCCTTTGCAGAGGCCCCAACTGTCGTGAAAACTATGGGGTAAGGAAACCAGCACAGAAATGAGTCAGGAACCTAAAGGGAAGGCTCACATCCACCATCAAGCTTGAGTTTTCTCACTGGCAATAGGGGCTTCTAAAAATAATATATAGAAATTGCCTTTTTAGTGAGTAACAACTCTGTATTATATCTATTACATCTAATCCTCACCAAAAATCAACAAAGAGAATATTCCTGTAACGATTTACAGATGAGAAAGCAGTTTCTGAAAGGATAAGTGACTTGATGCAGGTCACATAGCTTTTTGTCAGAGTGATGACATACCCAATTTTATTGATATTTTCTTTGAAACCTAAGCTTTTTCTGCTTTCCTTCTCTGTCTCCAGTCCTGTTGTTGTAAAGGTCAGATGAGATAATAGGGTGTAAATCACGATACCAATGTAAGAGATGAGGATGATAAACGTCCTCTTACCTTAATTATAAAAGTCCTATGTGTCTTTTGAGGCCTCTTTCCAGCCCACGTCACCTTCTCTTTGAAGCAGTGGTTCTTAAGCTTTGGCAGGCATCACCTGGAGGAATTGTGAAAACACAGTCTGGGGCAAGCCCAAGAATTTGCTTCTCTAACAAGTTCCCAGATGCTTCTGATGCTGCTGGTTGGGAGCCACACTTTGAGAAACGCTGGTCCAAGCATCACCCAAGAACCACGCTCAGAGTCAACCCTCTCTGCCTCCACGTTTGACGGCAATTTGCTGCGGTAACATGGCACCTCCTTGTTCTGTCTTGGTCACTTAGTCGCTTCATCTTCCTCCCGGACAAGACTGTAAGTTACTTGAAGGTCGGGACCACAGTTTCCTCACACCTGAGTGCCAAGCACAGGGGATCTTAGAGCAGTTGTTTAATACATGCGGAGTGAAATTCTGGAAAGTAATCCGATGAATATGTTTGTTATATAAATGATGCACACGTTAACCTTTCCAGAGATTTCCATGGTTTGTTAACGGGCGGCAGTATCTTAAAACCAAACGAATGCATTTCTAATGACGTCCCTTTGAACAATGTTGAAGGGATATAGTTTGAGCAAACAGCTACTGTGACAGGTTGGCTTTTTCTGGTCTCCCTGCCCCTTCAACTCATCAGGATGGCTTTGCATACCTTCCCAGCCTCCAGTGGCCAGAAGTTTCAAGTTAGGCTCTAATCTGGACACATGATCACGATTTTCTGATCACAGAACATGAAACATTACAAAAGGAAGGCTCATTTAAGTGGCAAGTGAACGTGGTCCAAAGCTAATGTAAACTACTAGATGCGTGTGTCTCCCTATTCGCATTCCCATCTGTTACGTTTAAGGAAAAGTCCTTTCTGCCTGCAGCATTGCTGGTGAATGTGGAGCGACAGCGTGAGCGGGGTCCAGCTGGGACTGACCTCCATCAGGGGGCGTGCGACTCACTCTGCCACAGGAGTCAACACCCATCGCCGCCGACAGGTGACAGCCGCGGTCTGCCTAAAGCCTTGGTTTTCGCTTCACAAGGATTTCAGGGTCTGGAATCCTTATTGTTTATTCTGAGACCAGGCTTCTCACCTGCCTGAGAACTCAAATCCTCCAATACTACCACAGCCTCAGAGCAAATGTGTTGAGACTAAGAGAGCTGATAAAAGGCTGGAAGGGGCTTCCCTGGTGGCGCAGTGGTTGAGGGTCCGCCTGCCGATGAAAGGGACACGAGTTCGAGCCCCGGTCCGCGAAAATCCCATATGCCACGGAGCGGCTGGGCCCGTGAGCCTTGACAGCTGAGCTTGCGTGTCCAGAGCCTATGCTCCGCAACGGGAGAGGCCACAACAGTGAGAGGCCCGCGTACCGAAAAAAAAAAAAAAAAAAAAAGGCTGGATCAGTGCACATCAGAAAATGGGCTCTCTCTCATAAAAAGAACAGTTTTGGGGACAGCGTATCACTACATGATTTGTCTAGAAATTTCTGGGTTTAATCAATTTAGACACTGTCAACTGGAAAAACAAACACACAGTGTGAGAGTTAGGTTTTTTAATGGGACAAAATGAGGACTACACCCCGGGAGACATCATCTCAGGTAGCTCTGAGAAACTGCTCCAAAGAGCTAGGGGGAAGGTCAGTATATATGTGATTTTGGTGAAAGGGCAGTACATGTAATTGAGCACATATATTTTGCATAAGGTTTCTGCTAGTCTCATGAGGGTTACTGCTAGTCATGGGAGCAGAGGTCACCATGAAGGATTTAGTGCTTTTCTAGATATGAGGAAATACAAGAATTGGGCTCTTAAAATCTTTTCCTGAAAATATCTAACTACCTGAAGACCTATTCTGCAGTTTTTCCCAGAGCACAAGTGCCTCATTTCTGATCTCCACACTGAACTCCTTTCAGGTGGTGTTGAAAATCAGCAGCTGCAGAGGGTCATGATTTAATCCTCATAGAGGTAGATGGCAAGTGCCAATTTGTAGGTGACAACATGAACCAGTAAACTCAAGTGAAAGGTTTTTATTGGCTCCTGGTGATGTCACACAAGGCTGGGAGAACTGGTTTTCTAGGTGTGAAGCTTCTTCATTCCCTGAAACATCTTCTAGAAAATGCTCTGAGGCCTTTCACCTCCTGCCCAGTCAGGGCCTCCAACTCTAACTGGTTACTAAAATTTCTCCAACATACTCTTTATAAACAATGGAAAATCCCAGAAATAGGAATGTAAAGTGGGAGTGAGGAAAGTAAAGTTTGTCTCTCCTGGGCTGCACATGGTGATAAGCTGGGAGTTTCTTTGTGCACATATAGTGCTAGGGCCCCACTCCAGAGCTTCTGATTAACTGGTCTTCATGCAACATGGGCAGCTGGACTTTTGAAAGATCCCCAGATGATTCTACTGTTCAGCCAAGAGAGAGTCATTGTTAGAGGAGAGCCTTTTCTCCTGTGTTAATTAAATCCTCATATCCACTAACTAGATTAAATTACTCATATATTTTAATTTTTTTAATTTCTATTTTATATTGGAGTACAGTTGATTAGCAATGTTGTGTTAGTTTCAGGTGTACAGCAAAGTGATTCAGTTATACATATACATGTATTTATTTTTTTTCAGGTTCTTTTCCCATTTAGGTTATTACAGAATATTGAGCAGAGTTTCCTGTGCTATCCAGTAGGTCCTTTTTTGTTTTCTATTTTAAATACAGCAGTGTGTAAATGTCAATTCCAAACTCCCAATCTATCCCTCCCCCCCACCCATCCCCTCTGGTAACCATAAGTATGTTCTCTATGTCTGTGAGTCTCTTTCTCTTTTGTAAATAATTTCATTTATAACATTTTTTTAAGATTCTGCATATAAGTGATATCATACCATATTTGTATTTCTCTGTCTGACTTACTTCACTCAGTATGAGAATCTCCATTGTTAGATGTGAGCTTTTGCTTCTGTGTTAATTAAATCCTCACACCCACTAACTAGATTATATTACTCATATATTTTAAATAAACCCTAAACCTAATAAAAATATTAGCAGAAGTTTAGAAACTTGATTAAAATCAAGCATAAAGCAAATCAACTATTTTCCCCCTGGAATGGACACCATTAACTGTTCTCCGCAAAGGTTAATATACCAACATACTCTTTACCTTAGTCATTTTTGAGTTAAGTGCTTGTATTTTGACCTTCAAACACTTCCTGGTTGTCCAAAAATAAGTCAAGTAGAATTTCGACTTTTGAGCAACCTGGCAATTTGTTTTCATCAAATTTCTTTAAACCTCTATAGTTGATAGTATTCACTGTTTCTATATGTTGCCTAAATTCTGAAGTAGATGGCTTTTAATACAATTTAGATCAAGTCTATATAAAGGCTAATACACAGGTGCCACAAATGTAGGCAGCAACCTGGGTGAACCAGATGAAATCTCATTTCCTCAACCAGCCTATGCAAGTCCACCACCTTAGGTTATTATGGTTACATTTTCATATACTGTTACATTCGTTAATTCTCCTGGACATTAAGACATCTATACCTCTCAAGGTTAGGCATTGTTGCAGAGTTGTAATGGAAAGACCAACGCTTTGGGATGATAGAAGCTGATTCACCTCCACACTCATCAGCTGTGTGAACTTAGGAAGGTTTATCACTATCTCTAAACTTCACTTTGCTTGCCTCTACTAGGAGGTGATAACCACTATAGGAGATTTGTTAAGTAAATGGGATAAACCTATAGTGTTCCAGTAAATGCTTAACAACTTATTCTTATGTAGGGAAAGCCTGGGTTTGTAGAATTTGTTGATTTACATAGTGAAAATAATTCTACCATGGGCAATTACAAGATACAAATGTGACATCAACATGAAGTTGGAAAGAGGTATGCACTGTCTGGGGTAACCTATCATAAGGTATCTAAGACACAAATGCCTGCCTAGAATATAGCAAATATTCACAAAATATTACACCCCTTTCCCTACTCCTGACAGGAATATTTATGTGGACATAGGACTTTGACATTTTTGAAGCATTTCACATACACTATCTCAAATTCTTGGAAGCACATTGTGAAATGGGCAGAGTGGCTATTATTTCTATGTTTTATAGGTGAGAAGCCTCAGGCTGAGAATTGGAGCAAGTTTCCCAAGGCCACAAAATTAGTAATTTATAAATTGGGTGTGGCATGCAGAAAAATGGCCAAAGATATATGTATCATAATCCACATGACCTATGCATTTTTTATGTTACAGAGCAAAAGGGAATTTAGGTTGCTAGTGGAATTAAGGTTACTAAATCAGATGACCTTATCTGAATACACCCAATATAATCATGAAGTCCTTAAAAGCAGAAAAGAAGGGAAGAATAGTCAAAGGGAAATGTGATTATGGAAGAATGGACAGAAACATACAGTGTTACTAGCTTTACAGATGGAATAAGAAGCTATAAGCCAGGGAAAGTGAGTGATTTCAGAAATGGAAAAAGGCATGATAACAGATTTTTCTCTACAGCCTACAGAAAGGAACACAGGCCTCTGAAACTTTTGTTTTAGTCCAATGGAACCTATGTGGGACTTCTGACCTCCAGAGGTATAAGATAATAAGTTTGTGTTTTTTGAGCTGCTAAATCTGTGGTAATTTGTTACAGGCTTCCTCATTTCTGTCTACTGAGGAAGGCTTCTTTTTCTTGCTCTTTCTAGGCCTTGCTTTGTACTCTGAGAAACCATAATACCTGGGATGTAGCATTTACCAATTGGTTGTAATTCTTACCATACTTGTCAGCCTTGTCTATCACCTAAGGGCAAGATAGTATTTTCATTAGTTTTGCTGAGGAACCAGCATGGTTCCTTCACAAAAGAACAGAGAAATGAATGACTGACATTAAGAATAGTACTGACTTCATTACCACCAGAAATCATGGTGCTGAACTGTCAATGCTGCAGGGAAATTAAAAGTATCTCTTGGTAGCTTCTGGAGCTACCTACAGAGAGCCAGTTTTCCCATTAGTCACCAGAAAGTCTTTCCCTTAGAACAGCATGTTAGCCTATTTAAAGAAGAAGGTGAGTTCTGCCATAAAAATGAAGAATAACAGCTTGGGAATGGGTTCAAGGAGCCCCAGACTCTAATGCCACCATCTTTGTCTCAGCAAAACTCTTAAATGGATTTGAGCCTTTATGCCAGTTACTTTATTTACACTGTGCTTGATGCAGGAAATTTTCACATACTGAGGAATGGGGAAGTCATTCTGTCTTATACATGATTTGGAACACCTTATGTGCTGTCAAACATGCATTGTACATCTGCTTTAACCATTAAATACAAGAATGCATCTAAATATCAAAGCAATGTTGCTGTAGTTCAGGCATCCAAAAGCAAACTGAAGGGCCATTGTGGATGTGATTCAAACACCTTCCTGCATCAGTGAAAACTTGAATTTTCTGAACTGTACAGATTCAAGGATACCACCAGCTGCTCTCAAAACAGTATCTGCTAGCAACTGTCAGCTGCAAACTTATGGTCTCAAAGTCTCCCCTTGTCACTACGCAACCATTTCTGACTCCAATCAATTCTTGCCTAACAAGCACCGCTACTTCTTGCCAGCTCCAGTTATAATTCTTGACAAAGAACCATGTAATTTTGTGGCTTTTACCTATATAAGCCTTGCCTATTTTGTAGTCTGCTGAAACACAATTCAAGTGCTTCTTGAATCTGTGTCTCCCAGGCTATAGTTCTCAGTTTGGCTAGAATAAAACTTTCTTCTATTCTTATTATTGATTGTTTATAATTTCCATTGACATGTGCATTTTTCAAATGTGAGAATTACCAGTTCTGTGCTCAGCTAACTTTCAAAGCTTCAGAAAAAGGAGTAAAAGAAATATGGACAGGCCTTGACTACTGTCACATAGTTAATACACTGAGAGCAGATGTGATCACGTGGTAAGAACAAGGGCTATGTAGGAAAGTTCACAGTCACAGAGAAGTGAAAGTGAATTGTGTCACTTTCTATCACATGACAGCCATGTGGCATTGATGAACTCACTGAGCCTCTGTTTCCTCATGTGTGAGATGGGGATAATGATGTGTCTCATTTATTGAGCACTCCCAATGTCATGCACCCTGTTCTAAGTCCTTCAGTGTTATCTTTATTTTATAATTACACAGCTTGTCAGCGTCAGAGTCAGGACAATTATGTAATTTGTGAGCCCAGTGACCTTCTTCAAAATGGCTAAGGATTTCAAGATGGCAGCATCAGAATATTAGACCAAGAACAGGACCCTTCTAAGCACCAGGTTCCTATGTGACTCTTGGGTCACTTACAACCTCACAACAAAGGAAGAAGTAAAAATATTTCTGTTGCAGATAATATTATCTCATATATATAAACCCTATAGATTGTACAGAAACTGTTACAAGTGATAAATTCAGCAAGTTGCTGAAAACTTGTCAAAACACAAATATTGGTTGCATTTCTGTACACTGAAAACAATTTGAAAAGAAAACAATTCAATTTACAATAGTATCAAAAATAAAATACTTAGTGGCTTCCCTGGTGGCACAGTGGTTAAGAATCCGCTTGCCAATTCAGGGGACACGGGTTCAAGCCCTGGTCCAGGAAGATCCCACATGCCGTGGAGAACTAAGCCCATGCACCACAACTACTGAGCCTGCGCTCTAGAGCCCACGAGCCACAACTACTGAAGCCTGCGAGCCACAACTACTGAAGCCTATGTGCCTAGAGCCTGTGCTCTGCAACAAGAGAAGCCACCGCAATAAGAAGCCCACACACAGTAATGAAGAGTGGCAAGCCCGTGAGCAGCAACTAAGACCCAGCGCAGCCAAAAATAATAAATAAATAAATTTTTAAAAAATAAAAATAAAATAAAATACTTAGGAATAAACTCAACCAGGGAGATGGAAAACTACACTTAAAACTACAAAATATTATTCTAAGAAATGAATGAAGACACAATTAATGGAAAGATATCCAGTGTTCACGTTCATGGATTGGAATATTTAATATTATTAAGATGACCATACTACCTAAAGCAATCTACAGATAGACTGCAACTCCTATCAAAATCCAAATGATGTTTTTTGCAGAAATGGAAAAGTAAATCCTAAAATCTATACTGAAACTCAAGAAATCCTAAACAGCCAAAAAAAAAGAAACTTGAAAAAGAACACATTTGCAGAGCTCTCACTTCCTGATTTCAAAATTTATTTACAAAGCTACAATAATACAAACAATGTGGTGCTGGTACAAAGACAGATATAGCAATCAAAGACTCAGAATAAACAGTCCAGAAATAAACCCTTATATATAGAATCAACTAATTTTCACAAGACTGTGAAGATTATTCAATAGGAAACTTATAGTTTTTCTAACAAATGGTATTTGAGTAACTGGAAATCTATATGTAAATGTATGAACTTGGATCCTAATCTTACACCATATGCAAAAATTAACTTGAAATGGATCAAACACCTAAACATAAGAGCTAAAGCTATAAAACCCTCAGAAGAATAAAAGGGAAAAAGCTTTATGATGTTGGATTTGGCACTGGTTTCTTGGCACAAAAACAATGTTAGATAAAATGGGTTATACCAAAATTAAAAACTTATGTGCATCAAAGGACAGTATCAACAGAGTGAAAAGGAAAGCCATGAAACACTTCATAAGAGGTTAATATCCAGAACATAGAAAGACTTTTACAACAAGATAGCATTTCAAATCCATTAAAATGGTATTAAAAAAAAAGTAGCAATGGGACTTTGGACAAGTTAGGCAACCTGATCCCTTCTATAAAGTGGGGATAGCAATACTACCTCTTACCTAAATCTACCATGTAACCTTGTTCTGAAGATTAAATGAGAAATTATTGGACTAGTCCCCCATATGCAATATTCAGGCCATAATGTCAGTTATCATCACACTCTTCAGATTTTCTGTGATGATCTTGAATGACACTTAAGATCAGAAACATCTATATAAATTATCATATCAGCAGTGCTCTTACCCAATGAGGAATGAAGGTTTCATCCTCTGACACTGTGGTCATGTGTTTCGATCAAGCCTTATGAATGCCTTGGAGACCTCAAGTTTTGGGGCTCTTCCTCCTACATGGGCTTATATTACATATTCTCCAGGGGGCTGAGCTCTCAGCCACATCTTGCAACTCTTCTCTCCTCAGAACTTTACCCACTATTCCTTTGATCTCAGGACCTAGTCTTGGGGCAAGTCTGTTTGGAGTCCTAGGAGAAGAAATGAGAAGACTGACAGACTTACTTGCACATAAACGGGGGCACCAGGCCAGAAGCTAATCTGCTAGGCTTGGGACCCACTTCTGGTCTCGCTACGCACTGAGAGACTTTGGGCAGGTCACTTACCATGTGTCCTATTTCTTATAATAGTCTTTATTTTAAAGTGTATTTTGTCTGTATGAGAATTGCTACTCCAGCTTTCTTTTGATTTCCATTTCCATGGAATAACTTTTTCCATCCTCTCACTTTCAGTCTGTATGTGTCCCTAGGTCTGAAGTGGGTCTCTTGTAGACAGCATACATATGGGTCTTGTTTTTGTATCGATTCAGTCAGTCTATGTCTTTTGGTTGGGGCATTTAATCCATTTACATTTATGGTAATTATCGATATGTATGTTCCTATTATCATTTTCTTAATTGTTTTGGGTTTGTTATTGTGTGTCTTTTCCTTCTCTTGTGTTTTCTGCCTAGAGAAGTTGCTTTGGCATTTGTTGTAGAGCTGGTTTGGTGGTGTGCCGGGAGCCACATAGGAAGTGCCTTTGAGTCTCAGCACGGACGAGACCCTTAGTGTCAGCAAAGCTGGTGCTGTCAGGTATAAATATGGAAAAGCAAAGTTCTCATTTGCAAAGCTTCCTGAACACAGGATTTTTTACATTCCCCCTACCCTGTTGTTCCATGAAGAGCAGCTCCCTTTTTTACTGTGGCCAGGGGGCATATCTTTATATCATGCCCCATACATGGAGTTGCTTTGAGCCAAGAGCCTGGTATCCCTGGGCAGAGAAAGCCCTTCCTCCCTGGGACTTCCTGCTGATGAAGGTTCTTCCTTCCTCTGTCCTGCAGTGGCCCCTCTTGCCCTTTTGCCAAGAGGCGCTCTCTTCTCACAATCTCCTTGCCCAGGGCTGGTGCCTGGGCTTTCCTGCCCACACTGAGGTTGAGGCCTCCTGGTGGCTGGTGCCGTGTAATTGGTCTCTCTTGCCCAGTGCTGTAAGCTGGGCCCTCTCTGGAGGAGAAACCTGGGTTCCCGAAGACATGTGATCAGAGCCGGGGCCCCGCCAGTTGGCGAGGGAATCCCAGGGCAGGTGCTGGGCGTGGAGGCCACGGGGGCATAGGCTACCAAGGTGACAGAGAACTGACCTTCTCTGGGGGCGCTGCACCTCGCTCACTCGCACACCTCACATCTCCCTGCTTGGCCCCGGAGGATGGCTGGTTAGCCAGAGACGGGTAAGATTCCTCAGGGAAGGAACAACCTAAGACAGGCACAGTCGCAGAGGGGCCATCAGGAGAGAACTTGGGGGCCAACAGAGGTGGGGCATAGACCCTCACCCCCCCAACTTTGCAGGAGCCTGAACCCTCACCCCTTTTGAGAGAGGTCTCTTGTCCCAATGGCTGCTTCGCTTCCCACGCCCAGCTCAGATGGGAACCCAGGTAGCAGACCAGAGACCTGGCCAATGGCAACTGCTCTTCCGCCGCAGCAGGGCTTTGTTTCCCATTTCCTCCGTGAACCAGAGCTTTTCTCTGTGTGGAAGCAAAGCTTTCCTCTGTGTGGCTCCCCTTGTCTTCCCCTGCCTTTGCCTAAGGTGATTTTTATAGGATTGATATTGGTGATGGGAAAAATGTATAGTTTTAATGCAGGGGTTTAAGAAAAACCCCAAGTTAGGGTAAAAATCAAGAGGAGAATTGTAACTACTTCGGCTCCTTTAATGATTATATTTGTTGGGGAAATACAATGGTGGGAATATTTCTGCAGTAGCTTTTTGATTTTAAAAGAAAAATTGTAAGAGTCATGGCCTCCCAGTGAAGTTATAAACATGTTGGAAAATACCTGGGTATGGTGGCAAGTTTTTATGCAACAGTGAGTTTAATCAATGAGTTTATGGTATAATGCCCGCTCCCATAGTTTTTTAGAAGCATAAAAATAATGTGTATTGTTTTGATTATTATGGTAGGGTTGGGAAATTTGTAGATGAAATGTTATTTGAATGTTGTTAATCACTAATAGAATTATATGTTTAAGTTTATGGCTTGATCAAGCAGAATGTACAAGTACAAGAACACTTTAATCTCCTGAGAAGAACAGAGTTCCTGACGTAGATGTGACCAACATGTACCTAACCACAGGAGATGAAAGAGACTCTGGGCGATGGGAAAATTACCTAACTTGTTTTGATCAATCTGCTGATGTAAATTACCTTTGTTTTGTGGCCTATGTGAGGGAGTTTTTGGCGTGGGAATGAGGATGTTGAATTTGAAAATGAGATCACTTTATAGTATAAAAGCTTCTGGAATCTTGAAAATAAATTTGTCAGATCCTTGCACCCAAGAAGAGGTGTCTTGAGTTCTGTCCACGCCGACTCCGTCTTCCCCTTTGGGTGAATCCTGTTCAGCTGGGGCTGGTCCCCGGCAAGTGGCGCCCGAACAGGGACCTGAAGGGGTAAGTATAATATTCGGACGGATAGGAGTCTCACCGTAGGGTGCTGCAGACCCCCAGTTAAGAATACTGGTTAGGAAGGTGAGTAAGGCGGTGTCAAGATGGGACACGCTGAGTCCAAAGAGAGGCTCTTATTTATTGATATAGTTAAACATATGATAAATGGAAGAGGAATTAAGGTAACTAATAAGCAATTAACTCAGTTTTTTCAGTTTGTACAGGAACAATGTCCTTGGTTTCCAGAAGAGGGAACAGTTAATATAGAAACCTGGCAAAAAGTGGGGCAAACTTTGCAAGTATATTACAGTCATTTTGGACCTGAGAAGGTTCCAGTAGATACTTTTACTTTATGGAACCTTATTAGAGAAAGCATTGCTCCCTTGCCTGAAGGTCAAAAGAACCCATATAAATATCCTACAGAAGTAATAGATGAATGTACTCCGTTACTTTCCCCAAAAACACCAAAAGATACTAAGGTTTTGGCTGCAGCTTTAAAAAACTGTAACCTTGATGATAAGGACTCAGAGGAAGAAAATGAGTCACCTACTGATACTAAGTTTAATTTGTTAAAAAACCCTCCTTTTGATGATGAATTGTCTCCTGCAGATCAGGATGACTTGGATGCTGCAGCATATGACTATGAAAGAAGGAAGTATGAACCTCATGGTGCTTTTTCAATACAAGAAATTAAGAAAGTTAGGCCTAATTTACAGGATATGCGCCCTTTGGGTCGTTTACCGACCGCCCCACCAGCACCTTTAAGTTCTTCACTTCCCCTTTTAAAAAGGTCAGGACATTCAATTTTACATGCTAGGGGCCTACCACCTCCACCGCCTTTTAATAAAGTTCAAGGCGAATATAAAAGACATAGGAGAATAAAAGGTGAAGATGATGATTGTACTTTTGCAGCCTGCTTTCCAGTCATTTTTGAGGATGGTTTTGATGATGATGATGTATATTGGGATCCCTTGCCTCTAAAACTTTTAAAAGAACTTAAAAAGGCTTGTGTAGATTACGGACCGTTGGCGCCTTATACTATGACTCTTATAGACGCTTTGGCCAATAGATGGATGATTCCATATGACTGGATTCAGGTTGCAAAGGCCTGTTTATCGGGAGGACAATATTTACTTTGGAAGGCAGAATATGAGGAATTGGTGGCTAAGCAACATGCTTTAAATAAGAAATGGGATAAATTTAATATTACTAAAGATATGTTATTAGGCCAAGGAGAATATGATTCAGCCCAACAGCAAATGCATATGGGAAAAGAGGCTTTATGGCAGGTAACTACGTGTACAGTGAATGCCTGGAAGTCTTTGCCTTTGACTCCAGGAAAAGCCTCCACTTTAACAGATCTAAGACAAAAGCCTGAAGAGCCATATGAGGACTTTGTTTCTCGCCTGCTAACGGAGATAAAACGGCTAATAACTGATGAGGATGCAGCTAATATGTTAGCTAAACAATTAGCATTCGAAAATGCTAATCCTGTTTGTCAGAACTTGATTCGACCAATTAGGAAAACTGGTAGTATTTCAGATTTTATTAAGCAATGTTCTGACGTGGGTCCCTCTTATATGCAAGGGATTGCTTTGGCAGCCGCTTTAAAGGGAGAAACACTTCCTCAATGTATGATGAATATGGTTCAAAAAACACAAAATCCTAAGGGACCAAAAGGAAATAATTGTTTTGCTTGTGGAGGCGCAGGTCATTTTAGTAGGGAATGTCCTAATAAAAATATACCTCCAGCAGGCCCTGTTAGAATGATATCTCCTGATAATGTTGGGGTCCCAAAGACTCCTTGCCAAAGATGTGGGAAAGGAAATCATTGGACTAAATTGTGTAGGAGTAAATATCACAAGGACGGACACATTCTTCCCCCTAATGGGGTTTCTGCAATGCCTCAGGCTGGAGCTCAGATGCCAATATTTCCTGCACCTGTTTTTCCAGATACACCTGCCGGAACTAATTCGGGAAACTTATTTCGGGCCCAACCCCGGGCCCAACAAACAATAGGGGCTATTCACCAGACGCTCAATCCCTTTCTTCCCTCAGGGGAATCGATGAATTGTTTAGGGCCACCCCAGGCAGCGCAGGATTGGACCTCTGTGCCACCTCCGCAACAATACTAACTCCTGACTCTCCAGTTATAAAAATACCAACTGGGATTAAAGGTCCATTGCCCCCAGGAATAATGGGTTTAATTATTGGTAGGAGTTCAATTTCCTTGTCTGGCTTAACAGTCTTGCCTGGAGTAATTGACTCTGATTATACAGGAGAAATTCAAATAATGGTGGCTCCCTCTAATAAGACGCAGCAAATTTATGTGGGACAAAGAATAGCACAATTGTTATTGCTACCATATTATAAGACAGGAAAGAATGTAATTCAAGAAATTAGGAATGAGAAAGGATTTAGCTCCAGTGATATGGCATTTTGGATTCAAGAGATTACCAGAAATAGACCTTTGAAAACTTTAAAAATTAATGGAAAAAATATTCAAGGCTTATTAGACACAGGTGCAGATGCTTCCTGCATAGCAGGAAAGGATTGGCCTAGCAGCTGGCCCACCCAGCATGCTGACAATATGTTAGCAGGTCTGGGAACTGCTCCAGCAGTAGCTAAGAGTGCCCAGATTTTAACTTGGGAGAATACTACCAATAAACAAGCAGGCTCCTTTTGTCCTTATGTAATACCTGGCCTGCCAATTTCCCTTTGGGGAAGAGATATACTTATGCAGATGGGAATGCTCCTGTATAGTCCAGATGATTGGGTTTCCTCACAAATGTTAAATATGGGTTATGACCCAGATAAAGGTTTAGGAAAAAATCAGGAGGGAAGATTATATCCTGTGGTTGCTGAGCCCAAAAATGATAAACATGGAGTGAGCTATCCAAATTTATAAAGGGGGCCATTGTTCTAAAAGCAGCTGACCCTATAGTGTGGCTTTCAGAGGAACCTGTGTGGGTAGAACAATGGCCCCTAACTTCTGAGAAATTAGCAGCTGCAGAAGAATTAGTGGAACAGCAATTATTGGCAGGACATATTGAACCCTCTAATAGTCCTTGGAATACTCCTATATTTGTTATAAAGAAAAAATCAGGAAAATGGAGATTATTACAAGATCTTAGAGCAATAAATAAAACAATGGAAACAATGGGGGCTTTACAGCCTGGACTTCCCTCTCCAGTAGCCATCCCTAAAGATTATGCTATTATAGTTATAGACCTGCAAGATTGCTTTTTCACGATCCCCTTACATAAGGAGGACAGAAAGAGGTTTGCGTTTAGTGTGCCCTCTCCTAATTTTACCAGACCATATCAGCGGTATCAATGGAAAGTTTTACCGCAGGGCATGAAAAATAGCCCTACCTTATGTCAGAAATATGTAGACCAAGCCATATGTAATATAAGACAGAAATATAAGGAAATATATTTAATACATTATATGGATGATATATTATTGGCCCATAAAGATAAGGCCTACTTACATCAGGCATTGCAGGATATGATGGAAGCTTTACAGGACTATGGATTAAAAGTTGCTCCAGAGAAAATTCAAACTGAGCCTCCTTATAATTATTTGGGCAGATTAATACAGGAATTTTCCATTCAGCATATACCTTTTCAGCTAAGAACTGATCATTTGGTTACATTAAATGATTTTCAAAAGTTTTTAGGAGATATAAATTGGATAAGGCCTTTATTAAAAATTACTACTGTGGAATTAAAACCTTTGTTTTTGATATTACAAGGAGATTCTAACCCCTTATCCCCTAGAGAGTTAACTGCAAAAGGAAAACAAGCCATAGAAAAAATAGAAAAAGCTTTAAGAAATGTTTTTATTAAAAGACTAGATTATACCAAACCTTGGGATTTAATTATTTTAAGGACTCCAGTTATTCCTACAGGATTATTATGGCAAGATGGACCATTAGAATGGATACATTTGGCTGCTAGTCCAAAAAAGATTGTTGCCTCATACCCTTTTATGGTTAGTTTGCTAATTATTAAAGGTAGAAAGAGAAGTAGAGAGTTATTTGGAAAAGATATGGATAACATAATTATACCTTATAATAAAGATCAATTAGAGGCCTTGCTGTTATTAGAAGATTCATTAGGAATAGCCCTGACCTCATTTGGAGGTCAGATTTTATTTCATCTGCCTAAAAGTGTATTGCTACAGTTTTTTAAGGAACATATGGTGGTTTTTCCTACATATTACAAGATGAAACCTTTGGAAGAGGCCGTATTAGTATTTACTGATGGATCCTCCTCAGGGAGGGCAGCCTATATTATTAATAATGAAAAGAAAGTATTAAATACAGAAAATTGCTCAGCACAACAATCAGAAATTATGGCAGTTATAGAAGTGATGAAATCAACCAGGGATAAAAGGATTAATTTATATACTGATTCCTTATATATAGTTAAATTATTTCCAGCAATAGAAACAGCAGCCTTTCCTGAGAATAAGAGTACAATAATTAAGTTGCTTAAGAGATTACAAAAAAGTATATGGAAAAGAACACAATCTTATTATATAGGCCACATTAGAGCTCATTCTGGATTGCCAGGGCCTTTAGCAGAAGGCAATGCCTCTGCTGATGCTCTGACTAAAATTTTTATAGTAGATGAGAATAAAGTACAAGAAGCAATAAAATCTTATCAGCTGCATCATCAAAATGCTAATGCTTTAAGATATCAGTTCAGTTTAACTAGAGAAGCGGCGAGGGAAATAGTAAAAAATTGCTCTGTGTGCCCTACACAAACTAATGTACCTCAACAAGGAGTAAATCCCCGAGGTTTGCGAGCTAATGATCTGTGGCAAATGGATGTAACTCATGTACCCAGTTTTGGAAAGCTGTCATATGTACATGTTTGTGTGGATACCTTTTCACATGTAATTGTAGCCTCAGCTAGGACCGGAGAGGCCTTTAAGGATGTGTGCCAGCACTTGATGTTTTGTTTCAGTTACTTGGGAATTCCCCGAAAGTTAAAAACTGACAATGGCCCTGCTTATGTTTCAAAATCTTTTCAGCAATTATGCCAACAGTTTGGCATAGCCCATAGTACAGGAATTCCTTATAACCCACAAGGACAAGCTATAATTGAAAGAACCAATCAAGTATTAAAGAATATGATTTATAAATTGCAATATGGAGATTTAAAATACTTTTCTCCTCATCATTTACTTAACCATTCTATGTTTGTATTAAATTATTTAAATATGAATGATAAAGAAAAAACTCCTATGATGAGACATTGGGAGATAAATGAAGAAAATGTAAAACCAAAGGTATTATGGAAGGATGTTTTAACAGGAAAATGGAATGGGCCAGATACATTATTAACTAGTGGTAGAGGATATGCTTGTATTTTTCCCCAGAATTTTGATTCACCAATTTGGATTCCTGATCGATTAATCAGACACCCTGAGGTGGGGAACTTATTGAAGCGTCTTTCAGAAAAGAAATTGCACTGCCGAGATGGCGGAATCACATCCCCAGGAAGTGAAACCAAATAGCCCTATGGCTACGACGTTAGTTCCCCAGGTGAAACAATTGTCACTTAAATCATTTTGTGATAAAGAAGTACAAATTTCTCCAGAACTTTCGGAGAAAAAACCTTCATTGCCTTCTCGTTCACGAAAGAGAAGGTACGCTGCATCTACCGTTGAAGCGGCTCCAATAACATGGGGAGCAATTAAAAAGCTTTGCCTGAGTGCTGAGAATGCTGTGATTGCTCAAGAATTGCCTTTGAAGACTGCTAATTTTTTTGTGGCTATGCTTAGCTTGCTTTCCGTTCAGGTAAGTGCCAACGGTACGTATTGGGCTTACTTTCCAGATCCTCCTATTTTACATGCATGTACTTGGACAGATTCCATTATTCCAGTAACTTCTTCATTTCCTAAATTGACCGATGGCATTCGAGGAGTACAGGGCTATAAACAATTTGTAATTAATTTTAACTATTCATTTACAGGTCAGACTGACTTTCCTCCAATATGCTTTTTTCTTGGCTCAGGGTCAATAGAAAATAGTCGACCAAAAAATGGATGTTTGTCAGTAGTTGATGCAGGATTCTTGACAGACTCTCCTAAAAAGCCAGTAGGAAAAGATAAAACCATAAGATATCTATGGTCATTGTTAGGGAAAGTTGTTGGACAAAATCAAGTTTATGTTAATAAATATCCAGTTAAAGATGTTCATCCTCCTAGATATGATGATTGTGATGAGGCTGCAGGGAAAGCTACAGATAAATGGATTTGGATAGATATTGAAACTGGATATCCTTCATGGATATATTGTATGTATAATAAAGAGAATAAAATAACCATTCCTGGAACTAGATATTATATTTCAGATTGGAGTATTAATTTTCCTGAGGGAGATTATAGAACATATTTAGAGAAAGGCATATTATATCCATGGAATGATTCCTATATTCCCCGTCCATTGAAGGTAAATAGATGGAATAGTCATGGATGGGTGGCTCCTATTTATACTTTTGTTTATGAAAATAAAACCTATTATCAACCTCAGTTATGGAGATTACCCTTAACCACTCGTAAAATAATGTTAGTTAGAGCTACTACCCATGTGGAAGAGTATTATGTTCAAACCTGTGTGTCATCCCCGTATTCCTTATTGCTTTCTAATGATAGTGAAAAGTTGCAGATTATGCAGTATAATATGAGGTTTTATATTACCTGTCAACAATGCATACTGACCACTTGTATTGTTCCTGAAATGAATGTGTCAACCATAATGGTGTTAAAAAGACCAGCTTATATTATGCTGCCAGTAGCGCTTAATGAATCTTGGTATACAGATATAGGGGCGGAAATTGTAAGACAGGTTGGAGAGCTTATGAGGCCAAAAAGATTTGTGGCTACTTTGATTTTGGGAATTTCCGCCTTGATAGGAATACTGAGTTCTTTTACTGTTGCAACATATACTTTAGTAAAAGAAGTGCAAACAGCACAATATGCTAATGATTTATCAAAAAATATATCCTTGGCTTTAGCGACTCAGGAAGCAATAGATAGAAAGTTAGAAGCTAAAGTTGATGCCCTTGAAGAAGCAGTTTTACATATTGGTCAAGAACTTACTGCTTTAAAAATTCGCCTATCTTTAACATGCCATAAAAAATATTCTTGGATATGTGTTACTCCCTTAAAAGTAAATTATTCTGAATACTCCTGGGAAAAAATTCAAATGCACATTTTAAATATATGGAATTCTAGTGATGTAGGAATTGATTTGGAACATTTACATAAACAAATTCATGATATTGCAGCCTCTCAATATGATATGAATCCCTCTAAGGCTGCTGCAGAATTTTTACAAAATTTACAAAGTTATTTTAAGGGTAATTCCTTTATGCATATTTTAATAAATTATGGGGCTGCCGGAGTGGTTATAATTTTGCTCCTTATTTCTTTTCCAGTTATTATCCGATTAATTCAAGCTGCCCTCCAGAGTGTATATAAAACCAAAGTGGAATTGCATACTGCTTTTTTAAAAAATAAAAAAGGGGGAGATGCCGGGAGCCACATAGGAAGTGCCTTTGAGTCTCAGCACGGACGAGACCCTTAGTGTCAGCAAAGCTGGTGCTGTCAGGTATAAATATGGAAAAGCAAAGTTCTCGTTTACAAAGCTTCCTGAACACAGGATTTTTTACATTCCCCCTACCCTGTTGTTCCATGAAGAGCAGCTCCCTTTTTTACTGTGGCCAGGGGGCATATCTTTATATCATGCCCCATACATGGAGTTGCTTTGAGCCAAGAGCCTGGTATCCCTGGGCAGAGAAAGCCCTTCCTCCCTGGGACTTCCTGCTGATGAAAGTTCTTCCTTCCTCTGTCCTGCAGCGGCCCCTCTTGCCCTTTTGCCAAGAGGCGCTCTCTTCTCACAATCTCCTTGCCCAGGGCTGGTGCCTGGGCTTTCCTGCCCACACTGAGGTTGAGGCCTCCTGGTGGCTGGTGCCGTGTAATTGGTCTCTCTTGCCCAGTGCTGTAAGCTGGGCCCTCTCTGGAGGAGAAACCTGGGTTCCCGAAGACATGTGATCAGAGCCGGGGCCCCGCCAGTTGGCGAGGGAATCCCAGGGCAGGTGCTGGGCGTGGAGGCCACGGGGGCATAGGCTACCAAGGTGACAGAGAACTGACCTTCTCTGGGGGCGCTGCACCTCGCTCACTCGCACACCTCACATCTCCCTGCTTGGCCCCGGAGGATGGCTGGTTAGCCAGAGACGGGTAAGATTCCTCAGGGAAGGAACAACCTAAGACAGGCACAGTCGCAGAGGGGCCATCAGGAGAGAACTTGGGGGCCAACAGAGGTGGGGCATAGACCCTCACCCCCCCAACTTTGCAGGAGCCTGAACCCTCACCCCTTTTGAGAGAGGTCTCTTGTCCCCATGGCTGCTTCGCTTCCCACGCCCAGCTCAGATGGGAACCCAGGTAGCAGACCAGAGACCTGGCCAATGGCAACTGCTCTTCCGCCGCAGCAGGGCTTTGTTTCCCATTTCCTCCGTGAACCAGAGCTTTTCTCTGTGTGGAAGCAAAGCTTTCCTCTGTGTGGCTCCCCTTGTCTTCCCCTGCCTTTGCCTAAGGTGATTTTTATAGGATTGATATTGGTGATGGGAAAAATGTATAGTTTTAATGCAGGGGTTTAAGAAAAACCCCAAGTTAGGGTAAAAATCAAGAGGAGAATTGTAACTACTTCGGCTCCTTTAATGATTATATTTGTTGGGGAAATACAATGGTGGGAATATTTCTGCAGTAGCTTTTTGATTTTAAAAGAAAAATTGTAAGAGTCATGGCCTCCCAGTGAAGTTATAAACATGTTGGAAAATACCTGGGTATGGTGGCGAGTTTTTATGCAACAGTGAGTTTAATCAATGAGTTTATGGTATAATGCCCGCTCCCATAGTTTTTTAGAAGCATAAAAATAATGTGTATTGTTTTGATTATTATGGTAGGGTTGGGAAATTTGTAGATGAAATGTTATTTGAATATTGTTAATCACTAATAGAATTATATGTTTAAGTTTATGGCTTGATCAAGCAGAATGTACAAGTACAAGAACACTTTAATCTCCTGAGAAGAACAGAGTTCCTGACGTAGATGTGACCAACATGTACCTAACCACAGGAGATGAAAGAGACTCTGGGCGATGGGAAAATTACCTAACTTGTTTTGATCAATCTGCTGATGTAAATTACCTTTGTTTTGTGGCCTATGTGAGGGAGTTTTTGGCGTGGGAATGAGGATGTTGAATTTGAAAATGAGATCACTTTATAGTATAAAAGCTTCTGGAATCTTGAAAATAAATTTGTCAGATCCTTGCACCCAAGAAGAGGTGTCTTGAGTTCTGTCCACGCCGACTCCGTCTTCCCCTTTGGGTGAATCCTGTTCAGCTGGGGCTGGTCCCCGGCAGTGGTGTTGAATTCTCCTAGCTTTTGCTTGTCTGTAAAGTTTTTAATTTCTCTACCAAATCTGAATGAGATCCTTGCTGCTTAGAGTAATCTTGGTAGTAGCTTTTTCCCTTTCATCAGTTTATGTATGTCCTTCCGCTCCCTTCTGCCATGCAGAATTTCTTCTGAAAGATAAGCTGTGAAACTTATGGGGATTCCCTTGTATGTTATTTGTTGCTTTCCCCTTGCTGCTTTTAATATTTTCTCTTTGTATTTAATTTTTGATAGTTTGATGAATATGTGTCTTCTCATGTTTCTCCTTGGATTTATCTTGGATGGGACTCTCTGTGCTTCCTGGACTTCATTGGACTATTTCCTTTCCCATAATAGGGATATTTTCAATCTTAATCATTTCCAATATTTTCTCAGTCCCTTTCTTCTTCTCGTCTTCTCCTGGGACCTCTATAATTCAAGTGTTGGTGCATTTATTGTCCCAAAGGTCTCTGAGACTGTCCTCAATTCTTTTCATTCATTTTCCTTTACTCTGCTCTGTGGTAGTTTATTCCACTTTTTTATCTTCCCAATTACTTATCCGTTCTTCTGCCTCAGTTATTCTGCTATTGATTCCTTCTAGAGAATTTTTAATTTCATTCATTGTGCTGTTCATCATTGTTTGTTTGCTTTTTATTTCTTCTAGGTCCATGTTAAACATTTCTCCATTCTATTTCCAAGATTTTGGATCACCTTTACTATCATTATTCTGAATTCTTTTTCAGGTAGGCTGCCTATTTCCTCTTCATTTGTTTCATCTAGTGGGTTTTTATCTTGCTCCTTCATATGCTGTGTATTACTCTGTCTTCTCATTTTGCTTTACATCCTGTGTTTGAGGTCTCCTTTACGCAGGCTGCAAGTTTGTAGTTCCCATTGTTTTTGGTGTCTGCCCCCAGTCAGTAAGGCTGGTTCAGTGGCTTGTCTAGGCTTCCTGTTGGAGGGGACTAGTGCCTGTGTTCTGGTGGATGAGGCTGGATCTTGTCTTTCTGGTGGGCAAGACCACATCTGGTGGTGTGTTTTGGAGTGTTTGTGAATGTATGATTTTAGGCAGCCTCTCTGCTTATGGGTGAGCTTGTGTTCCTTTCTTGCTAATCATTTGGCAGGGGGTGTCCAGTACTGGAGCTTGCTGGTCGTGGTGTGGAGCTGGGTCTTAGCCTTGAGATGGAGATCTCTAGGAGAGCTCTTGCTGATTGATATTATGAGGGGCTCGGAGGTCTCTGGTGGACCAAGATCCTGAACTCGGCTCTCCCACCTCAGAGGCTCAGGCCTCACACCCAGCCGGAGCACAAAGGCTCTGTCAGCAACACTGTTCAGAATAAAAGGGAGAAAAGAGAAAAGAAAAAGAAAGAAGGAAAAAATAAAATAAAGTTATTAAAAATATAGTTTTAAAATAAAAAATAATTAAAAATAAAAAAGGAGAGAGCAACCCCACCAATAAACAAATCCACCAATAATAACAAGCACTAAAAACTCTACTAAAAATAACGGACAGACGGAACCTTAGGACAAATGGTAAAAGCCAGCCTATACAGACAAAATCACACAAAGATGCATACACATACTCAAAAAAAGAGAAGAAATATATATATATATATATTTTAAAAAGGAAGAGAGCAACCAAATCAATAAACTAATCTATCAATGACAATAAGGTCTAAATACTAAACCAAGATATACATAAATCTAGAAACAAATTAGGCACAGAAAGCAGACCTCAAGTCTACAGTTGCTCCTAAAGTCCACCTCCTCAATTTGGGATGACTTGTTGTCTCTTCAGGTATTCCACAGATGCAGGTACATCAAGTTGATTGTGGAGATTTGGTCTGCTACTCCTGAGGCTGCTGGGAGAGATTTCCCTTTCTCTTCTTTGTTCGCACAGCTCCTGGGTCTCAGCTTTGGGTTTGACCCTGCCTCTGCTTGTAGGTCACCCTCTGGCATCCATTCTTCACCCAGTTAGAAGGGGGTTAAGGGAGTGGCTGATTAGGTGACTCTGGTTCATTCAGGCCTGGGGGAGGGAGGGGTACAGAATGCGGGGCGAGCCTGCAGCAGCAGAAGCCAGCATAACGTTGCCACATCCTGAGGTGCGCCGTGTGTTCTCTCAGGGAAGTTGTCCCTGGATCACGGGACCCTGGCAGTGGCGGACTGCACAGGCTCCCAGGAGGGTAGGTGTGGATAGTGACCTGTGCTCGCACACAGGCTTCTTGTTGGCGGCGGCAGCAGCCTTAGCGTTTCATGCTGGTCTCTGGTATCCACGCTGATATCCGCGGCTCGTGCCCATCTCTGGAGCTCGTTTAGGTGGTGCTCTGAATCCCTCTCCTTACGCACCCCGAACAATGGTTTCTTGCCTCTTAGGCAGTTCCAGACTTTTTCCTGCACTCCCTCCTGGCTAGCTGTGGCGCACTAACCCCCTTCAGGCTGTGTTCATGCCGCCAACCCCAGTCCTCTCCCTGGGATCTGACCTCCAAAGCCCGAGTCTCAGCTCCCAGCCTCAACCCTCGGGCTGGTGAGTGCCGGTTGGCACCGATCCTCTGTGCGGCAATCTCTCCACTCTGCCCTCTGCACCCCTGTTGCTGCGCTCTCTTCCATGGCTCCGAAGCTTCCCCCATGCCATAGCCCGTCTCCACCAGTGAAGGGGCTCCTCGTGTGTGGAAACTTTTCCTGCTTCACAGCTCCCTCCCAGAGGTGCAGGTCCCATCCCTATTTCTTTGTCTCTGTTTTTTCTTTTTTCTTTAGCCCTACCCAGGTACGTGGGAAGTTTCTGGCCTTTTGGGAAGTCTGAGGTCTTCTGCCAGCGTTGAGTAGGTGTTCTGTAGGAGTTGTTCCACATGTAGGTGTATTTCTGATGTATTTGTGGGGAAAAAGGTGATCTCCACGTCTTACTCCTCCATCATCTTGAAGGTCCTGCCTAGATAATTTTTAATTTCAGTTTTCATGGCTTCTACTTCACCATAGATGATTCATAAAATTTTAAATAAAGCAGCTCGAAATATATACACACAAATTTAAAAATGCAAAAGAGTTATTTTTTTTCTTGTTCACATAATTCTACTGTTAATTTTATCTGTATTTTGGATACATATAATTAAGAAATAATATTCCTAGGATAGAAAATTGCCTTGCTTTCTTTTAATAAGTAGAACCTGCAGCTCTCCAGTTAGGAGAGGAAATCCTTCCCCAAGGAAATGTTCCCTCTTGTACATTGATATTTTTAGCAGTTTCTGAAACCCATGATTATACCAGTTAGATAAAGCAGGAGCTAGAATTTTTAAAAGGATTCCACCTTTAAGGTGGAATATGCAAGATAGTAAATGTCTTTTTTTTTATTTAGTGTAGCAATGCTTTATTATAACAAGAATTGCAGCTGAGAGGGTTGCCGAGTGTGAATGAGTGGGGTAAGAAAAGTGAACCAGTTTCTGAGAGAAGTTACCACATTATATTAGTCAGAGTTGGAGGATTTCAATGTAAAATTCATTAATGCAAAAAGCATTTTGAAGTTGTGTCATGTGTCACTAAATAAAAATACAAATTTGTACATAAATTGTAATATGAGTTCAGGGCAAAGTGAGTGTAATAAAGTCTGTACTGTCTCATTTAGTAGTTTGCACCTTGCAAACTCCTAAGGAATTACTCATCTGCCTGTATGTGCATTTTTGGCATGTCATATGTATATATTCATAAAAAGTAAACTTTTGAGTCCCCCAAACTCTTAAAATTTGTACGGTCAGGTAATTTAAGACATGTTATTTGAAACAGGGGTTAAGTAGTAACACATATTTGTAAAGTAGAACTTTAAGACGGAACGAGAGAATTGACTCTAAGTATTGGAATTAACTTCAATTTAAAAATTCATATTTTTCTTTTTCTATGTTTTATAAACTATCTACAATAAACATATTTTGCTTTATATTATCAAAAAGATAATGCTGGTCTTCCCTGGTGGTGCAGTGGTTGAGAGTCCGCCTGACGATGCAGGGGACACGGGTTTGTGCCCCAGTCCGGGAAGATCCCACAGGCCGTGGAGCAGCTGGGCCCGTGAGCCATGGCCACTGAGCCTGTCTGTCCGGAGCCTGTGCTCCACAACGGTAGAGGTCACAACAGTGAGAGGCCCGTGTACCAAAAAAAAAAAAAAAAAAAAAAAAAAGAGATAAGGCTTATTAAAAATAATAAAGACATGTATGGATCAAATTGCAAAATTATTAACCCTAAATCAAAAATTCATTTTGGAGCACGGAGAGGCAGGAGAAAATGATATTAAGTATGTCATCCTCACTAGTTCTTTATAATTAAGTTCAGGGGTGCTATGGATAGAGATTCCTCATATGATATGGACAGCTTCACTGTCCGATCGTTCTTCACTGTTCTGATCGTTCAAGGTTTTCTAAAACTAGCTTAAATAATCTCAAATATGTGGTAATAATTTTAGGAAAGCAGGGAATATTGTCTAATAAAATATATATTAACTGAAACCCACATTTAAGTGACAAGCATTTTTTAAAAAAAGAAAGGATGGTTGGTAATTACTTTTCTCCCCAGCTTTATTGAGATATAACTGACACATAATATTGTGTAAGTTTAAGGTGTACTACGTGTCCACATTGATTTTATACAATTATATATTAAAAATGATTAATACCATAATGTTAACACCTGATACCTGAATCACACCCTATAATTACCATGTCTTTTTTTGTGGTAAGAAAATTTACAATGTACTCTCTTAGTGATTTTCAAGAATATAATACAGTATTATTAAATAGATCATTATGCTGTACATTAGATCCTCAGAACTTATTAATCTTATAGTTGGAAGTTTGTACTCTTTAACTAACTTCTCCCCATTTTCCACATCTCCCAGCCCCTAGTAACCACCTTTTACATCCCTGTTTCTTTGTGTTCAGCTTTATTTTATTTTTTTTAGATTTCACATATAAGTGATGGCATACAGCCTTTGACTTTGTCTGACTTAACTCACTTAACACAATGCCCTCAAGGTCTATCCATGTTGTTACAAATAGCAGGCTTTCCTTCTTTCTCATGGCTGAATAATATTCCACTGTGTGTGTGTTTGCATGTGTGTGTGTACCTCACCTCTATCTAATCATTGATTTATACTTAGGTTGTTCCATATCTTGGCTATTGTGAATAATGCTGAAATAAAAATGGGAATGCAGATATCTCTTTGATATCCAATTTTTATTTTCTTTGCATATATACCCGGAAGTGGGATTGCTAGATCATATGGTAGTTCTATTTTTAATGTTTTGAGAAGCCTCCACACTGTTCTCCATAGTGGCTGCACCAACTCACATCCCCAGCAACAGTGCACAAAGGTTCCTTTGTCTCTACACCCTCTCCAACTCTTATTTTCTATCTTTTTGATGGTAGCCATTTTAACTGGTGTGAATAGCTCATTTTGGTTTTGCATAGTATTTCCCTGATGATTACTGATATTGAGCACCTTTTCCTGCACCTATTGGCCAATTTGATGTCTTCTTTAGAAAAACTGTCTCTGTGGTTCCTCTGCCCATTTTTTAATCAGGTTTTGGATTTTTTACCTTTGAGTTGTTGTATGAGCTCTTTGTATTTTGGGGGATATTAATTCCTTTTCAGATATATTGCTTGCATTTTTTTTTCTTATTCCATAGGCTGCCTTTTCCCTTTGTTAATGGTTTCCTTTCCCGCTCAGAAGCATTGTTTTAAGTGACAAGCATTGTTTTTTCCTCTTGGCAAACTCCTTTTCATCTTTCAATACCCAACACAAATGTCCCCTCCTTAGAAATATCATCGTAGACTCCTCTGAGCTGTCTACATCACACCCTCCTCTGTGGTCCCACAGCACTTTTAGAAACCATTCTTCAAATCACACTTGCTTTATCATTTTAATGTGTGCTTCTGTCTTTGAACTCTGGGAGGTCAAGAATCGAGTTGTTATTCCTAGCACCCAGTGCAATGTCTGACACATGGTTGGCACTTGGTAAGTGTTGAATGGATAAATAAATCAATGAATGACAAAATACATACATGTTATTGGGTGACCACAAATATAAAAGGCCTTTTTCTTGCCTGACTAGCCTTTTGCCCTGTACAGGTTGACCCTTGAACAATGCAGGGGCTACGGGTGCCAACCACCTTGCAGTTGAAAATCAGCATATTTAACTTTACAGTTGGCTCTCCTTATCCTTGAATCTGTAGATTCAAGCAACAGCAGATGGTGTAGTACTGTAGTATGTAGTTATTTTTTAAAAACCCATGTATAAATAGACCTAAACAGTTCAAACCTGTGTTGTTCAAGGCTCAACTGTATTGCAATTTTATCATTTAAAATCTGACTAAATAGTATTGCTACTTAATATAAAAGTTATTTGTAAAGTCAGCAAGCAGAGGAACATTACCACATATTCAACACACACAGAAAATAAATTTCTAGCAAAGTTTTAACTTCATGTCCTATCTTCTACATCAGTTATAGAATCTATACACAGAGATACATGTATTAACAGGAAATACTGTTTATACTAGTAGATGGAAATGTGCATAAAAATGAAAAGAGACATTTTTCATACACTCAAAAAAGTCCAAGGAGGATCCAGCAATCCCACTTCTGGGTATATACCCAAAAGAATTGAAAACAGCGTCTTGAAAAGATATTTGTACACCCATGTTCATAGCAGCATTATTCACAATAGCCAAAAGGCGGCTGCAACTTGAGTGTCCACGAACAGATGAAGGGAATAACAAAATGTGGTATATACAGCTGACCCTTGAACGACACGGGTTTGAACTGCGTGGGTCCACTAATACGTGGATTTTTTTCTAAAGTAAATATTCCAGCACTACATGATCCCCAGCTGGATGAATCCAAGAATATGGAGGAAGTGCAGATATAGAGGGCTGACTATGAGGTATACTCAGATTCTCAACTTTGTGGAGGGTTGGTGCCCCTGACCTCTGTGTTTTCTACGGATTAACTGTACATACAATGGAATATTATTCTGCCTTCAAAAAGAAGGAAATTCTGACACATGTTACAATACGGATGAACCTGGAAACATTATGCTCAGTGAAATCATCCAATCATAAAAAGACAAATACTGTATGATTCCACTTAAATGAGGCACCCAAAAGTCAAATTCATAGAAACAAAAGGAAAATGTTCATTGCCAGGGGCTGGAGGGTGGGGAATAATAAGGAGTTATTATTTAATGGGTACAGAGTTCTGAGGATGGATGGTGGTGACAGTTGCACAACAGTGTGAATGTAGTTAATACTACTGAACCATATACTTAAAAAAAGGCTAAGAGAGTACATTTCATGTTATGTGTATCCAGTGAGTCCCGTGCCACTACTAACAAAAGAGGTCCCCGCTCCCATGGAGGCCTCGCGATGTGGCCTGTGCTGACATGAAACTGTCCCTTTAACTCCAGATGAGCCCACAGACAGGTCTGGCTCTCACCTGAGTTATCTGCAGAGTCTTCAAGTTCCACGAGGAAAGAGTACCCGTTATTCCAGACGCGGAGGCAGGTGGTCGGGTCGTAAGAGACGGTGAGCGGTTCTAAGCCAGGATCGTAGACACTGTCCCTCCACCGGACGTTGATGGGCGACTGGCACTCACCCCCCAGGACCAGGTCCACGCTCTCCCAGAGAGGGTGCACTAGGAGAAAGCACATGGGGTCTGTCCTCGAGATGACACTAGCTGGAATCCCACTGCGGGGATGATATGGTCCCATGTAAGCGTGTATGCTGGGTTTACCTCTTACGTGAGCCAGCTGTGAGGATTAGGCAGCCATCCTGCAAAGCCTGGGTAGAATGTTAGCATTGCTAAGGCCCCTGGAGTCCTACCACATGAATAGCTATGACACTGTATATATTAAGGTGTACACGCACACTCTGTCCCACAAGGGTGCTGATGACATCACTGACGGTGATTTTTCTACCAAAGAGTCAAGCGCCAGGTCTTTGTGGCAAGTCCCTGATAAATCTCAGGAAATTTCTTATAACAAAGAAAGAGCTATCCACACATAATGGATAGAACACACATGTATAATTCGGGTGGTCCAGCTCTCTGCCCTTTAGAATCAGCACGGATGGGCAGAACCGAGACCAACAGGAAAGCTGGACAAAATATGAATCAAGATAAATCATTACCAACGACCCTCTGCACCTCACCCCACCACGGAGAATGAGTCTGAGGACTGGCGAAAATGACAAGGCAGCTGCTGCCCAGTCAAACCCCCCTGTGCGTGGCAGGGTCACTGGCACTCCACTTGTCGTAAAAAACAAGCTTGCCTCTGGTTTCCTCTTACAGAGGAGACGGTTCTCTTCCTGAGATAGCTGCCCAAAGCAGGATCTTAACCTTGGATTTTTTTGGTACAAGTGCCCCAGCAGCATAGACACAGAGCGCTCCAAGGCAGTTTCTGGACCAGTGGTTCTCAAAGGAGGGAGCGATTCTGACCCCGGGGGACATTGGGCAATGTCTGGAGACACTCTCGGTGGTCAAAACTGGAGGAGGGTGCTACTGACATCTAGTGGGTAGAGGCCGGGATGCAGCTAAACATCCTACGTATTTAGGCTGGGCCTTCACAGGAAAGAATTACGTGGCCCCAAATATCATTAATGCCAAGGTTGAGAAATCTTGGTCTAGAGCAAAAGACAATAGGCAAACTCAGGGCATTTCCTCTTTTTTCCCCCCCCGGCTCAAGTTTTTCGTATAATGCGGTAATCTCATCTCTAGAGAGGTCCGAGCCCAACGTTTTGGGTTTTCTCCCTTAGTGTTAAATAACTTCTGAACAACAAGAACTTACTTTAGAGAAGGAGGACTTTCTGTTTCAGAAATCTAAAATGAAAAATGCATATGAATTGGTACAATAGTCATATCGTTATCAGATTAGAATGCAAGTTTCTTGCAGGGAGGAGCCATACCTCCCTCCCTTTTTCTTAAGTCTCAGCTTTTCCATTTGTAAAATGATCATCCTAAAACCAAGGTTATGGGGTTATTGAGATGATTCAATAAAGCAGTACACAGTATCTAACATTACAGATGTTAGTTTCTGCAATATCTCTACTTACTGCCCCTGTTGAGTTGCAGACAGGGGTAGGGGGCAAATGAAATGTTAAAAAATAAAACTCATAGCTTTGATATTAAATGGTCAATCTTACTAGCTAAGTGGCTAAGTTACTTCTCTGAGTCCTATTTTTCTTCTCTACAAAACAGGAGACTAACTATACCTTCACAACAGTAATATTTGGGGGATTAAAATGCACATACAACAGTGCCTGGCTCTGACAAACACTCTGTAGATGTATCTGGCACTTGTTTAATATAATAAAATACTGGTTTGATATATGTGACCCAAACTAAAACTATGTTCCTATCTATCTACCTATCTATCTATAGAAAAATAGAAGCACTGAAGTCCAAATGTATATTCACACTCTGCACTCAGGACTGTAAGTAGTTAAGAAAAGGAAGCCATTGTCATGACTGAGTAAATTTAGGTCCTTGGAAGCCACACACTTTCAAATCTAAATGGATCTTTAGATAACAAGAACTAACTAACAGACAAGATGAACAGTCATCATTTACCACTGCCAATGTTACAACAAAACCAGGGATGCCATTTTGTGTTATCACTGAGAAATATTCAAGAATCGATATCATCTTACAGTTCAGAAAATACTGCCCTTAAAAGACTGAATTTTATGGAAGACTGAATTTGGCTTTCTTTTTTCCTACAATACATTTTTCCTTTTGAAGTATGGATTATCTTATGTCTAGCACCTAAAATCATGTCTAAAAGACTATGGACCCAGAATTGAAAGTAAGAAGTTTTGTTTTGTGGTCTTGACTCTGCTAACCAGCTAAATACCCTTGGGCAGGTCATTTAACATTTCCATGCTGAGTTTCAGCCTCTGTGAAATACATGCAGATAAATCTGCATAATGGTGCTTTAAGGATAAAAATGACAGAAAAGATTAGACAATCCTTTGAGAAAGTTAAAAAAAACACCAGATAAATATGAATTACATAAGGAATTAGTAAACCCTAAAATGTAAGATGACCCCTATAAGCTGGTCTTTTTTTTTTTTCCAATAGACATCCAAATGGCTGGTTCATTTGGGTTGGTGCCTAAACACTTTTAAGGTAAGCTACTGTTGTAGACTGGAATTTATGCAAAAGAAAAGATGCAGAAGTAAATGGTAAATTAAACATCAAAAGCAGAGTTATTCAGTTCATTGATTCCCAGGCTGTTTTTAATTCCATTGGTGACTTTCTCTACTTGGCATAGTATAAAACTAGAATTTATGTATCCTTTTCCAGGTGCTTCCACTTGCCCCATGTTTGGCCTTTGTGTGAAAGCACAGCATCCACTTCTTCTTGCTTTGATGGAAACTATGGGATTCTTTCCCTGGGAAGGCTCTAGTGAGGACAGGCATCATAGAGAACTAGAGAAATGGGTAGAGATGCTGGTAAAGACTTGCTCCTTCATTGACCTTGGTATGTGCCAGGTAGTTCTGATGGGCAAGTAAGCTGATCACTGCAGGCATCCCTTAGATAAGAAAAAATAACCTGGCAAAAAGGAAGGGAAGAGAACTGATGTGTGTGATCCTGGAAAAGCTTTATCAAAAGTCCAGGCTCTTGTTCAACTGGTCCAAAAAGATTTTCAGTGAGGAACACAGAGGGACGGACACACACACACACACACACACACACACACACACACACACACACACACACACGCTGAGGCTGAGGAGCAGAGAACAGAGAAGCAGTTTATTCAGGGCAGAAGCAAAAGGAAACAGAAAAGAATGCCAGTGTCCTTGGGAGTGGGAGTCACCCCACAGGGTTTTTGGATCCCCTTTGTTGGGAGCCAAGAAGTTTTCGCCATTAGAAGATGGCCGACACCCTGCTTCTCTTCCTGATTTATGAGATAGAAGTTCGCGCCTAAAATGAAAGCCCGCGCACGCAGCACCAATGATGATTAGCCAAGTACTTCCCTCATTCTGAATCCCGCCCCCCTTTCTCTGCAGTGTATAAATACAGCTACTGCAGCAATAAAAGTTTGAGGCTTGATCAGGATTTTGTCTTGCCTCCATTCTTTCGCGTCTCCTGCCCTTCCCCCTTTTTTCAACCCCCACAGGTTCCTCCTCGGACTCACAAGGATTTGTCCTGCTGGTCGGGACTCCCGGGGACGCCCGGGGCCGTACACACCCCTTTGATGTTATTTTTAGCCCTTTGAATGGGTGAGGTCTTTTTGATCCGGGTGTAACATTCATTGAGGGTAGGGTTGAGGTATGGCCTGGATTGCACCAGCTGGCATCAGTCCCCAGTCTTGCACATTTGTTTTATCAACCCAACCGAACATGTACTCTAAGAACTGTTTTCCCTTAAATTTTCCCTTATTGCTCAAGCGCCACACGCGGAAGTTCATACAGGGACATAAGCCACCTGTGCATTTTTCTTGCACATGCTCCATGGTTTCCATCGGGGGTCCCCAATCCCCGGGCCCCAGTCCACTACCGCTCTTCAGCCTGTTAGGAACCAGGCCGCACAGCAGGAGTGAGCAGTGGGACAGTGAGTGAAGTTTCATCTGTATTTACAGCCACTTGAGCCAGAGCTCACATCACTGCCTGAACCATCCCCACACCCCATCCATGAAAAATTGTCTTCCATGAAACCAGTCCTTGGTGCCAAAAATGTTGGGGACCTCTGGTTTCCATGGTCTGAGTTTCTTGCTCAGATGCTACAACGTTTCTGTTTTAGATGCCATTCCTCCATGTGTCATGACATCATAAAGTGCAAAACAAGGAGGCAGTTTTGCGTTCTGCCTAATTCCTATACATGAGGAAGCTGTCCTTGGGTCAACCCCGCGTTTCCTGCCTCACATGCACCTAGGTTCTAAGAAAAGCCTGAGGCACTGGGAGTGCTCAGGGAATGAGAATGAGAAGGCCAGGGTAGACTTCAAACTTGGGAACCTTATGTGAAGTGAAAACATGGGGCTTTGTGTGACTACACAGGTCACAGGACTATGAAACCAGCCTTAGAAAGAGGAAGTTGTCAGCGTTAGCCAAGAGGTTCATCTTGGCATGCTTTGAGCTTCCTCTTTAATTTGGCTGGTTGTCTATTACCTGTGGTTTACTTTTCTTATCATACAGTTAGTATTTTCTGCTGATGGTGCAGAGTCATATTCTATGGAAAATCTTTGATGTTCACAGACAAAGCACATTAAATATATGAACATTTATTACTTGCTAGTGATGATTTTGCTTCACAATGGAATAACATGTTACAATTGTTAACACAGAAATCCATTGGGAATATGTATTGCTTCCTACTTCAATATATTATTTGACCTCCTATTTTTTAACCATTGTAATATGAATGACTGCTGGAAAAATATTAAAGAAGTAAAAAGCTGTGTAAAACTAGTAATACTCTGGATATAGAACTGTCTATTGCAAGTACATTTTTAGGAGGATGCAAAGAGAGCAGATAGGGTTTCTATAATATAACTTGAAAATTGGGGCAGGCAAATTTTTAATTTATATGATCTAGTATTTTAATAGTTATATATAAATGTTTTAAAGATGGAAGACCTTGGTGGTTTAATGAGACAGATTGTAACTTTATGCATTGGCCTATAGAAAAAGGCTAAAGTCCTTAGTTTAGGATTAGAAAAGTATGTAATTCTTAAATGAGATGGCTTCTTAGCCAGCTAGTCAGAGTTCAAATTCTGCCTCTGGCTTTCACTGTGTGGGCAGTGACATATGATTTTGGAAATGTATTAATATCTCAAGGATTCCCACATCTGAGATGGAGAAAAATAACAGTGTCTCTATCATAGGGTTGAAGATTAAATGAGGTATTTCATGGGAGGCTCCTTGGTATACAATAAGCATTCAAGAATGTTTCCTAATATTACTGCCATGATTATGGTCATGATTATTGTTCTTTCTATTATTGTTATTATACCACTTGGCCCTGCCTGCCTCTCCACTTTATTACCTGTCAGTTTCTCTTATTCTATGGAAACCCCATTGAAACAAAGCTAGTCCTCACTTCCTCATGTACTTGAAGATTCTCTGGCTTCTTCTTCTTTTTTTTTTTTTTGCAGTACACGGGCCTCTCACTGTTGCCATCTCTTCCGTTGCGGAGCACAGGCTCCGGACACGCAGGCTCAGCGGCCACGGGTCACAGGCCTAGCTGCTCCGCGGCATGTGGGATCTTCCCAGACCGGGGCACGAACCCGTGTCCCCTGCATCGGCAGGTGGACTTTCAACCACTGCGCCACCAGGGAAGCCCTCTGGCTTTTAAGTTGCTGTTTCTGTGCATGTAGGCAGAGTAACCAGTTGGAGGGGATGTTGTAGAGGCAAATTCAAGCTGCAGAAGGGAACCAGGTTGAATGAGATCCCCTGTAAAGCTCCTTTTGGCTCCAAGATTCCATCAAATCAGTAAAATCAACAAGAAAGTTGTAATAGAGAAGAACAAATATTACTCCATATTGGATCTGTTTCTTTTATTTATTTATTTACTTTTCTCTGTGTTAGGTCTTTGTTGCTGCGTGTGGGCTGTCTCTAGTTGCAGAGAGTGGGGTCTACTCTTCGTTGTAGTGTGTGGGCTTCTCACTGCGGTGGCTTCTCTTCTGGCAGAGCACAGGCTCTAGGTGCACGGGCTTCAGTAGTTGTGGCTCACAGGCTTAGCTGCTCCACAGCGTGTGGGAATCTTCCCAGACCAGGGCTTGAACCCATGTTCCCTGCATTGGCAGGAAGATTCTTAACCACTGCTCTACCAGGGAAGTCCCTGTTTCTTTAACCTTGGTATTCTATTGCTTTTGCTACAAGTTAAGAATGTTGCCTATAGCCTGAAATATACAGGATAGCCCATTCTCAAGGCTCTGACCTTTAAGGGTGTAATGTTTTTCACCCATATGGAGATAAAAAATTGCAGAACAGAGAATATTTGTCTTGTTGGAGGTTTACAAGAACACTGTGACCTAACCTATGTGAACAGATGCAAGAACAAAGGACTCCAACACCAAGAAGTTTGGAACAACCAGCCACATCCCCTCCCCTTTAAGTATAAGAAGGCTGAATTCTAACTCAGGGAAGATGGGTCTTTGGGACAGTAGTCCACCATCTTTCTGATCTGCTGGCTTTCCAAATAAAGTAGCTATTCCTTACCCCAACAACTCATCTCCTGATGTTTTGGCCTCTTGTATGGTGAGCAGAATGAGCTTGGATTCAGTAACAAATTTAGCAGCCCAGGGTCCAACATTCTCGAGAATGTTCTTTGACCCTCCTCTGCTCTCCTGGTACTGCCCCCTCCTTTTTAGCCCCCTAGCTGAGGGAGCCTTCTGTTCCATTGCATAGTGTACAATGTGGAGCCCTCCAAGCTGGGAATCCTGGTAGAAATGGGCCTCCGTGAGCACATTGACTTGGTAGTCAGATGTCGAGCAAGTTGCTTCAATTCTCTGAGCCTCGGTTTCTTCAGCAGTCAAATGGGAGTATTAGTAGCCACTGCACAGGGTGAGAACTGAATCAGATGTTGTACACGAAGGGCTTTAACAGAGGGTCTGATGTACAGCTAGACCACTAAATATCACTTCCCTGTCATCAAGGGGAGACTTGGGCTGGGTCTTTAAGGAGATTTAGATGAACAGGTGGAGCTTGCGGGGTCATAGGGGAAAGTGGGCTGAGGTAGGTGGGGGCAGATGGCAAGAGGCCCTGAAACATGGACAAAGGGACCTGGGCCTGAGAAAGCAAAGAGTCGGGAGCCTTGCTTAGTCCCCATTCCCCCTCCTCTTCTCTGGTCAGTACTCCGCATAAAATGTAATAGGTTAAAAATAACAGGATGAATTTTCCTGAACTCAGATTTCAAGTGCTGTTTCCCCAGCTTTGGAAATAGCTACAAATCTGTCCCTGCCCACCCTGGAAAGCAACATAAAACACAGTGTACCCTGACAATGCTGCCTGGTTCCACTGGGCATGGGCTTCAACGTGGCCACCTTCCAGTGCAGGCCCTCTTGGCATGGTTTTCACGGGGTCTGTGCCCCCCCCAAAGAGAGGAAGGCAGGGCCTGGCCCAGGTGGGCTGTCTACTCATTTTTCACTAGAGAGCCCTGAGCCCAGAGTGCACAATGCAACCTGGAGCTGCCTGATCTATAGTTCTTTTGTCCAGCATATGGTAACCCACTTAAGAACTGTAGCTTCTATGATGAAGACATCATCCCTGACATCTGAAATATTAGTACTAAAAGGATTAAATTATCTGGAAATGAAAGCACAGTGGCTAGAGTCACAGACTCAGAGTTGGCCGAGCTGGGGCCAAGGACATTCCTCACCGAAGCCAGTCACTTCCATACCACGCCTTCAATGTTTATTGAGCAACTGCTTTGTATCAGGCATTGTCAGAAACAAAGCAGCCTGTCTCACACTCTTCCTCGAGCACACTCAGGGCAAAGGGGTGAAAACTTTTCTGTACCCTTAACATCAATAATACAGAGTGGCTACTCGCTGAGTTATCACAGCACTGGATTTCTAAGCCTCAGTTTCCCCATCTATAAACCTCTCCTCATGGAAAGGCTGTGGGCATGAAAACAGTCTTAAAACTCCTATTACTTCACCTGACTCTTACAAGGCATCAGCCACTGGGAGGTGCTATTTTCAATTTGCTGGAAAGCTACCAAAATATCTCATTTTACTAGTACTTCTGAGAAATAGCTAATGTAAAAAACATATAAAAGTTTAGTTAATACCAAACCCTGAAAGAACAACTCTTAGTCCATATTAGATCTTTCACTTTTAGTTTAAACTTTGTGCTTTGTTGCCTGTGCTTTGTAAAAGAATGTTGTCTACAGACTGAAATATACAGAATAGGTTATTCCCAAAGCTCTCACAGCTAAGGGTCCATTCAAAGGATGAGAGATCAAAAGTTGCAGAACAGAGAACAACAATTATCTTGTTGGAATTTTACAGGAATATCATGACCTGACCTACATGGACAGCTGTAAGAACAAAGAATTCCAACACCAGGAGGTTTGCAACAACCAAACATGCCCCTCCCTCATCTTGCCTTTAAAACTGTTTTGCTGAAGTCTTTAGGAGAAATCAAGGTTTTGGGGGCATGAGCAACCTGACTCCTTGTATGGCCCTGCAATATATCTTTCTCTGCTCCAAAGTCCAGTGTTTCATTATTGTTTGGCCTCACTGTGCGTTGGATGCATGAACTTGCATTCAGTTACAATAATAATAATGACAATAATAATGATAATAATAATTTTTAAAAATGCTTACTATTATGTGATTTCCAAGCATTTCAGCCTCCCAACAACACTGTGTGGTACATACTAAAATTATCCCATTTCACAGATGAGAAAATTCCAGCACAGAAATATTAACAGGCCAGAGTCACACATGTCTTAAGAATATTGCCTGAAAAAAAAAAAAAAAGTATATTGCCTGAGTTTGCATTTGCTTCCATTTGCCTCCTGCTACCCCTTCCACTCTCTCTAGATTCCCGACAAGTTGGCAAGTCAAGTCCAACAATGTAGACTCTTCTTTTCACCAGTTGCCTTCCTCTCTTTCCCTTCCTTTCTATCCATATCTAAACACAGCAGAAGGCTGCTTGTTACAAAACTAAAAAAATTCTCTAAGCATTTGCAAATTTCTGTTCATTAGTCCCCTTTAGATACACTGTTCTGCAAAGCATAACCCTTTCTAAGGAAAAGACCTTGGGTAACTAAACAAAGAACAAAGCGGTTTTGCTTTTTTTTTTTTTTTTTTTGCTTACCCCCCCTCTCCCACAAGTCTACAAGGATTAAGCCAAAACCTGATGCTATCAATGACTAACAGTGCACTCTGGGAGGAAATTAAGTTGATAACCGGATACTCTGTGCTTTCCACAGAAGGCCTCTTAGATAGTAAAGATGTATACCTCACTCAGAATTTTAATAAATGCAGGTTCTTAAATACATAGGAAAGCACCAAAATCATTACCTTGAGTTATCTGTTCTTTGTGTTTGCCAGTAGTCTTTTACCAAGATGCATGACTGTACATATTCCTAGACAAAAATCACACATACACTGGCTCTCCCCAACCTCCAGAGCAGCTTCTCAGAGTTCCTATGCAGTTATCTCTTAGGCTCTAGTCCTGAGAAAGACCGTGAATGAAACAAACTAACAACTCATGCTGTATGTTTTCCTTTAAATGGAGAGGAAGAAGCAGCAATGAGTTGGTAGTGGTATTCTTTTCTAAACAGGAAACATTGGAGGAAAGAAGTGATATTTGACAGGCTCTGATTGACAGAAAGAAAAATAGAGAAACTACAGAGATGGGGTCAGTAAAATGCAGCTGTCAGTTGAAACCCACCAAAAATCCACCCTGCCACATCTTCTGTTTCTCAAATGAAGTGGACCCTCACACCAATCTCCTAGGATGGGGTCAGGGAGACATGTAACTAGAGAGGTGACATCCTGCACAAAAAGTCTTTTTGCCTGCACAAAAAGTCCAGTATCCCCACTTGTGAACTGGGGAACCAGACAGTAACCTGCCCCTACCCCCCTCTCCCTCTCCACTGAAGAAGGAAGGCCAGTGGAGGAAAAAATGGGGAGGTTTGAGGTGCTCCTGCAGTGGCTTTTAAGTGCTATATAACAACAGACTCTAATCCCAAGTGAGACAAGAGCCTCTGCCATAAACATGGTTAGCAACGAGTTTCTGGAAACATTTTCTGAGGATGCAGGGAGGGAGGAGTATTGTGCATACTACTTTACCTTAAAACAACAACCTGGTTCATTTTCCTTTCACAGGCCAGGTGCAGCGTGGCCCACCCCGGCATGGTATGCATGGTATTTGCAAGTAATTTCAGCTGTAAGAAGAGGAGTCCCTAGTATTCACAGAGTCAGGTGCCATTTTGAAAACTGCTCCTCTCTACCTAGAGCTCCCAAATTTCCGGATGTAACTTAGAAGTGCACTTCAAAATGGAATCCTGCTCTTTCTGTCTTACTTCACTCTGTATGACAGACTCTAGGTCCATCTAGTCTCTACAAATGACCCAATTTTGTTCCTTTTTATGGCTGAGTAAGGTTCCATTATATATAATGTACCATATCTTCTTTATCCATTCCTCTGTTGATGGACATTTAAGTTGCTTCCATGACCTGGCTATTGTAAATACTGGTGCAGTGAACATTGGGGTGCATGTGTCTTTTTGAATTATGGTTTTCTCAGGGTATATGCCCAGTAGTGGGATTGCTGGGTCACATGGTAGCTCTATTTTTAGTTTTTTAAGAAACCTCTGGATATATGTACACATACAGCTGATTCACATCGTTGTACAGCAGAAACTAAGATAACATTGTAAAGCAACTATACCCCAAGGGGAAAAATAAAATGGTATTGTGCTCCAAAAACTCCATTCAAAATATAGAGTTTGATTTTTAAATTCAACCTTCAGAGTTTTAGGCATAATGGAATTGCAGTCTCTGGCCTTCAAAACCAGCCTCCTTAGCAATTCACAATTTAGGAAAGTAATGAACAGGAAAGTGAAAAAACTTCCTCCTCATCAGGCAGGAAGTAAGTAGCATAGCTTGAACTTGACTGACTTTTTCTAAGGGAGAGGTGTTGTACTCTATAAACTCCAGATAAATTAACAACGAATCAGCAGCTATTAGTTATTTGGTTTCGGTGCTCACCAAAATTGTAGCGATAAAAAAATTTGCATGCTACGGTAATAAAGGTTTTTTTTCTTAATCATTTATGGTGGTTTACTTCCCACGCAAGTCTAGGAGGATGCCAGCGAAGAGACAAAGAGGGCCGGGGTGGGGCGTAGGGCTTCCACTGGCCTGAAAGCTGAAATCACGGGAATCGCACCGCTGCAGTGGGCGAGGGCCTGAGGCGAGGGACACCGCACCCTGGCTTGGGGGTGTCTGCAACGGACAAAGGCAGCTTCGCAGTAAAGGAATGCCAGTCCCCCTAGGTACCACCCAGGCCTTTAGTTATCACGCTCCGGTCCCCAAGAACAGGTTTGCGCGGCTGCTGCAAAAACCCATGATGACAGAACAGACATACAGGGCTGGGGACATACATTATGAAGGAAGTGTTGCAGGGTGGGTTTTGCGCGTTTTATTTTTCCGCCCTCGCTGCGGTTAGGTGCGTGGGTGGACGCGGGGTGTGGGTCCCCAACGCCAGCCAGGCCCAGGACGCCGTTCCGGAGACGCTGCGCGAAGAAGTTAAGCACGCCGGCGGTGACGTCACCTCATTTACATAGGAGCGCGCATATAGCGGCGCCAGCCGGGCCCCGCCCGGCACTCGGCGGCGACTACTGCGGAGGCTGGACCTTGTTCGCTTGTAGCTCGCTCCGGTGAGCCCTGGGGCCCCTGCCACTTTGCTCCCCTTCCCGCCCCGCGCCCTCATTGCTGAAGCCGAGCACGAGTCGTCTTCCCGGGAAAGGCTGCCCCTGGGGAGCTTGGAGGTGCTAGACCCTTCCAGATGCTGGGTAACGGGGTCGGGAACTCGGTGATTTTTTTTTTTTTTTTAATATTTAAAAACTTGGCAGTTTTGCTGTGGCAGCTCCGATGGGAACATTTTTTTCTTTCCTCCCCCAAAAGCATTCTGCATGCCTCGTAGGCGATGTTGAATCAGGAGCAGCAAGATCCTTTGTTCCCGCTCACACCCACCCAAGCCCGGAGCTCCACAATGACATTTTTTCTCTCTCCTCCTATGGCTTTATGGGCTGTATCTGTTAAGGTTTAAGGCGGCTGGGCTATAATATGAAATGTTTAAAACGCCCTTCTTGCAGGGGGATGTGTGCAGAGCTGCGGAGTGGCTCCTAAATGCAGATCAGCGTTGATCTAGAGGGTGTGGGGGGCAGCTTTGTGTGCGGCTGGCTACATTGTTGAGCGAAAGGAAGGAAGCGGGTAGGGCGGTGGTCGGTGGCGCCCGGCAGCAGCTGCCGCCTTTGTGAGCAGAGAAGAAAGCAGGACGGCTCGCATCTTTGGGGAAGAGGCCACGTATAGAAAACGGAAACATTTTGTGCAGCCTTGGCTTCATTTTAAGAAATCCACGTCGATTTTCTTCCCCTTAAACTTGAAATGGTTTCACTTTTCTGTAATGTTGAAACGCTGCAAGTAACTAACCCACAGTGGTTAACTTCACTGTTCCGAAAGATTTGGCCTCCTAGTGTGGGCGATCTTCCCAATTTGACCCCCCGCGTTTTGAAATACTAAAGGCGGGGAGGGAGGCTCTCATTTTTTCCTGTAGAAAGAGTATGATCTTTAGCCCTGAATGAAAGCGGAAGGAGTCAAAGTGGGTTTTCCGGCAGGAGACAGGAGGGCAGAGGCTTGTTTCTGAGTCGGGAGGCCTGCCCTCAACCTCCCTCTTGGCTTTGTACCTGCAGCTTCCTCTGCAGCCATGTCTGACAAACCCGATATGGCTGAGATTGAGAAATTCGATAAGTCGAAACTGAAGAAAACAGAAACGAAAGAGAAAAATCCACTGCCTTCACAAGAAAGTAAGCCTCCCTCCCACCCCCCTTCTTTAGAAAAGGCCGAGCGGGAGTGGCGGGGTGGGTAGGAGAGGATGGGAGGGGCTGGGAGAATTGGGGTGGGTGCAGGGAGTGCGGGGGAGGAGCTGACAGTTTTTTGATTCACGCGGCATGGAAAGGTTAATTGAAAATTGCCTTGCAGTCAACAAACACGGGGCTTTAATAATCTAATAATTGAGTGTTTAATATACCATATTAATATGCAAATACCTTTATCCTTTTCTCTGTTCAAATGTTGTATATCACATAAATATTTCATAGTGGAATGCCTATTTGTGCTTGTAGAAATTTGATGAGGAGAGATGTGTTTAAACGAAAGTACTGAAATCCTATGCTCGGCTATACTGAATTCGCACCTCCAGCCCCCTCCATCTTTTGTTTTTGTCTTTTTCTTTTCCGGTCGCAGCGATTGAACAGGAGAAGCAAGCAGGCGAGTCGTAATAAGGCGTGAGCCTCCCATATGCACTGTACATTCCACGAGCATTGCCTTCTTATTTTAATTCTTTTAGCTGTTTAACTTTGTAAGATGCAAAGAGGTTGGATTAAGATTTAATGACTGTGCTGCCCCTTTTCACATCAAAGAATGGAGGAGAACTACTGACAACAAAGGCCGCGCCTGCCTCTCCCATCCGCCTGTCTGGCTGGGAGGAAAAGAACTTGCATGTTGGTGAAGGAGGAGGCTGGGTGGGACGACAGTGAAATTTAGAGTAAAGAGCAAGGTGGTCCAAGGTGTCTTGCGGGCTGTAAAATGCAGTTAAATCAGAGTGCCATTTTTTTTTGTTGTTGTTCAAATGATTTTAATTATTGGAATGCACAATTTTTTAACATGCAAATAAAGTTTTAAAACCTACCTCGTGTGGCTGGTGTCTGGAAGGCTTATTCCCAGATTAAATCTATGCAAAGGGGCCTGCCTCTTGGCCTCACTGGGGAAAAATAAATGACAGACATCTGGTGATCTAGGTAAATTACGTTATATCATAGAAAAGGGTTTCACCTGGGTATGTGAAATCCCTTGTCTAGACTAGCTAGTTGGTACATCATTTTCATAGGCTGAATTCATGTGAGGTGTATTAAAGACTTCTTAAAAATATATTTACAATCTTGGTTTTGATAAGGCAACACTTTCTATAACGAAAAAAATGAAATGGGAATATATATAGCAAAGTATTTCTGGTATCAAATTGAACTTGGTTATTTTACCAGTTACTGGCTTTGATGCAAATAGAATTCAAGCAGTCTTACTAGATAAAAAAATGGGCGGAAACTGCATTTTTAACAGAGTCTTAAAAAGGAAGTTAGTATTTGTGATTCCTCATTGTGTAACGGCTCACTTTCTATTAGAATTCAACATTTAAATTTTCTTATACAGTGAAAAATACATATACCATTAATGAATATGATTTTAGGATAATTAAGTACTGTTAATTCAAATAAATTAAAATATTTGGATTTTTAAACGGGTACCAGTGGCATTGTGCTAAGTTTAATTCAACATGAATTAATTGGCTCATTTCCAGGTTTTTATTGTCTGATAATCCTCAATTTGAAATGCTTTCAATGATAGGAAAAGGAAAGCCTTTGTGTTTAGTCATTTTAATGTGCAGGAAAAGAAGGAAGTAAATTACCTTTTTTTTTCTAATAGTCTTAACACTATTAATCCTTAATGGATTCCGAGGTTCTCTAACAAAAACAACTGAATTTTTAAATGAAAGTTTATGCAAAATCTCAAATTTACAATGTAAATATCCAGGAAGGTAAACTTTTCACCCAAGATTTGACATATGAAAACATCTTTCTTGGGCTTCCCTGGTGGCACAGTGGTTAAGAATCTGCCTGCCAATGCAGGGGACACAGGTTCAAGTCGTGGTCCTGGAAGATCCCACATGCCGTGGAGTGACGAAGCCTGTGCGCCACAACTACTGAACCTGCGCTCTAGAACCTGCGAGCCCCAACTACTGAGCACATGTGCCACAACTACTGAAGCCCATTCACCTAGAACCCGTGCTCTGCAACGAGAAGCCACTGCAATGAGAAGCCCGAGCACCTTAACTAGAGAAAGCCCGCACGCAGCAACAAAGACCCAACACAGCCAAAAGTAAAATAAAATAATAAATTTTTAGAATAATAATAAAATGTCTTACTTGAAGTTGGGGTGGGAATGAGGGTGGGGGATAAAGGTGAGTGCAAATTGTTGATTATTCAACTGGTTGATTTCATTTCCTTTGCTAAACACATTTTGAGAAATGCACAGGAAACCATTTAAACTGGTTTAGGTAATCAACCAGACCATCAACTAGAAGCCTTGATCTGCGTTGCAAGGGAAGGGATGGTGGCTGCAAAACCTGAAGTGCCACATCCTGCTTGATGAGAAAAGACAAGGACAGTGAGCACAAAGTTCAGGGAACTTTCTCAAGCTGAAGCCTGGCCCTCCAGCCCTGCATTTTCTCTTCTTGCCTCTAAGGAAGGGTGTGGCAAAATGAAAATGTGCAAGGCACAAAGATAAACCAAACCCAGGTAGGTTTTTGCTGTGTGCATTTTTCAAACAAGGCAAAGATTGTAAGAAATTACCACACAGAAATTAACATACCATTGTAAAGCAATTATACTCCAATACAGATGTTTAAAAAAAAATTACCACAAATCCAGTATCCTCAATTTAAAGTAAGTGGATACCTAGAGGAGCAGGATTATTCATGAGATCAAGTAAAGGCAAAGAAGGCCTTTTTTCGTTTGGAGGGCAAATTATTGAATTTTGGCTACTTGATATGTGGGTTGGGGAATCCAAAGTTTCTACCTAAATCAGATTTGCTTTGTATTCTTAATTTTGCACATGGCAGGTGAAGGTGGAGTGGGGAAACTACATTTTAAAATTTAATGTGAGGAGAAACCATTGTTTTGTTCTGTTTTCTTTCCCCAGGAGTGTGAGATAATTTTGCCACTTGTGGGTATTTATGAATCAGTATGGGAATTTATTGCCGTGGTATTTAGGAGATTGCAGTGAACACTCTTTCTTACAGACAGAAAGGGGACAAGAGGTTTACCATTAAAATGAAGGGTCATCATTGGATTCTCATAACCATTAGATTCTCCCCACACCTTTGTGAGTCAGGTAACGTCTCCTAAATGCATGAGGAGGATCTACTCATTTCCCTCAAAGAACCAGCTAACTCAAGACAGAATATTTTCTGTTACTTCTAAATGAATGGTTCCAAATTCATACTTTGGAAAGAACAGTTCATTTTGGGAATAATATTAGCCCCCAAATAAAGGTAAAGTATCCTGAGCCTTAGCACAGAATTTAAGCTCAAAATACACAACTTAGTTAGGATAACAGAACAGGTCACCCCCAGATATGCCACTTTTTGATATATTGACTATTTTGAACTGTAGACACACTAAAAACAGCAAATACAGTGAGAGGCTTTCACTGACATCCCCTCAGCTGCCTAAAGACAGATCCTCCAAAAAGGATACAATTGTTATCAACACATTCTTACTCCCACCCCAGGGAGTTTCATTAACTAAGGGAGATTGACTCTTCATCACAGAAGAGACTAGAAGACAACAGTACACTCAAAGTTGTCACGAACTATGCTACCTCTCATCTATTATTTTAAAAATCACTCTCCCCTGAGAGACCTATATCCTCTCCCCTTTCCTTATTAATGTGGTATTTAATCCTTGGTTCCAAAGTTACCCACTTTTCCTGGTTGTTATACATGTATATATGTTAATATATTTCTATTTTATTTTTCTCTTTTTAATCTCTTTACTACCATGTTCTCAGAAGAGAATTCCAAAGAGTAGAGAAGAAATCTATTTTTCTCCCTTATATTAACCTTGAAAGTACTTATTGCTTGATTACTCTAGCAGCCCTCACTCTGCCCCAGGAGGGCACAAGAAAAATGTATTCTTCCCTCTCCCTCCCCAGACACAAAAGTTCTCAATTTTAAATTTCATTTCCAAGAGTGACTTACACTGTAATCTAAGAGAATTAAACTCAGCAAATTGGGGTTCCAATACATTTTATTTACGTATAATGAGATGAGATTTATGGATGTCAGTATTCTAGTAAAAAATTACATAATTTTCTGCTTCTGAGGTCCTGACATTGCCTGACTCCAGCCCATCCAAAGACTGGTTGCTTTAACTCAGGACCCGAGTGTCCTGTCAATAAATTCCTCTCACGTTAGCTAGCTGGAATTGGTGTATATTGTCTGTCACCACTCAGTCACTTGCAATATGCTTTTTTGTCTTTTTTTGGAATTTTATGTCCTTTTATTTATTTATTTTTTAACATCTTTATTGGAGTATAATTACTTTACAATGGTAGGTTTCTGCTTTATAACAAATTGAATCAGCTATACATACACATATATGCCCATATCTCCTCCCTCTTGCGTCTCCCACCCACCCTCCCTATCCCACCCCTCTAGGTGGTCACAAAGCACCCAGCTGATCTCCCTGTGCTATGCGGCTGCTTCCCACTAGCTATCTGTTTTACATTTGGTAGTGTATATATGTCCATGCCACTCTCACTTTGTCACAGCTTACCCTTCCCCCTCCCCATGTCCTCAAGTCCATTCTCTACGTCTGCGTTTTTATACCTGTCCTGCCCCTAAGTTCTTCAGAACCACTTTTTTTTTTTTTAGATTCCATATATATGTGTTAGCATACGGTATTTGTTTTTCTTTCTGACTTACTTCACTGTGTATGACAGTCTGTAGGTCTATCCACCTCACTACAAATAACTCAATTTCGTTTCATTTTATGGCTAATATTCCATTGTATATATGTGCCACATTTTCTTTATACATTCACCTGTCGATGGACACTTAGGTTGCTTCCATGTCCTGGCTATTGTAAATAGAGCTGCAGTGAACATTGTGGTACATGACTGTTTTTGAATTATGGTTTTCTCAGGGTTTATGCCCAGTAGTGGGATTGCTGGGTCACATGGTAGTTCTATTTTTAGTTTTCTAAGGAACCTCCATCCTGTTCTCCATAGTGGCTGTATCAATTTATATTCCCACCAACAGTGCAAGAGGGTTCCCTTTGCTCCATACCCTCTCCGGCATTTATTGTTTGTAAATTTTTTTGATGATGGCCATTCTGACTGGTGTGAGGTAATACCTGTTTGTGATTTTTTATGTCAAGTTCTTTCCTGCCTCCATGCCCTACATATGAAAAGGAGTAAAAGAGAACAGGATTTGCAGAGAGACCCTCAGGATAGCTAAGCTCTATCAAGGAGTCTGTAAAGTCCCCCAAAAGAGTACATAAGTGATAGAGAAGAGAGTAATTACAGAAATAAATGAGAGACAAAAAGATCTAGGCAAAACAACAAAATGTCCTAGATGAGAAAATATTTTCCCAGTCAATGAAAGGGCCTACTGAACAAAGCTAATGTTGTTCCTACATGGTAAATATTTATTTAACTGTCATTATTTAAAGCACTTAATCTTTTCAGGTAAAGTTTATCCATGGTGTTAGATTCATGCCAAGTAAGTCTTTCTGTTACAAGTCAGAGTTTAAGAACTCAAATGCATAAAGGCTAATGACAATTGATTAATGGTCAAAAATCGTATCTCTAAGTAAATTGACCTGAACAACTACTGCCCCAAAGGGTGGTAGTACAGGTTCCCTGCTGGTTCAATATCCACACTCAATGTCCACAGATAAAGTTTTATTGGTACACTCCCAAATGCATTCACTTGAAAAATGTCTATGACTGCTCTTGTGCTAAAATGGCAGAGTTCAGTAGCTGCAATAGAGAGCAAATGGCCTGCAAAGCTGAAAATATTTACTAACTCTTTATAGAACAAGTTTTCTGCCCTCTAATTTATACAAAGCTATTTTCAGAAGGAGAATTTAGGCACAGCATGAAATGTTTAGACACACAAATTACCACAGTGAATTGATATGGAACATAAACCTAATGTTTCATGTGATATTTCTAATGTATAAGCTGGGAAAGTGAAAATATGGAGATTAAAGTAAAAAAACAGACATCAAGAACCTAAACTTTGAGCATCAGGAAAGGGCATAGAATAGAACAAATGTTTGAAGGCGTGTATTTACAGTTGTCATGTTTCCTTTCTGTATTAGCATGTTACTCTTTCTGAAAGTGGAGGTATGCAACCAGAAGGCAATCGTTAACCTTTCCTGTTTGACTAATGGATGAAGGATACTCAGCTTTGATACCAGTCTGAGTAGGCTGTGATGAGTGTAACTTTTTTTTTTTTTTTTTTTGCGGTACGCGGGCTTCTCACCGTTGTGGCCTCTCCCGTTGCGGAGCACAGGCTCCGGATGCGCAGGCTCAGCGGCCATGGCTCACGGGCCCAACCGCTCCGCGGCATGCGGGATCTTCCCGGACCGGGGCACGAACCCGTGTCCCCTGCATCGGCAGGCGGACTCTCAACCACTGCGTCACCAGGGAAGCCCGAGTGTAAGTTTTGATAGCTAATATCTTAAACACACTTTGGAGATCCCATGAAAAGGCTGAGTATGTGTCTATATGTTAATGACCCCCTAGAGGTGCTGTGGTCAGGTTCACTTTTTAGTTTGGACATATTTCAGTCCAGTTGAGATGGGATAACATTTTCAGTATTGTTATTGAAGAGAATGGTCAGTGGTGGAGGAGAGACATGGGTAAGAAAAATAGTTACCCTTTGTAATTTCCAGTTTGCATATGTGTATGTGTCTGTGTGTATCTAATGTTTTATTTTGAAAGTCTCTTATTATAGAAATTCATATATACAATTTATAAATATATAATAAAGATACATCTTTGTATATATTTGTGTTCTTAAACATTTATTGATAACTATTATATGTGGTAATGAAAGATTTGGATATTTCTCATCTTAAGTTTTTTATTGCTACATAAGAAATTGCAACAAACTTAGGATCACAAAACAACACGTTCATAATGTCATAGTTTCTTTCTGTTAGAAGTCCAATGATGGCTCATTGGGTGCTTTGTTCAGTGTCGCACAAGGCTAAATTAAGGTATTGACTGGGTTTACATTCTCATCTGGAATCTCATTTTTCTTCCAAGTTTCTGTGGTTCTTTGCAGAATTCATTTCTTTGAAGCTGTAGAGCTCATTGTGGCTTGCTACTTCAAGCTCAGCAAGAGAAATTCTCTGTGATTCAGAGAAGAACTTAAGCCCTTTTATAGAATGCCCAGCTGATTAAATCAGTCCCACCTAAGATATTCTTCCTTTTGATAACTTAACTGATTGGAACTTCGGTTATGTCTTCAAAATTCCTTGCCATAATATAATACAATCAGGGCATGACACCTTTATTATATAACCTAATCGTGGCATAACACCAGGTAACAAAAATCATAGATGTCACTATAGAATTTTGCCTATTTTACTTCTGCTCAAGTAAAGCATGCATTCCAGAGTCAGAGGGTGCTAACTCTGAATCTTAGCTCTCCCACCTACAAGTTCTTTGACTAAACAAGTAACTTAATCTTTCTATGCTTTATTTCCTTTAACTGTAGACTCAAGATTATTCTAGCACCTACTTCTTTAGCCTAGTGCTAAAATTAAATTGAATAATATTTATAAAGGATATAGTACACTGGCAAATAGCAAGTGGGGAGTAAATGACATATTCATTTTCAGACAATAGAAAAATGATGTTGAACAGCTCCAGAATTTTAATCACTGGATCTTCAAAAAGAAAGGCAAGAGGGGAAAAACTAAGAACATGTTATCCCTGATGTTATAATAGAAAGGGCTTACTTTGGTGGTGATTTAGAATAAGCTAATTTAATACATAGTGCATTAACACAAAGTGAGACACTATAGGTGAAAGTCTCTACCTTCAATAACTATTATTTGAGTTTAAATCTGGACAGCAATACCTGCTTAATAATTGTCTTTGGATAAATTTAGTGATTAGTTTCTTTAAAAAGTCAAATCACTTGTTAAAGCAAATAATTTCTTCCCCGTTGCTGTTACCCACAGAGCTATTTGAACATGGCAAATACTTAATGTGCCCACATGACCCTTCCTTTCTATTCTAATTGAGGATGAGATCTATTATTATGAAACCAAGAGAGAAAGTCTAACTGTAAGAACATTTGCCAAAGATCTTGATGAAGTTGTGTAGCAAATGGAGGAATACAAATATGAAACCCAGGATTCATAGTTTCTGTACTGAAGAATAGTTCTTATCTACCTCCTAGTCTCAAGCTAAAAGCCTATTATTAAGCCTTTCTCTGAAGAGAAGAAGGACAAAAACAATATCCACAAAACAAGAAGAGCCTCCCCAAACACCACTCTAAATCTTGCCCTTGGAAGTAAAGTCAAACAGCTTCCACATATTACAGACTTCCTAATATGTGGAAAAACCACAACCCCACGTTACCTCATGCTTACAACAATGGGCAGACAGAAACCACAAGGTGTGGGCTTTTGTCTTTCTCCTATATTGGCTTCTTATTCTCCAGAATGGCTTCTAGCCTGGTAACAGGGAGAGTGCCTGCTGGCTGAGGAACACTCTGCAGAGTGGCTGGTATGGCTGTGGGTGGTGTCTGGGGAGCGTGGGAAAGGAAAATTCCTGGGAGCCAGGGCTGTGCTGTAGGTCTAGTAACTCAGCCATCCTGGAAATCTTGACATGCCTGGTGCTTTGGGATCCTTGGACTTCCTATCAGAGTAAAACAAAGAGCTAACCATTCAAAGCTTTCTGTAAGAGATTGTGAGAAATGGGATGGGGAAAGAGTTCAACCTACATTCTGAATCTCATTTTTAAGTGATAGTAAGACATCTCTGAATTGAGAGGGGAAGTCTGCATTCTGACACTGATATGCTTCTGACACCAACTGCAAGTTCAAGGGCTTCCCAAGACTAGTTTCAGTAATTCGCTAGAACAATTTACTGAATTTACAAAGCTATTATAATTACAGTTATACTTTATTTCAGTGAAAGAATACAGATTAAAATCTGTATTTTAATACAGATTTTAATGGATACGTGGGGTAGAATCCAGGAAAAAGTTGTCCTTACCAAAGAGAGATTTGTTCTTGCCTTTGGTTATTAGGGGATAATCTCTAAACTGTTAAAATGTGCTGCCTATCAGGCATGTCTTTTTTTACCTGGAGCATTGAGCAGTCAAATAGTAACAATGTGATTTGGGGTTAGGTCTTTGTGTCACATGACATCAGCAGGGTCTCTTGACAGGATGTAGACTTCAGAGTGAGATCATACCACCGTGATGAAACCCTAAAAGAAATCTCTGGACACCAAAGCTCAGTTGAGCTTCCTGTTTGACAAAATTCCTTGCGTATTGTCACACATCAGTATCTGGAAAGTAATTAACTTGTCCATGACTCCACTGGGAGAGCACAACTGGAAGCTTGGCAATTTAGAATTCTCCTCGAATTATTATTACTAAGAGAAATAATTAATCGACGGGGTGCTGATTCAATTTTAGTCTTATATTTCTGGATTGTTGGAGCTACTTAAGCAGCTGGCCCGTGGGTGGACTCCTTAGAGCACATTTGAACACCTTACAGAGAGCTACATTTTACCCAAGGCTGTACCATCTTTCTGGCTCTGAGAGTCCCTGGAATGCTGGTGAAAGGATGCTAAGTCAACCCTCCACATTACTTATGTGTTTCCATGAAAGATATAATAAACCATGTTTCTCTATACTGTCTGAAGATGGGTCATGTGGCAGGGTCTCTCTTGACAAAGGCGGCCAGGAAGTGACTCTCTCCTCCCCAGAGACAGCATTCTCAAATTGCTTTTTTTCTGCTCAGTAAGGGTTAAAGGAAGTGAAAACTGTCATACTCTTCTGCATGCTGTCTTTTCAGACAGAGCAGAAAAGACCACCCATACGTTCTTCTAAATGTTTGTTAAGAAATGATTGAAAATAGCATGCAAAAAATTGTATCTGTATTTGCTTCTTCTTCTTTATCTATGAAATGAAAGCAAAAAGTGACATAGTATTTGCATTTGAAACTGCAGTACTATTAAAGCTGTGTCTACTGGCTCAACAAGTACACAATATTCTAGAAGCATGAGCCCTTCCCAGAAGCCAACTCAGCCATTTCTTAAGTATGAAAAGAACTGGGGCATGTGGTAAAATACAATGTTAAAAATTGTATTTTACAATCATAACAAGAGTTTTCTCTGTACTCATACTGTACTCTTATGTGCATGTGATTTTTTAAAAACAACAGCATGAAGTAGAGTGATTAAAAGAATCTGCTACAGAATGTGAAACCAAACACTTTTCCATTTCCTTTTACAATTTGGAAGAGCTTTATTCCCTTTTTCTTTACTACACTACCTGAGGCATTTTAAAATCTAAGCAGGTATGAACTCTGTGGGAAATTGAAGCTGTATTTTATTCAGCTTTATGTCCCAGACAGCCAGGAGTGGTAGTACTAGGATTTGATAAATAAAAACCATTCTTTCTTTAATTGGTGCATTTTCTTTACTTAGGATAATATCAAATTTGAATTAGAGGCAAATACGGGGTGGCTAGTATTATTTGTCTGGTTTTAAGCTAGGGAGAAGTTCAAAAAACATTATTCTTCTCTTTTTTCTTTTTTCTATAAACTGGGAGATTTAGTTAGAAAATCTATCTTCAGCTACCATGGTGGCTTGACAGCCCTAGTTTTCTGTTACTTCCTGTTGTTTGCCTTTCCATGGCCTATTATGGCTAAACATTACAGAGAATCCCCTAAAACGTGAGGATTGATTTCATCAAACTATCTCTGGCATGAATATGACTATGTTTTCCTTATCTCAGAACTGGAAAATTAAGACCCAGAAGTTGTTAAGATACTTCTCTTTCCCAAGATATTTATTCTGCATATACATACAGTATTTGCATTCAGAAATTAAAAAGAAAAAACAAAACACAGATTTCTGTTTCTTTTGGTTTGAAAAGCCTTCACATAAATTTTGATGATTTTTATTTCCTCCAAACCTTAGCTTTATTGCCAGATTCTACTAACTAAATTCCAATTATAAAACTAAGTAAACCATCTAACTTTGTGATCAGGGCAGGGCATAAAGGAATTACCTAAGTAATTAAAATCTTATATTTTAATAACTGAGCCTTTTATGGCCTTTCTCCTCTGTTAAAATTGCTTGATGTCTCCTTGCTTGAATTTTTAGTTTATTCTGTTTTTAGCAATATTACTCAATCAAAAAAAGAAAAAAGGCAACAACTTTTTTAACTTTAAAATTTTTGTGACCTCCCACAAGAAACTATGATTATAAATTAGAAAGGGAAGAATCTTGCAGCTAAAGAATTATATTCATTTAATTTGCAAAATACAGTCGTATTATAGTTCTTTAAGTGCCCAGAAGTCTAAGTCCCAGAGGTAAAAAACTGTTAAAAACAATCATTTAAAAACTTGTTAAAATGGAAGAAAAACTTTATTCAAGACTATGACAGTAGGAAACAGAGATTGAGCTCAACCCCAAACACTCAGGGACAGGTGTGGATTAATAGCCAAGGATATGAAGGGTTAGCAGATGGAAAATTATTTAGAAGAACTTGATTAGTCATCAAGGTTAGGAGAATTCTTGCTAAACTGGCCTAACAGAATTCTTGCTAAAGTCAGGCCAAGGACTTTCATATCAAGGGAAGGGGAAAAAGAACTTGATAATATATATGAAGGGTGGGATTTCTTTCTCACTGACTTAGCAGGATGCTTGCTAAGATTGGGCTATGTAAGCTCAGTAAGGGCAGGGGTGTAGACCTAGTTGAGAAGACGACTGAGAGGAGTCTCACTAAAATTTGATCAAGAGAGTCTTTTTCAGAACCTCTCGTTGCTATCATTCAGCCTCTTAGATTCTGCCTTCATTGTTTTAAAATTGCCTTCAAATGTTTAGATTTAAGGGAAGAAAATTTGCCCAACTATTTATCTCACAGTACTGACTACACAGTAATAATTCAAGAATTACTAGCTCATTTACACTTTGTTCATTGTCTTGATTCTTTTTTTGTCTGAAAAGAATACAATAGGTGTGCAAATATATAATGGGAATATTAGAAGGAGAAGAATGAGAGAAGGAACAGATAATATATTTGGAGAAATAATGACTGAGAATCTCAGATACCAAAACACAGGTCCAGTAATCTCATGGAACACCAAGCAGAATAAACTTCCAAAAAGCTACATCTAGGGATTTAATATTAAAATTGCAAAAATTTAAAAAGAAAAGAAAAAATATTGAAAAAAGGGCAAAATACCTTACCTATAGCAGAGCAAACAATATAATTTCATCCAACTTCTCCGAAGAAACCAAGCAAGTGAGAAAAAAATAGGATTTGAATATATAAAGTGTTGAGAGAGAAACAACACACCAATCTAGATTTCTGTATCTTGAAAACAATTCACCAAAGTTTAGGAGAAATAAATATTCTCAGAAAAACAAAAAGTAAAAGAATTCATTAACAGTATATTAGCTTTGTAATGTATGTTTTTTGTTTTGTTTTGTTTTGCGGTACGCAGCCCTCTCACTGTTGTGGCCTCTCCCACTGCGGAGCACAGGCTCCTCACGCGCAGGCTCAGTGGCCATGGCTCACAGGCCTAGCTGCTGAGCGGCATGTGGGATCTTCCCGGACCGGGGCCTGAACCCATGTCCCCTGCATCAGCAGGCGGACTCTCAACCACTGTGCCACCAGGGAAGCCCTGCAGTGTATGTTTTTAAAAAAATTATCTAAAGAGAGGAAGAATGATATAGGTCAGAAACTACATAAAGAAATAAATAGCATCAGACAAAAAATAATGAAGATAAAATAAAATTTTCTATTTTTCTAAAAATCTAAAAAATGATAGTTTGTTCAAAATAATACTAACAAAAACGTATTTACTGTGTATGATGACATTTACATGCTTGGGTATGCTTAGGTAAGATAGCAATGATACAAGGGATACTAGGTAGCCATTAGGAATATTTGGTTATTATAAGGTATCAAAATACCCACATCATCTATTGTAACAAATGTGCTACTTAACTTTGCTATGAACTTAAAACTACTCTACAAAACAAAATCTATTCTTTAGAAAACAACACAAGACATTACAACAGAATTTTTTCCTTTTTTGGCCATTCTTGTATTTCCACATTTGGAACAATTTGTGTCAAGCTATTCCACTGACTTCTTCATGTCTTATAAAAAATGAAGAGTGTGTTAAGACATCATTTTATAGGCCTGAAAGCTTTGTATCTTGCTTCTTAAAAAAGCTGGTACTATCTGTGTAGCACTCTTAAAGTTTTCTGCAGATAGCATAGGAGGAAGAAAATTCATTTTTCTTTTTAAATAATAGATTTTGGAACATGTCTGTGATAAATATAGATAGGATACATCTAGCAAATGTAAAATTATCATCAGTTTTGTAAAGGTACTGAACGAAAACAACATATAGATTTGACTTTAACAGAAGTCAAATCTTATGGAGAAAGTAACATATAATCTAACAGTAGATAGAAATGAATGAAGAAGCATAGCTAGAGAACCAGAAAATAATTAAGAATTTTTAAAATTGATGATTTTTCTCTAGAGCTTAGAATAGTTTGGCAACTTTTTAATAATAAATACTCAGTGGTTTTCCCATGAAGCTTTAGACATGGGAAAGACTGATTCCAGCATAACAGACCACTATGTGTGCCTGGGAGTGTTCTAGGTCTTGGAGATACATAATAATAAAACACACAAAGTTTCTGCACCCAATGAGCTTGCAGGGACACTGAGAGACAGAGAGACACACACACAACACACACACACACACACACACACACACACATACACACACACACACACATATGTAATATGCTAAATGTATTGAGAAATGCTTTCGAAAAAAGAGAAATAGGGCAAAGGACATGAAGAGAGGATTGGGGGTAGGGATCCTTATATTTTATGCAAGTCATGATCATCAAGATCTTTAATTTAGTCACCATTCTCTCTCTGCACAGATGAAGAAACGGGGGCACTAAGAGATGGCCCAAGGGTCCCCAGATGGCTAGTGCCCACTAGGAATAAAACCCAGCTGTTATGACGCAAAACCAGTTCTCTTCCCTTTTTCTTCACCTTTGGCTTGCCCCCAGTTGGAAATGAGTTGCTGCCATCAGATTTTCAAGTTTATTATTTCTTCTCTTTGCAATCTATTTATACTGATTTTCTTATGAGTACAAAATCAATTCCCCTAATGACAGCAATAATAGTACTTAAGATGTAGGAAGGGTTAATTTACCAGTTGATGACTTCAGAGTTGTCTACAGCTGGTCTAGCTGACTCTGTGGCTGTTAAGCATTCATGACACTGCCTAGCACTCTTCACCGTGAGGTGACACATTGAGGAAGAGTGCATTGCTTCTCTAACATTAATATACATGCGAGTCAGCTGGGGATCTTGTGTAAATGCATTGTTGAGAGTCTCTGCTTGGGCCACCCTGAAGGAAAGAGTGACATGAATGAGGACGCAGTTTGGACAGATTGCAGAACCACTCTGGCGAGCAGACCTACTCACGTGCTCCATTAAGAATCTGCTTCTGTTACTCTTTACATGTGTGCATACTTGCAACCTTGCTACAAAGTTTGCTGTCAACAACTTCAACTGATACTGCATATGTGAATGCATGTCTTGGGCACTCAGCTTCTCAGGAGGGAAATTCCCCCTTACCCGCTCTACTGTGATCTGGCTGAACTTGGGAGAACTGGCTCCCCAAGCCTTTTTTGCAAGCTCAGTTTCTTTTAGAGGAAGATGTTTATGATAAGAGAAAATTAAAATGGCATCTCTATGTGGATAAAGGTTGAACAGTTCCATTTATTCTCATGGAGGCAAAACCAGTTCTGATGGGTATAAGATTTTACAGCTATATGGGGCTTTATTTCCATCTGAGACTTTGGACCATTTAGTCTGTGTTCATTAAGAGCCATTGAGGGATGTGAGGATGGGGTGTTTACTGGGTAGTAGATATCTGACTTTGGATTTCTAGGCATCTGCCAAAATCTTATAGGCTGCCTGACTCCTTCTATGGTCAAGACTTGTCACCGCCAGGGAAAATGGCCATTCACTCTGGAAGAGTTGGACTCTCCCTGACACTCTCAGTAAGGAAGGACAAATGGAATGCTCTGAGCCACCAACTGATAGCCCTGAAGGTAGAATTTCACTCTGTGTAGTTTTGTTCAAAGTGGAACTAAAAGGGTAGCAGGTAGAGGTGAACCTCCTTTATCAGTTACTAGCATGCTTGTCTATGGCTCAGATAAGTTATCAGAGGAAAACAAAGACTAGTTTCCTGGTCAATGTCAGCTCCAACCTGTAACAGCCTCCCAGTCTTGGGGAAGGAAACAGTAAAAGCAAATACCCTCTTATTCATCACCAAATCTCAAACCATTCCAATATCTCAAGGATGAGGCTTCTAGGAGTAAAATGTACCTAGGTCAAGTGGGATTTAGCCCACAAATGCCAGGATTAATAAATCACATTAGTAGAATGAAGGAAAATAAACACATGATCATTTAAGTTGACACAGAAAAGGCATTTGACTAAATCTAACAAACTTACATGATAAAAACTCTGAAAAAGCTAAAAATAGAGGAAAAATTCTTCACCATGCTAACAGATCTTTATGAGAACCCCACAGCTAAAATCTCTTTTTATTTTTATTATTTAATTGGAGTATAGTTGCTTTACAATGTTGTGTTAGTTTCTGCTATACAATGAAGTGAATCAGCTATACATATACATATATCCCCTCCCTCTTGGACCTCCCTCCCACCCCACCCCCATGCCACCCATCTAGGTCATCATAGAGCACTGAGCTGAGCTCCACAGCACTAGCTATCTATTTTACACATGGTAGTGTATTTATGTCAAACCTACAAATCTTAATGGTGAAAAACTGAAAGCTTTTCCCCTAAGATCAAGAAAAAGACATGGATGTACTGGAAGTCAACATTGTTCTGGAAGTTATAGTCAGGGTTATTAGACAAGAAAAAAGAATGAAAGCATCCAAATTAGAAAGGAATAGGTACAACTATGTCTATTTGCATATTACATGATTCTACATGTAGAAAATGCCAAAGAATCCAAAAGAAAGACACTAGAGGTAATAAATAAATTCATTAATGTTGAGACCAAAAATCACATGGAAAAAAAATTTGCTCTTTGTTTATACCAGTGATGAAAAATCTAGAAAAAAATTAAGAAACCAGTTAAAATATCTTAAAGTATCTTAAAAATTTAAATGTGTAGGAACACATGTAACCATGGGAAAGAGAGACTTGTCCACAAAAAAATACCCCCAAAATTGCTGAAAGGAATTAAAGAAGATCTAAGTAAATGGAAAAAAATCCCATTCTATAAATAGGAAAACATTATTTTGGCAATATATGCATTTATTTATTAATTTTTAAAGTAAAATATGTATTTAATTTTGCTCCATGTCTTTTTCATGATTTGATAGTTCATTTCTTTTTACTGCTGAATAATATTCTACTGTATGGATGTGCCACAGTTTATTTACCCATTCACCTACTGAATGACATCTTGCTTGTTTAAAGATTTGGCAAATGTAAATAAAACTACTATAAACACCTGTGTGGAGGTATTTTATGAAAATAAGTCTTCAGCTCATTTGGGTAAACACCAAGGAGTGAGATTGCTGAATGTGATGATACAAGTAAGTATAGTTTTGTAAGAACCCACCAACCTGTCTTCCAAAGTAGCTGTACCATTTTCCATTCCCACTAGTAATGAATGAAGTTCCTGCTACTTCACATCTTCACCAGCATTTGCTGTTGTTAGTGTTTTGAGTTTTGGCTATTTTCATATGTGAGTGGTAATATCTTCTGGTTGTTTAATTTGCAATCCCTAATAACATATGATGTTCAATGTCTTTTCATGTGCTTATTTACAATCTGTATATCTTAGTTAGGTGCCTGTTCAGTTCTTCTGGCCACTTTTTAGTTAGTAACTACAGAAAAGCACAAAGCTGTAAAGCCAGATGGCCTCACTTGACTCTGAGAAGGTTACTTAATGTTTCAAAGTTTCATTTTCTTCATTTATAAAATGGAAGAGAAAAAGTCCTGCCTTGAGGATGGCTAGAAAGATCATGAGAAGAAGTGTATAGGCAGTGTCAGCTCTGTAGCAGCTGCTTAATTAGAGGGACCTACTTATTTCTCCTCAAATTCTGTTTCTTCCAAGTCCTTTACAGTAGCCCCTAAATAGCTTTGCTCCTGGCCATGTAAAAATGAAGGCTTTCCTCAGAGTTCTCAATGGAAAACTCAGGGAAGCTGCTCAGTGTGTGGCCATGAATAATCCCAGACCCTTGCTGGTTTATCAGATCACTCTGATAGTGGGTCAAGGCAGTAGAAACTGTCCTCACGATTATCTGGTATGAGAGAGTGGTGAATTAAGTTAAAAATTATCAATTAAAATTTTATATGTTTATAAAACACTTCTTGTATATGTAATACTTCGTCAAATGCTATAGAATAACACACACACACACACACACACACACACACACACACACACACACAGAAAAGGGAAATATGCAGACACCAGGCAAAAAATAATAGGATGTGGCTTGGACCTCAAAATGACCAGTCCTTTTTTTTAATTCCATGGAAGATTCCAAATGTTATTAACATAACAAGTACAACAACTACAATAGCCAATATGTTCTGTACTGTATGCCAGCCATTGTACTAGGTGCTTGGCCCACATGACCTGACCAATGCTCTTAATAACCATTTGAGACTTCTATTGTCATTCTAATTCTAGACTTGAGAAAGTTGAGCTTTGGAGAAGTAAACTCATTCAAGAAACCTAAATCTAACTCCAACTTTCTTTTCTCTATTACACACTACCTCAGCTGAAAGGAGATGCTTAGGATATTGGAACTGGATGGTACTTGCCATTTGGTCCAACCTGTACTTCCTAAGGTTATGAGAGAAAATATTTCTGTGCTGAGATGGAAAGTGGTTGCTGACTTAGTTGGTGAAATGTGGGAAATGGTCAGCCTTGAGAGCAAGCTGCAGACATGCCAGGCATACCGCCGCTGCTCGAAGGGACTGTGCCTACTTGTTCCCCTCCTTGTTTCATTCCATGGGAGATAAATTACCAGGGCCCAGAGATCAGAAAGAATGTAAAATGAGACAAGCAAAGCTGTCTCCCCCCTGCACGTTCAGGTTATTTTGGATGATTCTGGGCTTATGGGTTTCCTCCCAGGGAAGTTAACCTTGAGCCGAGACAGTCTGTAGATGATGTAAACCACCATCTGGCAACCAACCTCCCTTTTTCTAGTCTATATAATCTGCAACTGTAGCATAATAAAATTTGCCTTGCAACCATCAGTTGTCTTGGTCCTTCTGACCCCATTCGTCGGTGCTATTTCAGTTCCTTACCCCACCCCTTCTGACCCTGGGCGGTGAAATCCTTTCTCCAGCTGGTCTGCGGCAGTGAAAGGCTATGAATGGTGGGAAAGAGGCCTTCTTGGAAAGCCTGGTCATTGTTTTCCTCTTAGAAATGCTGAAAACTGTAGATAAATAGTTCCACAGATTCTGGAATATGTTGAAGACCTACAGACTATCTGAAAAGAGTGATATTTAACCACACCATGAGCTTGCATCAGAAAAAGACTTCAAAGATTTAAATACCAGGCTGTGAAAAGTTAAGATAATATGCAATAAATTAAGACAATAGAGTAACTGACCCTTTAACGATGAATCTCCCAAGTCTTCAACATGAACTTTGTTCAGAAGAAATGCACACAGGAGAAGTTGCTGTGCTAGTTGCCCTTGCCAGTGCCCTGTACCCCATCATACCAGGAAAGGATCCTGCTTTCCTTATGTCTCCCAGGCATGATGCTCAAAGGTGAACATTTGAAACTGTCCCACATTCCCCTGCAAAAGGAACTTGGTAGCCACCTTCCCTGGAGTCCACAATGTAGGCAACATGTTATAGTTTGCTGGCCTACAAAGCCTGCCCCAAATTCTGCAACCCTCCAAACCTGAGGTTAAGGGGAATAAAGGAGGTTTGTTCTCATTTTTGCCTTTTTTTACTCCCTTATACCCTGCATCCCAGCGTGAAAAATGAGGCTATGGTTTCCCTTCCAGTGTGGTCAATGGACAGAAGGTAAGGACAGGGCTTTGTGATGTAGTCAAAGTTTGGGAGAAGAGTCCAGAATGCCACCTGCTGTGATGAAATCAGCCAGAGGTCATAATACTCAGGGACACTCTTCAGAGCACCTATCCACTGCATGTGCAGACCTAACCACAGTATCACTCATTATAAGAAGAATACAATACAAATAGGTTATAATGTATTCCATCAAGCTTGAAATGTTGTTTCCCAATCGTTGGCTGACCTTCCACACAAAACTGCTGAAGAAACAGTTTCCATGGCATTTGTGGCAAAGTTATAACTACAAGAAAGATATAAAGCTAATTTAAGCCTACCATGGTGGCTTCTTTGACTCCAGGCACTTCAGTGACAACAAATATGTGCTAAAGGGCCCATATGTGTTTGTGCCTTTCATCTGTTTTAATCTCCAGACAAGCAAAGAGCATACACCAGAATTAAGGATATGCTGCGATGATATTACATGTGAAAACATAATTCTTGATTAGAAAATTAGAAAAATATAGCTTGATTGTGTCTGCAAAAGCCAGTGCTGTGTCACTGCATGGTAGAGATCATTCACTTGTGTAATGTGGAGGAACCAATAGTGCTGCTTCCACATTGTAGCCCAAAATACTGCAGTCCCCAGCTGTTATGAAACATTGCTGAGCTTCAAAACAGGAAGTACAATACACCGCCGGTAAATAAAGCTCTTCCTTCCCTCTTAGCAGGCTTCAGAACTTCCTTATCCTCAGTTCCAAATCCTTTAACAGATGTTTACTTGTGAGTTTAGATTTTCCTCTCCCTCTCTGAACTCCTCTAGGGGTCAAACAGTATGAATTGGGTTTCTGTCATTTACCTCTCATTTTGTTAAAAAGTAAACAGAGGAATAAGCAATGATATTTGCATTGTTTACCTGAAAACCTTGACATCACAGGAAATAGGACTGTTTGACCTTATGTGTCTTGATCCTCTAAATATTTTGAGCTGGAATCTATTATCAACATTACTTTTTCCTTGAGTGAGAATTTCCCTTTAAATTTATCGCTGACACATCCTGTTGTTGTTGTTCAACAACAACAAAAACTAAACTGGTATCCTTAATCAGGCAATAATATTTTGTATATGAATCTCTGCACACATACTACAGAGTGTAAAACACAGCTTGATCTATAAATAGATTAACAACTACAATTCATGCTAGGCAAATGGGGTAAAAATACTCATTTGCTCATTATCCAATTTGAGGAGAGAAGCAAAGGAGGTTCTTGAAAGACATTGCAGCTAATACATATTTCATTATTTTGTCTGAGAGTATGATGATAACTCCAGAATCCTATTGATAGGTATATTAGTTTTGTATTGCTGTTGTAACAAATAACCACAAAATAAGCAACTTAAAAAACACACACAAATTAATCACCTTATAATATCTATAGATCACAAATCAGACATGGATCTCTTTGGGCTAATATCAAGGTATTGGCAGAGTAGTATGCCTACTCCAGAAGGAAAAATCTATGCTTTTGCCCTTTTGCAGCTTCTAGAGACTATGTGCAGTTTTTGGCTCACGGCCCTTTTTTCCATGTTCAAAGTCAGCAAGAGCAAATCAAGTCCTTTCCGTGCTGCCATTTCTTTGGTTCTCTTACATGGTCACATATTCCTCTTCCACTTTTAAGGACTTGTGTGGTTACATTAGACCAACCCAGATACCCCAGGATAATTTTCCTGTTTTAAGATCATGTAATTAGTAAACAATTCCATCTGCACTTTAATTCCCTTTGCCATGTAAAGTAACATATTTACAGGTTCTAGAGATCAGGATGTGTTCTTTGAGGGAGGGGAATCTACAATAACAGGCAAATATATAAAATATATATAAAAAATATATTTTTATAGAATTATAAGTCTCATTCTCTACTGCAGTAAGACTCTTACATTTACTAGAGATTGAAAAGCAGATAAATGTTCCTTTACAATATATTACATAATATGAAAAATATTGAGTACTACTATTCACAGCAATGTTTCTGGCATCTTCATGTTTTTCAGGTTCTCACTAGGGCCCTAAAAGATATGCAGGGACAATATTAATATTCACATTTACAGACTAAAAAAATTGAGGCTCAGAAAGTTTAAGGATCATTCAACTATTCAGCTGCATTCAGAAATAAAAGACACACTTTTTCCTATTTTTCACCCTCTAGGCTCTCACCCAGGGAGGGCTGCCCAACTCACCATCTTCTCTTGCCTTTAAGTTAAACCCAGCTTCCTGGTGAGTCCTGAAGTTAAACAGTGGCATCATGACAGGTCTCCCAGTCTGAGCTCGTCCTTGGTAGGAGTACTCCCCACTCCCACCTCCACTAAAAGTCTGGCTTATCTGGTAAGCCTGTGCACAACCAGAGTTTTGAGTTAGGCTAGAGTGATATGTAGGAGAAGAGTGCTATCGACTGATTTGTATCTCCCCAGTTCAGTGTGCCTATATTTGGAGACAGAATGTTTAGAAAGTGATTAAGGTTAAATGAGGTCATAAAGATAGAGTCCTGATCTTCTAGGTTTAATAACCTTAGAACACAAACCAGAGAGCTAGTTTCTACTCTTCCAGTGAATATATTCACAAAAAAAGTAGTTACATGAGCCGTCAATTAAATAGTAGCTTCCTACAAGCCAAGAGAAGACACTTCAGAATAAAATCTACCTTCTGGTACTTTGATCTTGGACTACACAGCTCCCAGTATTCTGAGAAATAAATGTTGTTCTATAAACCAACTAGGCTGTAGTATTTCGTTACAACAACCAAACCCTACTGATACAAAAAGCATTGATCTTACTGCACAGGTTTCTTTGCAACACTTATAGGAGAACTGAAATCAAACTTTGAAAATGGAAAGCAGAACTTCAATACACTTTGATTGAATACTATCAAAAATCCTTTAGATCAACATTGCCATTTCTTCTACATCAGTGGATGACCTTTTGGTGAGCCCTGCTTTTAACTCTGTGTTTAGTCACTCCCTGTGACACCTATGATCTTTTCTGATCTTTGTAGCCAACACATGTTATTTTCCATTTTGTTGATGATAACCATCCTAATGAGTATTAACTGGTAACTAATTATGATTCGGTTTGCATTTCAATGAGAACTAGTGATGTTAACTGTTTTTTCATGGTTGCAACACCTTGTTCAAAATTACTTCAACATATATGGGAGAGATTATTTCTGAACTCTTAATTCTATACCATCACTCTCAATGTTCATGTTTATGCTAGTACCAAACTCTTTTGATTAATGTGGATTTGTGTAAATTTTTAATTCAAGAAGTATTAGTCCTTCAAATTTATTCTTTTTCAGTATTATTTTAGCTTTTAGGAGCCAATTTCAATTTCATGTAAATTTCATTTTTTACCTTTTTCTTTTCAACAAAACAATGTTATTGAAATTTCAAAGGGGTTAACTATTCATTTTTTAAGAGACATGAAAAAGTCATAGGAATAGTTTGAGACAAATCATTGCAACTGTGGAAATTCAGGAATGACCAAAAAAGAAAAAAGTCCTCTGTAATCGTGTCATATGTTGCTTTATAAAGAGTAGATTTTATTTTGTAGAGTAGCTTTAAGTTCATGGTAAAATTGAGCAGCACATTTTTTACAATATACCACCTATACTGACACATGATAATCACCCAAAGTCCATAGTTTACATTAGGGTTCACTCTTGGCATTGTACATTTTGAAAAATATGTAATGGCATGTATCCACATTTATAGTGATCCACCTATTCATCTCTCCTCCGTCTCATCTCCTGGAAACCACTGGTCATTGTACTGCTTTCATATTTTTTTTTCCTTTCCCAGAATGTCCTATAGCTGGAATTATACAATATGTAGGCTTTCAGATTGGCTTCTTTCACCTAGTAATGTGCAGTTAAGTTTCCTCCATATCTTTTCATGGCTTGATTGCTCATTTCTTTTTATCGATGAATAATATTCCATTGTCTGGATGAACCACATTTTATTTTTTTGTTCACCTACTGAAGAGCATCTTGGTTGCTTCCAAGTTTAATGAACATGAATAAAGATTCCATAAATATCAATGTGCAAGTTTTTGTGTGGACGTAATTATTCAACTCCATTGAGTAAATACCAAGGAGCGTGACTGGAGGATCATATTGAAAATTTTACAAGACACTGCTAAGCGGTCTTCCAAAGTAGCCATACCATTTTGCGCTTCTACCAACAATGAAGGATAATTCCCCTTGCTCCACGTCTTCACCAGTTTTTGGTGTTGTCAATTTGGGGTAGTTTTGCCATTCTAATGGGTGTGTAGTGATATCTCACTGTTTTATTCATCGGCAAATCCCTAATGACATAGGATGTAGAGTATCTTTTCATATGTGTATTTGCCATCTGTTTTTGTTCTTTGATGAGGTATCCATTCAGATCTGAGATTTATATTTCCATTGGAACTGTTGTCAGGTATTAAGCTTTCATGTCCACCTGAAAAAGAAAGGAGAGAGAGTAGTCACCATAGTCTCCTCTTCCAACTGTAGCAATTAAGCCAGAGAGCATTAAGTGGGCAGAATATGTTACAAAAACTCAAAGCTCATCACATTACATTGGTAAATGTCACATTTCAGGCCTGGTTATAAACTTGGACCCAGGAATGCGTGTATATTGCTAATTCCATGTGTTCACATATTCAATTTTGAGGGGAGGACAGATGACAAAGCAGAACAGATGGAAAGTTCAGCCAAGCAAAAATATCTTGCTCAAAAATGGATGAAACAGGGCCTCCAATCCACAGCCAAAGAAGGCTGGACACTTTCCCCAGGTGCAAAATGTTTTTGTATTTAAGTTTGGATAGGTATAAGGGAGAAGTGTGAGAGGACAGTCTCTGTAACTAGTGGAAGATAACCCTGTCTGCCTGCCTTGGGTAGTTTCACTCTAACATGATCTGGCACCCATCCGAGGCAGTCTAAACTTTCTGAGAAACTTGATTTTCTGTTCCTACTGCCTTAGCCAAACTAGGACTGAGGTGACTGAGGCAAAGGAGCAAGGGGTAGGGATTAAATTAGGAGTAGGGGGTGGAAACTGTTTACTCTGATATGCTTAACAATTCCTCCAACAGCAAACTTTAATCATGATTCTTAAGAATCTTTTGGGAAGACAAGTTATTTATTGTTTATTTTTTAATTAACAAACTTTATTTTTTAGAACACTTTTATGTTCACAACAAAATTGAGCAGAATGTACATAGAGTTTTGATATCTCCCTACCCCCTCATACATATCCCACCTCTTCCCCATCAAAAGCCGTCATCAGAGTGTTACATTTTTTAGAGTGGAAAATTCTACACTGACACATCATCATCACAGAAAAACAATAGTTTACATTGGGGTTCACTCTGGTGTTTCCTCAGTCTATGTGTTTTGACAAATGTCTAATGACATGTGTGCACAATTACAATATCATTCACAAGCGTTTCACTGTCTAAACTTTCTCTGTGTTCTACCCATTCATCCATCCCTCCTGTTTAACCCCTGGAAATGACAGAGATTTTTATTGTTTCCAAAGTTTTGCCTTTTCCAGAAACATCAGTATGTAACCTTTTCAGATTGGCTTCTTTAATTCAGTAATATGCATTAAAATTTTCCTCCATGTATTTTCATGGCTTGATGGCTCATTTCTTTTCAGTGCTGAATAATATTCCATTGTCTGGAATATAAAAATCATGGTTTGTTTATCCATTCTCCTAGTGAATGACATTTGCTTGCTTCTAAGTTTTGGCAATTATGAATAAACCTGCTGTAAACATCCATGTAGGTTTCTGAGTGGATATAAACTTTCAACTCATTTGGGTAAACACCAAAGAGTGTGATTGCCGAAACTTCTTCCAAAGAGGCTGTGACATTCTGCATTTCCACCAGCAACGAATGAGAGTTCCTGTTGCTCTACATCCTCACCAGCATTTACTGTTGCCAATGTTTGGGGTTTTTGCTGTTATAATAGTTATGTAGTGGTATCTCTCTCTCTCTTTTTTTTGTATTGAAATTCCCTAATGACATATGATGTTGAACATCTTTTCATATACTTACTTGACATCTGTCTAACCCAACATCTGTAGATTTAAAGAGTCATGTACCACAATGTTCATTGCATCTCTATTTACAATAGCCAGGACACAGAAGTAACCTAAGTGTCCATCGACAGATGAATGGATAAAGAAGGTGTGGCACATATATACAATGGAATATTACTCAGCCATAAAAAGAAACAAAATTGAGTTGTTTGTAGTGCGGTGGATAGATCTAGAATCTGTCATACAGAGTGAAGTCAGAAAGAGAAAGACAACTACTGTATGCTAACACATATATATGGAATCTAAAATAAAAATGGCTCTGGAGAACCTAGGGGCAGGACAGCAATAAAGATGCAGACATTGAGAATGGACTTGAGGACACAGGGTGGGGGAAGGATAAACTGGGACGAAGTGAGAGAGTGGCATGGACATATATACACTACCAATTGTAAAATAGATAGCTAGTGGGAAGCAGCCACATAGCACAGGGAGATCAGCTTGGTGCTTTGTGGCCACCTAGAGGGGTGCGATAGGGAAGGTGGGAGGAACACGCAAGAGGGAGGGGATATGGGGATGTATGCACACATATAGCTGGGGATATATATATACATATACATATAGCTGATTCACTTTGTTATACAGCAGAAGCTAACACAACAATGCAAAGCAATTATACTCCAATAACGATATTTAAAAAAATGGGTTGTTGTTTTCTCACTTTTGTGTTTTAAGCATTCCTTGTACATTTTGGGTATAATTTCACCCTTGAAACTTTGGTAGTATTCAGCAGTGGAAAACTCAGGCCCTGGTGTTTGCTGTTCTAGAAAGTTATTAATTATTTATTCAGTTTCTTAATAAATATAGACCTATTCTGATGGTCTGTTTTCTTCTTGCATCAGTTTTGGCAGACTTCTCTTTCAAGGAATTTGTCCATTTCATCTAGATTGTCAAAATTATAGTCATAAAGGTACTCATAGTATTTCTTTATTGTCTTTTCAATGTCTGTTGGAATCTGTATTGATGTTCCTTCTTTCATTTCTGTTATTAGTAATTTGTGTCTCTCTGTTTCATGTAAGCCTGGCTAGAGGCATATGAATTTTATGAAATCTGGCAAAGAGTCAGCTTTTCATTTTTAAAAATTTTCTCTATTGATTTTCTGTTTTAAATTTCACTGATTTATGTTCTAATTTTTGAATCATTTCCTTCCTTCAGATTACTTTGGATTTAATTTACCCTTCTTTTTCTTGTTTCTTTGGTGTAAGCTTTGATTATTGACTTTAGATCTTCTGTTCTAATACATGCATTCAGTGCCATAAAGTTACCTCTAAACATTGCTTTTGCTGCATCCCACAAGTTTTGATAAGTTGTATTTTAATTTTCATTTAGTTCAAAATATTTTACAGTTGCTCTTGCAATTTCTTATTTGGCCATTTGTTATTTACAGATATGTTATTTAATCTCCAAATAGTTTTGGATTTTCAGGTGTCTTTCTGTTCTTAATTTCTGGTTTAATTCCATTGTGGTCTGAGAGTAGACATTGTATGATTTCTATTCTTTTAAATTTGTTGAGGTCAGTTTTGTGACCCAAAATGTGGTCTATCTTGGTTGTTTATATGAGTTTGTGAAAAATGTGTCTTCTGCTCTTGTGGGATAGATTAATCTATATCCATTATATCCAGTTGGTTGATGGTGCAGCTGCGTTCAACTGCATCCTTATTAATTTTCTGCCTACTGGATCTTCGCATTTCTAATAGATGGGTGTTGAAGTCTCCAACCATGATAGCAAATGCATCCCTTTCTCTTCTATTAGTTTTTGCCTTACATACTCAGACCATGTTTTGTTAGGTAATAAACATTAAGGATTTTTATGTCTCTTCGGAAAACTGACTTCTTTATCCCTAATAACTTTCCTTGCTTCGAAGTCTGCTCTCTCTGTCTGAAATTAATATGACTTTTGCTTTCTTTTGATGAGTGTTAGCATGGCATGTCTTTCTCCAATGCTTTAGTTTTAAACAATTAAAATCTGTACATTTAAATTGTATTTCTATAGAGAATATGTTGTGGGGTCTAGCTTTTTGCCCCACTCTGATGATGTCTGTCTTTTAATTGGTGTATTTAGACTATTGTTGCTTAAAGTGACTATTGACAAAATTGGATTAATAGCTACTCTATTTGTCACTATTTTCAAACTTGTGGTCCTTGTTCTTGTTTCCTATATTTTTCTACCACATTTTTTCTGCCTTTTCTGGATTTAATTGAGTATTTTATATGTTTGCTTTTTTCCTTCTTTCTTAATATATCAGTTATACTGCCACTTGGACCATTTTGGTCATCTAAGACCACTCCTCTTACCCTAACATGGGTTCCTTTCTTTGCTACAGATCCAACTGCACCCTGGAAAGCACAACTTCAGCTTCTAACTTAATTGCTGCAGCTTGTGTAATTTATCTTGATAAGATTATTGTATTCCTGAGTCTGAAGCAATTTTCCCCAGTAAGTAAGCCCATCTTATATGTAGGCATTATGTTTAAGAATAATTATTCAGTTAATAATTCTATGCTATCTCATTTTTCTTTAAAAGAATACCAAATAAAGGAAGACTTATCTCTTTAAATGTTTGATGAGATGTAAAATGAAGACAAATGTGGATTGCAGTCTTCTTATTTGGTACAATTGCCTAAAAACAAACCAAAAAAGAATTCTACAATGTTGGACGGGTACAAGCCTTTCTTTTAAGAACACCAAGTGTCCAGGTTACAAATCCCTGAAGAAATTCTTTTTCTTAACTATCAGGAGAGTTGATTAATTTCTTTTTCCTGGTTCAAATATTTGTGAGCTACCTCACAGAAGGAAATAACTCAATATACCAATATCAGGATCAGACTGAGGTGTAATCTTTAGGTCTTTTCTGAGTCTGTGATTTGTTTTGGCTTGTGTAATGACTTTCTAAATTCATTTATATTTGCAGTTGATTTAAAAAGTTCTGTTGCTTAAATACCTGGCTCCTAGAAAACTAAAAAGGGAAAAACCCTTTAAATCCTCTGGAAATTGCTTCACTTTGAGGGAAATGTACAACAGTGGGGGGAAGGAGTTCCAACAATGACTTCTGCCATCTGTGTTTGCAGCTCGGTGATCAGCAGTGTCATTCAGAGGTCAGAACACAGATCCTTGATAATACAGGACAAACTTCTGATACCTGTGTGCAAATTACTCCAGGAATATGTACAGGGCTGCCAGTTGCAGGATTAGGTAGTGAGTACTTAGCAAACAGCTGAAATTGACAAAAATTGTGCATCAAATCAACAAAAAGAGCTGCATATTTTAGCAAATTTAACTAGATTCTAAAGGAAATTCACATAGAAATGTAATATCAATGCATCATTATTTTTTGTGTTAATATCTATACTTCATAAGACACAAAATCTCATTTAATTTGGAGTTAAAGATTTCAATTTAAAAACTTCCTCTATTTATTTATCTCCTTTATTTATAAGAACTGGGAGAAGATACTTTGGATTGAAAGTTAAGTATAGCAGGTGGTGGAACATGAAATATTTTCTACTGAGAGAAGTTTTAAATAAATAGTTTTACCTTTTTGGTGAGCCTGGGGGAATTTAAAAACCTCTTTCCACAGTTTCACTTTTTAGATCTGACTGACATTAAGGTGCAAGGCCTTAGTGGTGCTTGTGGGAGGTCCAAGTAGCAGGATTAATATGTAGTATAAGACAACTAGATTTATTACAAGGGGACTGAAATACTGAAGAAAGAAGCAAAGAGAAAAGAAAAGACAACAATTAAAAATAGATCTCCACCAGAAATATTTTTGTATACAAAAAGGAAGTGGACTTCAGAAAGCCAGGTCACAGACTTTTGCACAGAGATCTTGCACACAGAGATATGTGATTAAAAAATAGTATTATGAGCTTAAGTTTGTTACGTTTTATAAATAGGGTGTTTCTATAATTTGGTTCTATACTGTAGCACAGATCCTGCTATCTAAAACAATATCTTTATGTCCCACAAGCAAAAAAAAAAATGTATGTTTTTTATGTGTATCTGATTATCTGAAACATAAGGGAATGGATCAGGTGTCTAACGTTTGGTATGGAATGCTGATATGAGAGCTCTTGAGCACAAAGTTGGACACTGAAGAATTTCTCCACATCAGTTAACATGCTGTCTTTGGGCTTAGGAGAATATTTTCAAGAATCTACATCCCAGTGTCCTGGAATCCACTTGGACACACCATTCATATGGATTCCATATGAGGAGAGGAAAACTCCAGAAGCAGATGGGAGTGGGATTCATTGTCAGTGTTGTAATTTCAGAGATTGCAAAAATAGCATGAACCAATATTGGCAATTGTCCTGCTACAGAGTACTCCATTCATAGTCACATAGAAAACACTATATTTCAGAGGCAGATCTAGCTAGTTCAGGGACCCACCAAGACATGGGACTTAAGAAACCAAACAGATACTCACATCTTGTAATAAAGAGCAGAATTTTGCTTGAGGACAAAAGATAAATCACTTTTAAAAAATTTGATATAAAGGAAGTTGATATGACCACTTTCATAAATTTAGATTCCTCAAATGTTAACACAGGGAGATTTAGATGGAGGTTAAGTGATGGTGTAAGGCCGGCATCACACTTAGGATTTTTCATATGTAATTGGAGCATAAACCAAGCAAAAAATATCCAAGGATATTTTTTTCTAAGTTCTAAAATATCTAAGTTCTTCTTAGAGTTCCTTTAATAAACAATGGTGCTGCTCAAATATTCTCCTAATCCAAGTGTAGACAAAATTTCTGGAGACACTTTTGGTTGTCATAACTGTGGGAAGTAGAGGATTTGATACTAGCATCCCTGAGTAGATACCATAGATGCTACTGGGAATCCTCCAGTGTATAGCTCAATCCCCTCAGAAAGAACAATATTAACTAAATTTTTCATAGAACCAAGATTGAAAAATCCTTATACTAACAAATGTCCTAAACATAAACCCATTTGAAACCATCCTTAACTGATCAAATGAACCAGAATAACAGTTTTTTTTTTTTTTTTTTTTTTTTTTTTGGTCTGTGTTGGGTCTTCACTGCTGCATGTGGACTTTCCCTAATTGTGGTGAGTGGGGGCTACTCTTCATTGTGGTGCACAGATTTCTCATTGTGGCGGCTTCTGTTGAGGAGCACAGGCTCTAGGGCACGTGGACTTCAGTAGTTGCAACATACAGGCTCAGTAGTGTGGTGCACGGGCTTAGTTGCTCCATGGAATGTGAGATCTTCCCTGACCAGGGCTCGAACCCATGTTCCCTGCATTGGTGGGTGGATTCTTAACCACTGCATCACCAGGGAATTTCTCACAATAGCAGTTTGATAAAACAAAATATAACAAGTAACCTCAGTTAGAAATCTATTCTCCCTCTTTCTAACCCCACAAAAAATTGTTGAATGAATGTAGGTATGACTTTTAAAAAAGAGACTCTGCAAGAAATTTTCTTAAATATGTTTCACTGTAATATCTGCCATTCTCCAGGTGCTATTTTGTGCCCCCAAATTATTGAAAACACTGTAATAATTAAAATGTACCTGCATTAGTGCCTCTTGGCTAAACGTATTGAAATACATGTGAGGAGAAACACATAACAAGCCTTAAAAAAAAATCTAGCTTGTTTGATTATCACTCTACAGTTTAAGGAGAAAGATTGGAATTTATGCTAAAAATGCCTTTAAATGCAGTATATATAAATATTCAAGCCCACTAAAATAATACCTCTTCTAATAGCTCTGGACTTCTTGTTCTTTTGATTTCTTGTCGAGGAAAGGAAACTGTGCTCAAGGTATTCTAATTCTAGTCTGGAGAGTTTTGTGCAAAGAGAATTAGTCACATTCAATGTGAGACTTGGGGTTTAAGACAAACACTGCCCACCACTTATTCATGTGACATGGATCTTCAGTTTCTTCAGCTCTAAAACAAAGGTCCTAGGGTCCTTCCAATGATAGTAATAATAGCACAAAAATAAATTACAGGCTGACCTTGATATTTCTATCAAACACTAAATGTCTGTGTAATCATTTTTACCAATTCATAAGTCACTAAGTGATCATATCGTAAAACCAAGATTTGCTTATTAATAAAGCAAGATTTGCTTTATTAATTAATAAAGAAAAGAATAATTGATGTACCAACCGTAGAAGGATTGCAGAAAAGACCCTCTCACCCTCATCAGAATAAATGAAACCAGATACCTATGACAGAGGTTTGATCATTTACTAAGCATCCAATCCATTTGTTATTCTGTAAAGGTTGGTGTTAGGTATTAGTATAATTGGTGGTCATTCTTGCGTTGCATATGGCCTTGGAAACTCCTCTATAATACCTCTATCTTAATATTAGTCTGATAGTACTGATAGTACCTCTATCTTAAAATCAGTCTGAATGTTAGTGTTAACCAGGATTTTCCAAGCAAATCTGTATGCAAAATAGATGGCCTATAGAGAAATAGAGAAGTGGTGCATATGCTTCTAGAAGTATATGATTGCCTCTTACTAGCTGAGATCAAGAGAAAACACAAGGCAACAGCACAAAAATCACTTTGTGTTTTTATTTCTTCTATAGGAAGTCTCTTATTGAAAGCCACAGAGCCTATAGGCAGCTTGCAGAGAAGAATGCGATCCACACTGTGCCAAGAATTTTTCAAGGAAAGCCAAGGGTTTGTTTGTTTCTCAGCCAGGGCTATTCCTCTGCTTATACCGCCCCGCCCCCCCACACACACCCAGAGCACTTGACTGCCAAGATTATTCTTTAGCAGCTGGTTTCAATTATTTCAGGGATCGCTTTACAGTCTTTGGTTTACTCAAGACTTTGTCTTGTCTTTTCTTCTCTTTGGGCTTGAATTTAAATGGAACATAAAAACCAAAGGCAATGATTTCCAAACTCATTTTATCTATTCATTCATTTCTTTGTTTTTACCTCAGCAATAGTTTAGGAAGAAAGAGATTAATATGATGACAGAAGTACAGTTTAGAAAACTTTTACCTCGTGGCTGTAGCTATATAATTGAGCGTAGCCTATAGAGAATGCTCTATAAATGATGCAAAAGGTGTTTTTGTTTGTTTGGTTTTACTTAATAATGCAAGTGTAACCTGCTTGCAAAACTTGTGGACTTCATCTGGACTTCATCTTTGGGCCTGTCAGATTCACCATTTATGTGTGTTCAGTAGAGATAAATACCAACAACTGGCATTGAGACCAGATTCTTAAGAAAAGGCAGCTAAAAGCTATTCTCCTTTAGCTTCATTTCCCAGGAGGGCTCACTCAGCTGCCTTAGTAGAGCGGGTATCTTCCTTCTCTAAGTGGTCATTTTGGAAGTTTGAGGGATTGTGGCTCAAGAGAAAATTACTCAATCTGAGGAATTCTTTAAGAGCCACATAGAAAAGGCCCCAGACCCAGGCCTCTCCTTAGCTGCATCCAGTTTGCGGTGTTTTTCATGGTTGCAATCAGAAAAAATAAATACAGTGTGAGAAATCAAACGACTTTTGTCCAAGTGGCAAAAGGACAGTGTCTAACTTAACACTAGAGTTAGACAGAAGCCAGAAAGGGTGTCTGGTGTGAAAGTTTCTGGCTGCAAGATCTACCTGACTGTTGCCCTCAAAGTGCGACTATCACATATTTGCAGGAACCCCCAGAAGCTTCCTGTTTCATGTGTCTCCTGAGAAGGATTGCATAGTACAGTACAAGTTACATTGCCTGTGTGCTGTTTCCAAGCTAGGAGAAAGAAGAACTTGTACTTTGTATTTTAAGATATTTATGAATACTTTCCATCAATAAGTCTCTCTATTATTGCACAGATACCACAAGACAATACAGAGGAGATTGTAGATCCAGCTTAGCCATTCCATCGAGGCCTTAAGGAGGAGTTGGGACATCTCCAAGGTTAAAAGCAGTGCAGTTTGGCAGGGGGACCTCCAAGGAATCTTGGGGCTGAGATAAGGGAACATGATTGACCTACGATGAGATGCTTCTCCAAGATGGAGTCAGTGGGATTGGCATGGGTATGTTGGTTTGTGAGGCTAGAAGGCTGGCAGCCTTTCTTGCTGAGACTGGTACTTACCAATTCTCCTCCAGGGTAAACAACACTGCAGTGAACATCTGTTCATAGATTTTACACTGTATCTCTGAATATTGGCCAAACATAGGACCCTGGAAATAAAAATTTCAAGATCAAAAGGTATAAATACTTTTGAGGCTGTTAATGCCCATTGTCAGAGTGCCCTCCAAAATGGCTATACCAGTTTACAGTCACATAAGGTTTTCTTTATCATGAAAAGATCCTCAGTACTGAGGACTAATAGCACCCATGCCATGTCTCAAGTGAGAGTAAAAAGCACAGACAAGCTCCCTATCTGGAATTTCAAGATCCAAGAGGAAAACTGATTGGAGGTAGAGCTGAGGGTACTTCCCGAGGTTGCTCTAGAAGGAAATGACCCCTCCAGGACCATTTTGGCAGAATGACTGACCTTTCCCAAAGTGACCAGCATAAAATGCCCTCAACTTGAACATGAAAAAGACATATACTTCATCCAAAAGTTCCCTTAGGTCCTCCAAACCCACACTTCTGTATTCAAGTCAGGGTTTGTGACAAGGTAGCCAATGAGGGTTTGAGGTTTCAGTAAGGAGAGGGCGCATGCAAAAGTGATTAGCTCTTGCACAAAGGGAAGTGAATGTACAAGTTGACCTTTGAGGTAATTCAGTTGGTGCACACCATGCAGTGAGCAGCTCAGGGTGAACCGATTCTGGCCCTCTTCTGCTTCTGGCTGGAACTGACATCATCATTGTTTTTCCCCTGGGGATAATATCCATTGTCTTCCCAAGGGATACTTGTGGCTGAATTGGTGCTTATCAAAGGTTTGGGAGAGAGGACTGGCAGTGTGTGCAAATGATTGATAGGGAGCCCCAGCCCACAGTGTAGCTATCTAAGAGGCCTTGGGTTGCTCACAGAACGAGGCTGGGGTTAATAGCTTTCATCCTTCCAGAGTTCCTGGGGTGATTGTGCAAGAGACTCGTGATCTGATCACAAGAGCAAAGAGAGTGCCTCTGTTGCTGATAACAAAGAATTACACAAGGCCTGGAACAAACACCAGAGTTTTAAAACACTTGGTGGCAATTCAAGCTGCAAAGCATTTTATCATCTCAGGCCATCACTGAGAGGGGCCCCTGAAGCTACCCCTTCCACATCCTTTTACAGGCACCGGCCTTTTGATGGGGCTCTGAAAACCCCCTGAGCTGTAGCTGCCTTAGCAGAGTGTTTAAACTGGTCTGCTTACAACAGGACAAATTGGTAGGGTGGCAAGAAAGAAAAGTGAAATTCAATCCAATGCTGGGACGGAAAGTTCTTTAGACTCAAATGTTGCTGACACTGGGGTGTGGCTTCTTCACTAATTAAGTTCTGTCAAACCAGGGTTGAAAATGTCAGCCCCTATTCAGGGCTTGGCTCTTCCAGCAGCCAATAGTGGTGGACCTGGGACTCTGCTTGAAATAATGAAGAGCAAGTTTGAAACACCATACAGCTGATTTCAAGATTTCCTCAGGCAGACGTTGAAAACACAATGTTCTCTTTTTGGGGCAATGTGAAGGGCCAATCTCAAGTGAGGTTTCGCAGCATGTTCTGCCCATATTTGGCTGTAATCTTGATGCATTCAGCTTGTAATACATGTGAAAAGCAAAGCCTTGAGAAGGGTTTTCTCTCTACTTGTTGTGAAACAAGTCCTATCTTGATGTTTTTGGGGCTTCCTGTGAATATACTTTGTAATAATAACAATTTGAAAATGTTTCAACTGTAACTCCTGGCTTTACATGAAAATACATGAAAAACAGTAATTAATTTTCTCTTGTGAAACAAAAAACCAGAAGGAGCTTATAAGATTAGGAAGATATTGGAGAACATAGAATGCCACAAGCTTTATTGTATTTTATCTGTAAAAAATAAGTTTAGGCTATTGGTTTCTCAGAGATTAAGATTCCAGGAAATAAATATATACTTCGTAAATATTGCTGAGGCGGATGATCAAGTCTTGAAGAAATGGAAGACACAATATGATAAGCTTTATTGTATATTTCTCATTGTGATAAAAAATACTTAAAATTTACCATTTTAACCATGTTTAAGTGTACAGTCCAATAGCACTAAGTAACACAATTCTTTGCAATCATTATCACTATTACCAGAACTTTTCCATCATTCCTAAACTGAAACTCTATATCCATTAAACAATAGCTGCCCATTACTCCCTTCACCCAATCCCCAGATAACCTCTACTTTTTGTCTTCATGAATTTGTCTGTTATAGATCCGTAACAGTCCAATCATACAATACTTGTCCTTTTCTGTCTGACATTTCACTTAGCATAATGTTTTTGAGATTCATCCATATTGTATAAGAATTTATTCTTTTTTTGGCTGAATAATATTTTATTGTGTGTATAGACCATATTTGGTTTATCTAGTCAACTGTTGACGAACACCTTTGTTATTTTCACCTTTTGGTCGTTGTGAATAATGCTACTAGCAACATTGGTATGGAAGTGTTTGTTAAAATTCCTGCTTCACTTCTTTTGGGTATATAACAGTTACTGGAATTGCTAGTAATTCTTTCAAACCATGTGTATTTTAAAAATTTTATTTTATTGTACTAAAATTATATAACATAAAACTTACCATTTTAATAACTTTATATATAGAGTTTAATAGATTTAACTCCATTCACATTGCTGGGCACATCATTACTATTCATTTCCAGAATATTTCATCATCCCCAAACTGTGTACCAGTTAAACAATAAGTCCTCATTAGTTCCTCTCCCTAGCCACTGGTAGCAACTTTTCTACTTTTGTTCTTAAATTTGACTGCTTTAAGTATATCACGTGAGCAGAATCATATATTCGTCCTTTTATTGCTGGCATATTTCACTTAGCATAATATTCTCAAGTTTGATTCATGTTATAGCATATGTCAGAATTTCATTCCTTTTTTAGGCTGAATAATATTCCATCTATTACATCTATTTTGTTTATCTGTCAATCAACTTTTAGATGTTTCCAACCTTGGCTATTGTGGATAATGTTGCTATGAACACTGCTGTACAAATATTTGTTCTATACCCTGTTTTAATTGCTTTTAGGTGTATACTACATAGGAGTGGAATGGCTGGGGCAATGTTAATTCTATGCTAAATTTTTTCACAAACTACCATATTGCTTCTCATAGCAGCTGTACTGACTGACAGTGCAAAATGTTCTAATTTCTCTACAACCTTGCCAAAATTTCTTATTTTCTGGTGTTTCCCTTCTGTCTCTCTTTCTACCCCTGTCTCTTTTTGTCTCTCTGTCTGTCTCTGTTTGTCTTAATCTCTCTCTCTCATAATACCCATGCTAATGTTGTGAAGTGGTATCTCACTGTGGTTCATATTTGAATTTCCCTTGGTTTAATGATGCTGAACATCTTTTTATTTCTTATTGGCCATTTGTACATTTTCTCTGGAGAAATGTCTATTCAAGTCCTTTGCCCAACAGCATTGTTTGTTTTTCTGTTGTTGAGTTGTAAGGGTTCTTTGTATAGTCTAGCTATTAATCACTTATTAGATATAGGATTTACCAATATTTTCTTCCATTCTGTAATGTCTTTTCACTCTCTTGATAGTCATTTTATGTACAAAGATTTAATTTTGATGCAATACAATTTATCTGCTTTTTCTTTTGTTGCCTCTGCTTTTGTCATTATATTTATGAAATCTGCCAAATGTAATTTCTTAACTTTTTGCCTATGCTTTTCCTGAAAATTTTATACTTTTACTTTTGTTTAGGTCTTTGATTCACTTTAAGTGATTTTTTTGGTCTGTCAGTCCATAAACAGAGACATCCTTTCATTTATTTATGTCTTCTTTAGTCTCTTTCAGCAATAATTTGAACTGTTCAAAACCCGAGACTTTAGTCTTTTAGTGAGTTTATTCCAAAGTATTTTATTCTTTTTGATGTTTTAACAAACGAAATTGCTTTCTTAATTCCTTTTTGGATCTTTCATTGCAATTGTATAGAAATGTAATTGATTTTTGCATAGTCATTTTTTTTGTCCTGCAACTGTGCTCAATTTTCTTTTTATTAGTGTCAACATTTTGTTTTTCAATCTTTGGTGTGTTCCACCCAAAGGATTTGAAGATTTTACCATCTGCAAACAAAAACTCTTACATTTTCCTTTCCAATTTGAATGTATTTCATTTTTTTATCTTTTGACTAAATATTCTGGTAGAACTTCCAATAGTATAGAAATAGTTAAACACAAATATCAAAAGCTGGCATCCTTTTTTTTCTCAGATCTTAGGGGGAAATCTTTCAATCTTTCACCATTGATTATTGGACTATCTGAGGATTTTCCATATGGTACTTATTATTCTGAGAGAGATTCCTTCTATTTCTAGTTTGTAGAGTGTTTTTTTTTTTTTTTTATCATGAAAGGATGTGGATTTTCCCAAATGCTTTTTTTTTGCATTAATTGATATGAGTTTTTGAGGTTTTTCCCCTTTATCCTGCCAATGTGACTTTTACATTGATTGGTTTTCATATATTAGGCCTTTCATTGAGGAATTAGTTCACCTGGTCATTGTGTATAAACTTTTTAATATTCTGATTAATTTGGCTTACTGAGATGTTGTTGAGGATTTTGCAACAATATTCATCAGGGATATGGGTCTGTTGTTTTATTCTCTTCTTGTGTCTTTGGTGTCAGGGTAATGCTGGCCTGAAAGAATGAGTTTGGAAGTATGATCTCTTTGTTCATTTTTGAAGGAATTTGAGAATTGTTGGTGATAATTCCTAAAATGTTTGGTAAATTTTACTAAATGTTTGGTAGTATATCCACCTGGGTACAGGACACTTTTTGTAGAGAATTTTTTTTATTGTAACACCATCTTTATTTAAAATATGATGCTAAACTTTCTCTTTTTGTGCTATATTTATTTTTGTTGTTGAAGTATAGTTGATTTACAATATTTCTTAATTTCAGGTATACAACATAGTGATTCAGTATTTTTATAGATCATTCTCCATTTAAAGATATTAAAAAATAATGGCTATACTTCCCTGTACTATACAATTTATCCTTGTTGATTATTTATTTTATACAGTGGTTTGGATCTCTTAATCCCCTACCCCTAACTTGCCCATTCCTTCTTCCCTCTCCCCTCTGGTACCCACTAGTTCATTCCCTATATCTGTGAGTCTTTTTGTTTTTGTTGTAATATTCACCAGTTTGTTTTATTTATTTAGATTCCATATATAAGTAATACCATACAGTATTTGTCTTTCTCTGTCTAACTTATTTTAGTAAACATAATACTCTCCAGGTCCATTAATGTTGTTGCAAATGACACCATTACATTCTTTATGCTGAGTAGTATTCCATTGTATATATATACCACATCTTCTTTATCCATTCATTTGTTGATGGACACTTAGCTTGCTTCCATGTCTTAGCTACTGTAAATAATGCTGCTATGAACACTGAGGTGCAGGTATCTTTTTGAATTAGTGTTTTCATTTTCTTTGGATGTATACACAGAGGTGAAATTGCTGGATCATATGGTAACTCTATTTTTAGTTTTTTTGAAGAACTTCCACCCACCAATTTTAACCCCATCAACAGTGTTTAAGGATTCCCCTTTCTCTACATCCTAACCATTTTTATTTGTAGACTTTTTGATGATGGTCATTCTGATTGGTGTGAGGTAATATACCTCACTGTGGATTTAATCTGCATTTATCTAGTAATTAGCAATGTTGAGCATCTTTTCATGTACCTGTAGGCCATCTGTATATCTTAATTGGAGAAATGTCTATTTAGTTCTTCTGCCCATTTTTTGACTGGGTTATTTGGGTTTTTTTGATATTGAGGTGTATGAGCTGTTTATATATTTCAGAAATTAAGCCCTTGTCATTCACATCATTTGCAAATATTTTCTCCCATTTTATAGGTTGTCTTTTTGTTTTGTTTATCATTTCCTTTGCTGTGCAAAAGCTTATAACTCTGATTAGGTCTCATTGTTTATTTTTGCTTTTATTTATGTTGGCTTGGGAGACCAACTGCAGAAAACATTGCTTCAATTTATGTGAAAGAATGTTGGTGTCATGTCATATTCAAGTCTTTAAGCCCTTTTAAGTTTATTTTTGTATAGAGTATTAGAGGATGTTCTAATTTCATTCCTTTACATGTGGCTGTCCAGTTTTCACAACACTACTTAGTGAAGAGACTGTATTTTCTCCATTTTGTATTCTCACTCCTTTGTCAAAGATTAATTAGCCATAGGTATGTGGGTTTATTTCTGGGCTCTCTATTCTGTTTTTGTGCCAACACTATGCAGTTTTGATTATGGTAGCTTTATAATATTGTCTGAAGTCTGGGAGGGTCATGCTTCCACGTTTGTTGTTTTTCTTCAGGATTTTTGACAATTCTGGGTCTTTTGTGGTTCCATATAAATTTTATGATTATTTGTTCTACTTCTGTGAAAAATGTCATTGGTAATTGACAGGGATTGTGTTAAATCAAGAGATTGCTTTGGGTATTATGGCTATTATATTAATATTAATTCTTGCAATCCAAGAGCATGGGATATCTTTCCATTTCTTTGAATCATCTTCAGTTTTATCAATGTTTTGTAGTCTCAGTGTATAGTCCTTAACTTCCTTGGTCAGGCTTATTCCTGGGGGTTTTGTTGTTGTTGTTGTTTGTTTTGTTTTGTTTTGAGGCAATTTTAAAAGAGATTTTTTTTTTAATCTCTTTCAGGTATTTCCTTGTTAGTGTGTAGAAATGCAAAAGATATCTGTATGTTACTCTTGTATTGTGCTTCATTGCTGAATTTGTTTATCAGTTCTAGTCATGTTATGTGCAGTCTTTAGGTTTTCCTCTATATAGTGTCATATAATGACATATAATATAATGACAGTTTTACCTCTTCCCTTCTAATTTGGACTTTTTATATCCTTTTCTTGTCTGATTGCTGTGGCTAGGACTTCCAATACTATTTTGAATAGAAGTGGTGAGAGTGGGCACACTTGTCTCATTACAGATTTTAGCAGGAGGGCTTTCAGCTTTTCATCATTGAGTATTATTTAGGCTGTGGGTTTGTCATAAATGGCTTTTATTATGCTGAGGTATGTTCCCTCTACACTCATTTTGGTGAGAGTTTTTATCATGAATGGATGTTGTATTTTATCAAATGTTTTTTCTGCATCTGTTGAGGAGATCATGTGGTTTTTTTGTCTTTCCTTTTGTTGATGTAGTTTATAGCATTACTTGATTTGTGTATGTTGAACCATTCTTGTGATCCTGGAGATAAATCCAACTTGATCATGATGTACGATCATTTTCATGTGTTGTTGGATTTTCTTTACTAATATTTTGTTGAGGATTTTTGCATCTATATTCATCAAAGATATTGACCTGTAATTTTCTTCTTTGATAGTGTCTTTGTATGGTTTTTGTATCAGGGTGATGGTGGCTTCACAGAATAACTTTGGGAGTGTTCCCTCCTTTTCAGTCTTTTGGAAGAGCTTGAGAAGAATTGGTATAAGTTATTGTTTGTTTATTTGGTATAATTCCCTAGTGAAGCCATCGATTCTGGAGTTTTTCAGGGAGTTTTTTTGTTTTTTCTTGTTTGTTTTTTGTTTTCAGATTCTATTTTATTTCTAATGATCGATATTTTCATATTACCTATTTCTTCTTGATTTAGTTTGGTGAGTTATATGTTTCTAGAAACTTGTCCATGTTTTCTAAGTTGTCCAATCTATGGCATATAATTGTTCATAGTACTCTTTTATGATTATTTGTATTTCTGAGGTTTCAGTTGTTATTTCTCCTCTCTCATTTCTTATTTTGTTATTTGGGTGTTTTATTTTTCTTTTTGGTGAGCCTCCCCAGAGATTTGTAGATTTTGTTTATCATTTCAAAAAAACCAGTTCTTGGTTTGAATTGTTTTCTTAATACCTTTTTCTGATTGTTTGCTGTTAGTGTGTAGAAATGCAACATTTATTGGTATATTGATTTTGTATCCTGCAACTTTACTGATTTCTTTTATTAGTTTTGACAGTTTCTGCTGGAATGTTTTGGGTTTTCTATGTAAAAATTCTGTCCAAAAAAAAAAAAATCACCGCTTTATTTCTTCTATTCCAGTTTAGTTGCTTTATATTTCTCTTTCTTGTCTGATTGCTGTGGTTAGAACATCCAGTACTATGTTTAGTAAAAGTGGCAAAGGTGGGCATATTTTTTTCCTGATCTTAGCTTTCAGCTTTTCACTGTTGAGTACGATGTTAGCAGTGGACATTTCATGTATGGCCTTCAGTATGTTGACGTACATTCTATCTATACTGAATTTGTTGAGAGTTTTTAGCATAAATGGATGTTGAATTTATTCTAAAGATTTTTCTATACTATTGGGATGATCATTTTCCTTTGGTTAATGTGGTAAAATCACATCAACTGATTTTCAGATTGAACTATTCTTGTGTCCATGATTCCACTTGATCATGATGAATAATCTTTTTAATATGTTGTTAAATTTACTTTGTTAATATAGTGTTGAGAATTTTTGCATTTATGTTCATCAGGGATATTGGCCTGTACTTTTCCATTCTGTGGTGTTCTTGTCTGCATTTGGTCAGGGTAATGCTTGTCTCAAAAAGTGAGTTTGAATGTGTTCACTTCTCTATTTTTTGGAAGAGTTTGAGAAAGATTGGTATTAATTTTTCTTTGAATGTTTGTTAGAATTCATCAATGAAGTCATCTGTCCTAGACTTTTATTTGAGGGAAGGTTTTTGTTAATGAGTCAGTTTTCTTGCTTGTAATTGGTCTGTTCATATTGGCACCTTTTTATGATTCAGTCTTGGAAGGTTGCATGTTTCTAGGAATTTATTCATGTCTTGTAGCCTATTTGTTAGCATATATTCTTCATAGTAGTTGCTTATGATTCTTTGTTTTCTGTGATTTCAGTTGTAATTTGTTCTCCTTAATTTCTGATTTTATATTTTGAGCTCTCTTCTTTTTTTCTTGGTCAGTCAACATTATTTATCTTTTCAAAGAATCAGCTGTTAGTTTCATTGATATCTTCTATTTATTTGTTAGTATCTAACTTATTTTTGGCTGTGTCAGGTCTTGGTTGCAGCACACAAGATCTTCTCTGAGGCATGCAGGCTCTTTGTCGTGGTGCAAGTTGTGGTGTGAGGGTTTTCTCTTCTCTAGTCATGATGTGCAGGCTGCAGAGCACATGGGCTCTGTAGTTTGTGGCATGCAGGCTCTATTTGAGGTGCGTGAGCTCAGTAGTTGTGGCACTTGGGCTTAGTTGCCCCACAGCATGTGGGATCTTAGTTCCCTGACCAGGAATTGAACCCACATCCCCTGCATTGTAAGGTGGGTTCTTTACCACTGGAACACCAGGGAAGTTCCAGTCTCTGATATATTTATTTCTGCTTTGATCTTTGTTGTCTCCTTTCTTCTACTATTTTTGGTATTAGGTGATTTCCATTTTTCTAATTTTTTGACGTGTAAAGTTAGGTTGTTTATTGGAGATCTTTTCATTTTTTGAAGTAGGTATCTATCTTTATAAATATCCATCTTAGAACTGCTTTATCTATATTCCACAAGGTATGTTGTATATCCTCTTTTATTTGTGTCAACATATTTTTTTATCTCTTTTGATTTCTTATGTACTGATTAGTTTTTCAGTAGTGTGTTGTTTAATCTCCACATATTTTTGAATTTTTGAGCCTTGTTCTACTTAATTTGTTTTTAAGTAGAAAATATTCATTCAAATGTAGTCAGAAAGAATGCTTGATAAGATTTAATCTTCTTAAATTTAAGGCTTGTTTTGTTGCCTTGTATTATTGTCTGTCCCGAAGAATGCTTCTTGTGCACTGAAAAAAAAAACCTGTGTTCTGTGTTTTTTGGATAGTGTGAGGCAGAGGAAGAGTGCAGGGGTGACATCCACTGGCCTCTGTCTTTAGAGAGTCCCTAAATTAAGTCCCTAGATGAGCGAAACCAGAAGCCTTTCCCTCACATGAGATCTCCAGGAAAAGCAAATAGGTCTCTTACAGAAAGACAAAGTGCCTCAGTCTGCTCTCTCTCTCTCTGTTGTGCAATGGCCTGGGTATTGTAGCTGTTTGAGAACCATTTCTCTGTTTGTTACAGACCATTGGGACGTTCAGGCATAAGCCCTGCTGGCCACCGAGTGAGGTGACTCAGAGATGTCCTCTGGGTGGCAGCTAAAAAAATAAGAGGTCAGATGAGATCTAAGCTCCTTCCTGTAAGATGCTGTATCCTGAGTGAGGCAGAAAAGCGTAAAAGGAAAACATCCATTGGCCTCCATACCCTGAGAGCACTTCAGTAGCCCTCTAGATGTGTGTCAAGCCATTATCCTGACCCTCAGGCTGAAATTCTGGGATAAGGAAATTGGCTTCTTTTTCAGAAAGATTAGGTGTGTGTTTCAATCTGTTTTCTGTTCAGTGCCCTGGGAGTGGTGGGGGTCTACCAAAAACTGTCTCTCTGATTGTTATAGTCTTGAGGGACCCAGGAATGCAAGCCATTCTGGCTTCTAGAATCAAGGGCCATTCCTTGGGTATCAGCTGTAAAAATAGGAGCACTGGATGTATATAAAAGCTTTCTTCCAGGAGATACTGATACTCTGGAGCACAGCTGAGGGAGATCTCAAGGTAGCACCCAATTTTGAAATGTCTGTTACAGTGTGTGTTTACTTAGAAGCCTGTCGCTCAGGCCACAGCTATGAAGATAAATTAATAGGCCTCTTCCACAGATAGACTGGGCCCTCAGTCTGTGCTTTTCTTGTGCCTTGCAGTTGGTAGCCAGTTAAGAACTCTTTCTCCATTTACTATAGTCCTGTTGGATTCATGAACACAAGCCTCTCTGGTCACCAGATCCAGGTGATCTATAGGTGACATAGATCCCCTGTAGGGGCAGCCACAAAAAAGGGCACCATTGAAGGGAATAACCTCCTTTCTGGAAGACACCTGTGACCTGGAGCGAGGCATTATACCCCTAAATGTATGTTAAAGTAGAAGTCTGCCTCTCGGGCCAGTGTTTTAAGGTAAGCAAATAGACCTCTTTCACAGGAAGTGTGGGCATCTTTAAATCTACTGCCTCTGTGATAGACTCTGTGGTGAATGAGTCTTAGTCCTTTAAGAATTATTTTTCAACATGATAAAGACTAAATATGAAAAACCCACAGCTAACATCAAACTCAATAGTGAAAAACTAGAGACTTTTCCCCTAAGATCATAGAAAAGACAAGGGCAACTACTTTCACCACTTCTAACATAGTTCTAGCCAGAGAAAGTAGGCAAGAAATAAAAATATTAGGCACTCAAATTGGAAAGAAAGAAGTATAGCTATTTCTGTTTGCAGAAGGCATGATCTTATATAAAGAAAACCCTAAAGGTTCCACAAAATAAATGACTCAGAAAGTTTGCAAGATAAAAAATAAATAATAAAAATCAGTAATAATTCTATATACTGGCCATTAGAATTCTGAAAAGAAAATTACGAAAGAATATTATTTTGTCCAGTATCTTTTAAAACAGTGAAAAGAATAAAGGAGAAAAAAACCGTGCATCTCTACAATCTTTTAAAATTACATAAGTCCATTTACTGTTGTTTTTCTACATGGATTTGAATTATAACTTGCTTTCACTGTGAAGACATTTTATCAAGAATAAATTCGTACAGGTTTACAAAAATCTGTGAAGGCTTTATTTTAAATTATTTTTTTAAAGCAATAGTTCAACTGCATATAGAATTCTTATTTGACAGTTTTTTTTTGTTGTTGTCAAGCATTTTGAATATATTATCCCACTGACTTCTGGCCTCCACTGTTTATGCTGAGAAGCAAATGTTCATCTTATTGACTTGTCATGCAAACAAGAAGCCATTTTTCTCTTGCTCCTTTCAAATTTTTCTCTTTGTCTTTGACTATGATAGGCCTGTTTGTGGATCTCTTTATCTTCCTTATAGTTCATTTACCTTCCTGGATGTTTAGGTTATTGTTTATGAATAAAATGAAAAATTTTCATCCATATTTCTCATTTCTGTGTCTCTTTCTTGTGATATTCATTTCCCTGAATCTCCCTTCATTTTTCTTCATCATTTTCTCTCTGTTCTTAATGTTGTACAATCTCTATAGATCTATATATTCAAGGTGATTTATTCTTTCATCTACCACTTCAAATTTTCTGTTCAGCCCATCTAGTGAGTTTTAGATTTCAGTCATAGTTGTTTCCAACTCCACAATTTTTACTTAATCTTTTAAAATAATTTGTATATATTAACTGATATTCTCTATTGGATATGATATTGCCATTATACCTTTCTTTACTTCTTTAATAATGATTTCTGAACAAGTTAATACTAGAAACTTAAGTTCCTTTTCTGATAAATATGACATGTGGTCTCTCTCCCATGCAGTTTTTGTAGCCTGCTTTTTCCACCCTTTTTATATATCATACTTTCCTGTTTCTTTGCATGCTTTATAATTTTATTTTTGTTAAGTTTATCTTTTCTAAGGAAGTAAAATCATTTGCAATTTAATGGACAAACATTATTGGTAATTTCATCTACAAATTAATATCCAGCATCCTACATCCTACAGTCCAGGTTTTAATCCATGGTAAATAGTAAATCAAACAAAGATGCACTTCCAACAGATAATTAAATACCCTTAAAATAGTTTGGTAAACAGTGCTTTAGAATGACTTTGAAAGGACATACAGTCATCCTTTTGTTTATTTCCAATTATTTATAACTTATTTTTTCAAAATGCCACATATACGGAAGGCATAACATTTTTCAGAATGCCACACATAAAGCATTCTGGGTAAAGTTCAGTGGAAGAGAGTTTTATGGATCTTGGTCTGTGAAAGTCCCTTATAATTCTCCCCAAAGTTCTATGCCTGAAAATCTTCAGCAACCAAAGAAAAACCTTGATATTTCAATATATAGAAGGGTCTGTCTTTCCATTGACAAACTTTGACAATGCACCCAAGGCAGAGATGGTCCCTTCTTGGCCCAGCAGTTTACTAGATTGTAGGCAGCAATCTGCCAGGGACCATGTGTCAATGTTCTATAGTAATTTGAAGTTTTGAGAGATGTGACTGCCACAGCTGGCCACAGCTCCCCAGTCAACATTTTGTTAGCCGCAAATACTTTAAACGTTGCAGTGAACAAAACCAAAAGCCCCCACAGGCCACCTCAAGCAGAGGAAACCACAGACATACTATCTGCCTTCCCCAGCTTGAGTTGACCCAATTAAGTTTTCAGAATTTGAAGTCCTGTGACCTTAGCAAAGATTCAGCATGCAGTGCTGACTGAGCAGGCAGGCACAGAACTGCAGTTTTTGACACAGGCTATACCAGTTCTGAGTCTGTTTTCTCACCTGTATAGTGGGGATGAGACAATTTAACTTATCTATACTACAGAATTGTTTAAAGATGAACAAAAATTGCATGTTATAAGGACTTTTTATAATAAGAGTAGTTATTATTAAAAGCATGGATGCCAGCCGAGATGCATGCTTTATATATATTAACTCAAATCCCATAAAAAGCCACACAGCTGTTGGTTATTAGGTATGTATATGACAAATACTGTTATTTGCATATCAATCCCCTCTTACAGTTAGGAGTAGATATTTGACTTGATATGGGAGTAAGACCTAAGTAGAAGTCTTGTTGGGACACTGGTAAGCTCTGAAATGCTTTTATTCCCCTCAGAAAAGGAGAATGAGACAGTTAATGGGCCTTTAACCTATTTTCTTCCCATATTCCTTCTGCCTTGAATGTAGAACCCATAAATGTAACCCTGAAAGTGAGAGAAAAGCCAAGAGAACTGCAGAAACGTAGGTCTAGCCATACAGGGTGGAACTTTTGAATGAACATGGATAACTCCCTATCTCCTGTTATGGTAGAGAATAAAGGCCTTTAACTTAAAGCCACTCTTAATGGGTTTTGGTTTCTTGTCACTGAATACAATACTAAGTTATGCAATATTCTTAAAGCAATAAAAGGACTATTCCTGCAAGTGTTTGATTAGTTACTTAATGCCATCTTCTTTATGAAAGCCCAGGGTTCTTAACTCTAGTCTCTGGCTTTTCTCATCAAACAAAAGTGGCCTCTATAAACAAATAAACAGAAGATTTAATAATTGTGGTGTTCCAAAGACAATGATATTTCAAGAACAAAGCACGACCCTGCCTGAAAAAGTTTCAGCGTTACATCCCCTACTGGACTCTTAATCTCCCTCCCCACCATGTTGCCATGGTTATGAAATTCCTGAGCCCACCTGGGCGACACCCACCTGGGCAATGGGACCTGTCCCAAATAAGCAAAGACATCTGGCCTGCCCCACTCCCACCCTACACAAGGAAGGTATATGTGCCTCGACCAATCAGTAACTGAAATTTTCACCTAGGAGCATTCCTTTGTTTTCTGGCTATAAAAACTGATCAATAATAGCACATGTTCAGGCTAGACTCTCCCAGATGACTAGGAAGTCGGTCCGCTGTTCTGGCAGCAACCCTTCCCTCTAATAAATTCTATCTTCTTTACATTCTGCCTTGTGTCTGGAAATTCTTTTCCAACCTGCATTCAGACGAGGCAATAACTATCTTCCAGTGGTCAAAAAAACAAAATAAAGCATATGTTGATTTTCAAAAATAAATTTGGTCCTTGACATATAAAAACTGCTTCTAAACACTTAGTCAGATATTTCTTTAAATTATAGAAATATTTTTGAATTAAATATGTACAAACTTATTACTTAATTTATCACATCAGACATTTGTACCTGCTAAATGCCTGGCTTGGGGAATATAAATAAAAATAAGACATATGGCATTCATTTGGTCACATTATTTGGAGCTGCTGTCATATATTGACTTCTGTTGACTTATCCTCAATTCACAGACTACTTAAGCCTAAACATGACTAAGACAACTCAAGTTTCAGATGAGGAAATTGAATCTTATACACATGAAAAGAAGATTAAGACTCGATCTCAGGCATTTGTAGTAAAACTAGTAGTCCTAACACTCTCTAAATTATATTCCTCACACATAGACACACTGTTTCAGGGTTAAAAGCCTTGTTGGGAGAATACTCAATACTTAGAAGAAAAATAACCTGGTTATTAGCAAGTATTTACAAGCATACTCAGTTTGAAGGAGTCTCCTAGGATTTTTAACATTTCATCCCTCAAATACCTCAATGTCACTTAGTGACATTTTGCATGTGAAAAATTGTGGCTCTGTTTACCTCACAGTTTAGCAATTTGCTTAGATTATACATTAAAAAAAAAAAGCTTAGGTCATATACAGAAAAATATATAACCTAAGCAAATTATAGAGCTTCATAATATCATAAATTACCACCAGGAAATCCTTTCAACTGAGGTAACTAAATGGGCATGCATTGGGGGGCTAGGTGGGTATCTGGAGGGCTGGACGAAATCACAATGTATTGTTTACATATAATATTTATTTTACTCCAAATTATATACATGAATGACTACCTAGTTTGAAAAAAAATCTTTGACCACTGTGGTTTACTTTGTCTCTGGACTCTGTGAATACCTAATTGTTGTGAAGGTATTTGGAGGTGACTTGGAAGGCAAACTGGCATGACACTGACTCTGGAGTCAAATTGACCTACCAATCCCAATTTTGCTGACCTTTGGCAAGTCATTTAGGTTTTTGTAGTCTCAATTTCATCATCTATAAAGTGGGATGACGATAGTATACTTAGGACTTTATAGGATAACCCATTTAAGTTAATACAGTACTTGAAATATGCTAAGCACTCATAGATTTTAACTAATTTATCAGGGCCTTTTTGTACCTTCTACTCAACAACAAATAGAAAACAAATAAATTTTAAAATGAGAAATGGATTTAAATAGATATTTCTCCAAAGAAGATATACAAATGGCAATAAGTATATTTGGAAAAAAAGGAAACTAAGTGTTGGTAAGGATGTGGAGATATTGGAATCATCATACATTGTTGATGGGAAATGGAAATGATGCACACACTTTGGAAAATGGTATAGTACTTCTTCAGAAAAGGAAACATTGAATTAACATATGACTGCAGATGCTGGGTAGAGGATAATGCTAAGAGAGAAGTTAATTCTAACAGACAAATATTAATTTGAAAATTACCACATATAAGTGAGAATTTAAAGAAAGAGAAAATATTTTAAAATACCAAACATAATAAAATAATTGATCTAAAAACTTAAATAGAGATTTCAACAGCAGACTAGATCAAGTGTAAGAAAGAGATCAATAAAGTCAAATAGGGCAGCAAAGGTCATTCAACAAGAGGGACAGACAGAATGAGTTGTGGAAAAAGAAGTAAGAGAATACAAATATTGGATGATATAAAAAATATGGAACCTTACAAAAACAAACTCATAAATACAGAGACTTGATTCGTAATTGCCAGGGGAGGGGAGGGAAGTTATGTATGTAGATGGAAATGGGTCAAGGTTGTCAAAAGTTAAAATCTGTGATAATGTTATATGTAAATTAAGGCTCAATTACAGTGTAAAAATATTAAAAAATGAAAAAGAGTGTAGATAGCTTAAGGGCTTATGGCATACCACAAATTGGACAATATATGCTTTATAACAGTCCTAGAAGAAGAAGACAGAGACCACATTTTTCATTGCAAACTATATTACAAATCTATAATAATCAGAAACAGTATGGTATTGGCATAAAAACAGACACACAGATCAACAGAACGGAATTAAAACTCAGAAATAAATCCACATACATACAGTCAACTAATATTTGACAAGGTGCTAATTATATAAATGGGGAAAGGGTAATCTCTTCAATATACAGTGTTGGAAAACATGAAAAATAAATCTGAATTCCTTTCTTACACCATACACAAAAAATTAACTCAATATAGATTAAAAACTTAAATGTAAAACCTGAAACTCCTAGAAGAAAGCAAAGGTAGTTATTTTTTGTCATTGAACTTGATAATAATTTTTTGGGTTTGAAACTAAAAGCAAAGGCAACAAAAGCAAAACTAAACAAATGGGGGCACATCAAAGTAAAAAGCTTCTGTATGGCAAAGGAAATGATCAATAAAATTAAAAAGTAACCTCCTAAATGAGAGAAAATCATATTTACAAATCATACATCTGATAAAAGATTAATACCTAAAATATGTAAATAACTAATACAATTCAATAACAATAAAACAATCAATATCATTAAAAAATGGGCACAGAAACTACATTTCTCCAAAGAAGACATACAGATGCCCAACAGTTACATGAAACGTTGCTCATCATTACTAATCATCAGAAAAATTAAAATCAAGAAACAATGAGATACTTAGCTTACGCCTGTTAAAACAGCTATCATCAAAAAGTCAAGAGGTAACAGGTATTAACGAGGATCTGGAGAAAAGGTAATCCTTGTACACTCTTGGTGGGAGTATAAAGTGGTGCAGCCACAATGAAAAACACTATGAAGTTTCCTCAAAAAATTAAAAATAGAATTACCACATGATCCAACAATCCCACTCCTGGGTATATATCAAAAGTAATGAAAACAAAATATTGAAGAGTTATCTGCACTCCCATATTCATTGCAATACCAGTTACAATAGCTAAGATATGAAAGCAACCTGTGTCTATTTCTTTAAAAAATGGATAAAGATGTAGTATATATACAACTGAACTTTGAACAACATGGTTTGGATCTGCACCAGTCCACTGATGAGAGGTGTAATTTTTTTTCTTTTTTCAATAAATACATAATACAGTACTACACAATCCATGGTTTGTTGAATCTGAGGTTGCAAAACCACACATGCAGAGAACCAACTATAAAGTTATACTTGTATTTTTGACTTCACTTGCAAGAATGTAGATGGACTTAGATGGTATTGTGCTAGGTGAAATAAATCAGACAGAGAATTCAAATACTGTATGATATCAGTTATATGAGGAATCTAAAAAATAAAAAAATCAAACTCAAGGAAACAGAGGTAAGAAAAGCGATTGCCAAGGTCTTGGTAGTTGAAGAAATAGGGAGAGGTTGGTAAAAGTTATAAACTTCAGCTGTAAGATGAATAGTATATGCGGATCTAAAGTATACCATGGTGACTAAAGGTGATAATCCTGTACTGTATACTGTTTTTTTGAAATTTTGTTAGAGAGTAGAACTTAAACATCATGAAAAAGAAAAAGGGGGACAAATATGTCAGGATTGTGAGGATGGGTGTGTCAATTAATTGGATGTGGGAAATTCTTTTACAATGTATATGTATATCAAAGAATCATGATGTACACTTTACATATTTTACAACTTTGTCAGTTATAACAAGTAAAGCTAAAAAAAGAATAACATAATAAACAACAACGAATAAATTAAAATGAAGATTAAAAATGTTTTCATTTTTTGTTTGTTATGTATTATTTGTGTGAAAATTATTATAAACTATAAACTTATTACAGTACAGTACTATATAGCCAGTTGTGTCAGTTGGGTACCTAGTCTAACTTTGTTGAACTTATGAACAATTGGACTTATTAACGTGCCCTTGGAACTGAACTTGTTCATATGCAGGGGACTTACTGTATTCATTGGCTCTCCTAGGTCTCCAGCTTGCTGATTGCAGATCAAGAGCCTTTTCAACCTCCATAAATTCCTTCCAATAAATGTCTTTATACATACATATGTATAAAGATATTAGTATCAAATATATTTATATTTTATAGAGAAGAAAAATTCATCCCTAGAGAAGGACTTTCACTTTATCAGCACAATGAGGAAATGATTTTTTTGTTTCATCTGCTTAATGAATTCCATTTTTCTTAAAAGAACAAAAGAATATTTTTAATATAAAAACATACCAGATATTAGATAGCAGTAAGAAAAGGACTGAGAAAAATTCAATTAAAGGTTTGTATTGGCTAAAAAATTCTAGTTTGGCACTTGCCTAGTGGTGTGTAGAGAAAACAGTCTATCTCCAGTAGCTACCGAAAGGAAACAAACACAAGAAAGAAATGGAAGCCTCAAAATGCTAATATCTCTTCAGAGACTTGGAGCCCTTTTCCAGAAGCCTGTGCTTCTCTTTGTAGTCTGGTTGCTATGGCTCTGTCTTCAATATTGCAAAATGCTGTCAGATAGACTCCAGTAAGTGGTTCAATGAAAGAGTTGATAACCAGGGAGGCTCTTACAGATCCCTATCTTTCAGGCTCCCCTCCCAGCCCCAAGCTTTCTGATTAAGCCTTTACACCCACCTTCTCTGGCTTCTGGAGCTGCCAGTGATTAAAGCAACACAGGAAGAAATCAAAGAAAATGCCACTAGGAACACATTAGCCAGTTCGTGCTGAGGTTCCCAGGGGCTCCATGGAATGGGAATGCCAAACTGAAAGTGGGCTGAATTTAGAGGTCTAAGGTTAGACCTCGCAAATCTTCTACCTGGATAGCACATGGGGCAGGTTAAGATGTGGCCGTAGAGTCTCCCTCTTCAGGTGAATTGACCTCATGGTGATTGACATGAATGTGCATATTTAAAGGAGGCTATTTGCTGGGGAGAGGAATGCAGGGAGATTTTGCAAAAGCTTTCAGACAAATAAATGGTGGCAACCCACCCTCTCTCTCCCTATCTACGAATGGACCTGGAACTATCTATGCCTTGGCCTCTTTCCCTTCCTTCTCCGTGGAAGAGGGGTTCCCCTTCCATTTGATGAGACTCCAAGGAGCCTCCCTGTCTCTGTAAATCAGCTTTATTGAAGTATAACTTATATACAGCAAATGGCATCCATTTAAAGTGTACAATTTGTTGAGCTTTGGCACCATGAAACCACTGCCACAAACAAGGTACAGATCTACTTTCTGTCATTCTATGTTAGTTTGCTTTTTCTAGAATATCATGTAAATGGCATCAGACAGCCTCCTCCTCTTGGGTGTCTGGGCTTTTTCACTCAGGATAATGATTCTGAGAAACATCCACGTCATTGTGTGTAGCAGTGGGTCATGCCTTTTGCTTACTGAGTTGTATTTTGTTGTATGGATGCACCACTTTTTGTTTATCCACTTTCATGGTGGATTGCTCGTTCCTAACTTGTGGCTCTTGTTTCTTTTCTATCTTTAATTGCTTCCTTTCTTCTGCCCGTACCCCTATAACACAGAGATATGCTCAAGTCTCTACCATCTTTAAAAAACACTCTCTGGCCCCAGCACTCTTATGTGCTCAGTGTCAGAACATGGATGAGATGGGCTTTTCTGGGGTATTTTGAGGATTCCTAGTTATAATCCAAATAAATCAGTCAGGCAAATTCAAGTGGTCTGTCACAGTCTTAGACAAGCCATCCTTTGCAGACATGGTTTATCAAACTGGCACACTTCTCAGGGCTGGCCTACTGTCTCTACATGTGGCTGCTTTAGACTGGGATTCCCTTGGGTTAACTTTCTTCCTCTTTCTGGGCCAAATATCCACTCTGTGCCTCAGTTTTGCTCTTAGAAATCAGGGAGGATCTTTACCTATAATTATTTAAAATTAATGAATCAAGTAAAAGTCAAAGAATATTGATTTGGGCAGGAAAAGACAGTGACTATATTTTGAGTATCTCTATCTTGTCTTTACATGCACTTTAGAAACACTTGTAATTAGAATCAAGGATAACCACTTGTTTTAAATCATTCAGTACAGGACAAGTTATATCACTAAAATTTAAGTGTGAACTGGCATTATGTGGTGCCATGATATACACTACATAACGTGTGAATATGGCATTAGGGATATACAGAATGATTTAAGGTAAAATTGGTGAACTGCCACGTCCTGGTACAATGACTAGTGCATAGAGGGTACTAAACAAATGTCAAAGGACTGAGTCCCCTCCACAGTGAGGCAGACAGGTGGGCTAGATGCTGTGTCACCCTTACCCGTCTAGGTCTTTGTTGGGCACTGGGTTGGCAACGAGACCTGGGGGCTGCATCAGACTGAACAAGAGAAGGTGGGATGATGAGAACGAGGTGTTCCCACAACCCCAGAAGGAAATGGTTGTAGTGACCGTGAGAGGCCAACCAGAATTCTCTGATAGCATTTGAAATCACAGCCTTTGCAGTAAGAGGTGACAGGACTCACGGCTGTGGGACTCTTGACGACAAGTCATTAAGCCTCCCAGAGCTTCAGTGTTAGCATGTGTGAAATGGGTGAACCAGCGCTCAACTCCAGTGTTGCTTACGAACAACATGAAATGATGGGTGACTGCCCATGCCCAGACTACTGTAGGTATTTAGAGGCAGTGACGATGGTGATGTTAATATTTCAAGGAGGTCTCTTTTTTGTTGTGTTTCTGTGGTAGAATAATGGCCTCCAAAGACGTCCATGTCTTAATCCCTGAACCCTGTGCATATGTCACTTCACATGACAAAAGGGCTTTTGCAGATTGGTTAAATTAAGGATCTTGAGGTGGGAAGATTATCCTGGATTAACCTCATGGGCTCATTGTAATCAAAGGCTTCTTATAAAAGGGAGGCAGAGAGAGATTGGAAGATGTGATATTTTGAAGAACGAAGAAGGGGCCATGAGCCAAGGAATGCCAGTGGCCTCTAGAAACTCAAGAAGGCAAGGAGATGGAGCCTTCTCTAGACCTCCAGAGGAAACCATCCTTGCTGACACCTTGATTTTAGCCCAGTGAGGGCCAAGTCAGGCTTTGGACCTCCAGAATCGGAAGAGAAGAAATGTGTGCTGTTTTAGGCCACTAAGTCTGTGGTAATTTGTTACAGTAGCCTCAGGAAACTCACGCAGTCTTTAAGATAAAGTCAGTGTGATTAGCAAGGATTTCAATTCCTTAATCTTTGGTCATCACCATTAATGGGTTCCCAGGGCAGATACATAGAAAGGACATTCCAAAAAGTGGATGAAGTTTTCTACTAATTATAGCCATGACCCCACACCTCTGAGTGGGAACTCTAGCTTTGGAAATCTTTCCCAGGCCCTCAGTGGTCCTAAAGGAACTGAGGAATCTTGAAAATGACATTTAAGTCAATTTGTGAAACATTAGTGTTTCAAAAGCTGTGTTTTGTTTACAGCTTTAACTTTGAATTTTCACCTGCTGAGAATTGGGTCATTTAAATTAAGATACTTGAGAGAGAAATGATTTTTTGTTTTACCACATTCTCTGGAAGTTATAGTTTAAGTTAATATATTGCTGCATCTTTATTCTGAATAGTACTCCAGGTACAAAGCTTTTGGTGGAATCTAGAATACTATTTAATGTAACTCAGTCCTTGGTGGTGGGAAAATTTATTTGGATGTATTTCATAGAATGAATCTGAGGCAGGAGATAGATGGGCTCCAAGCTAGACATTTACAACCAGCCTCCTCTTTGCATTTCCTCAGGAAGGAGGCAGGTGGGCTCTAGGCTAGATATTTACAATCAGCCTACTGTTTGCACTGTGAGATGGAAATAACAACAGGGACAGGAAAAATAGCTGGACTTTTTTTCCTGTGGTCACTTTAAGATAACAGTTACGGCAGGGACAGAGGGGCTAAACCCTGTTTGAGTAATAGATCAAGAAGTTATATATTTCCCATCCTTGGGGCAAGGGAGACACTACACATGCCCAGAAAGGCCCCTTGGAGCCTTTGAAAGGAGGGGGCACCACCCCATAATAAGTGTGGACATACATCCTCAGGACTCTGTTGTGCGTTCCATATTAGTAAAAAGCTGTGCATATTGGAGAGACTCCTCGGGTCAGTCAGGTTTGAAAAAAGAAACAAGAAAATTGGCTAAAGGTAAACAAAGACCCAAAAGAACTATCCTACACAATAAGTGATTTAAATCACCTCTTTACTGCCACTCCTTATCAGAGGGGATGCCCATGCACTTTCTCTCCAGGTGTATATTTCTGCCTATGTCAGTCAAATAATCAACTGCTTTTCTCTGTGTTCTCCCAGTTGTGCTTGTCTTTAATAAAAATCTTTGTACCTTTTTTTACCTTTTTGCCTCCTTGAGAAATTCATTTTTCAATGGGGGCACGGCCAGGGGAATTTTGTTTCTAGCCCCTGGTGGACTAATGGCTAGCGTTCCTGGTTTTCATCCAGGCCACCTGGGTTCAATTCCTGGACAGGGAACTAAGATCTCACTTCATGCCAGCATTCACTGCTGTCTCTCTGAGATCAAATCCTGGATGCTTTTCACAGAAAATATTACACATGAGTAGGAGTCTGTTGATTTCCATATACATAATTTCTTGCTCATCTAGTTAATATCCTAAATACCTATCATAAAGCCTTTTATATTTTATTAACTTCTTGAGATGTTCAAGAAGTCGTGTGCCAAAAATAAACTTTTTCATCAAAAATTTTTAAGAAATGTAACTGAATAACACATGTTTAATATTAAGAAAGCTAACACCCATACTAGCATGGTCACTTAGTTTTTTCCTAATAGTCTTTAAACTATATTTTCTTGATTGTATTTTGCCTGCTCTCAAAGATAGTTGACTATATTTATGTGAGCCTATATCTGAGCTTTCTGTTCTGTTTGATCTATTTGTCTGTTCTTTTATTAATGACCCACTGTCCTGATTACTGTAGCTTATATTAAGTCTTGATTCAGATAGTGTCAGTCCTCCAACTCTATTTTTATCCTTCAGTGTTATGTTGGCTATTCTGTGTCTTTTACCTCTCAATATAAACTTTATCAACTTTATCAGTTTGTTTATATTCACAATATAACTTGCTGGAATTTTGACTGAGGTTCCACTGGACTTACAGATGAAATAGACTGACACCTTGACAATATTGAGTCTTCCTTTCCATTGTATTACATTTGCTCCTTTGTCAAAAATCAGTGACTATTAGCCCTTTGATTTTTTTATCAGAATTTTGTAAATACTCTTACATAGATTTTGTAATATTCTGTTAGATTTATTCCTAGTAAATTTAACTAGTTTAAGTTTAGTGCTAATATAAATAGTATTGTGGGGTTTTTCTTGAGGGGGTTATAGTTGATTTACAATGTTGTGTTAGTTTCAGGTGTACAGCAAAGTGAATCAGTTATACATATACATATATCCACACTTTTTAAGATTCTTTTCCATATAGGTAATTACAGAGTAATGAGTAGAGTTCCCTGTGCAATACAGTAGGTCCTTATAAGTTATCTATTTTATATATAGTAGGGTATCCCAATACCCAATTTATCTCTCCCCCCATTTTCTGCTTGGCAATCATAAGATTGTTTTTTTTTCTATATCAGTGACTCTGTTTCTTAAGTAAGTACATTTGATATCACGTATATGTGGACTCTAATAAAAAATTGTACAAGTATTGTGTTTTTAATTTTCCAAATTTTACTTGTTCAGTGTTGGTATTTAGGAAAACTATTTACCTTTGTATATTAACCTTGTATCCGGCAATCTTGCTATAATTCCTTATTAATTCCAGAAATTTTTGGTAAGTTTTTAAGAATTTCAACATAGTCATGTAACCTGTAAACAATTTTTTTAATATTGCAATCTGTGTTCCTTCTATTTATTTACTTTTCTTGTCTTGTTGCATCAGCAAAGACTTCCAGTGTGATGTTGAAAAAGGATGATGAGGGGACTTCCTTGGTGGCGCAGTGGTGAAGAATCTGCCTGCCAATGCAGGGGACACAGGTTCGAGCCCTGGTTAGGGAAGATCCCACATGCCGCAGAGCAACTAAGCCTGCGAGCCACAACTACTGAAGCCCAGGTGCCTAGAGCCTGAGCTCTGCAACAAGAAGCCACTGCAATGAGAAGTCTGTGCACTGCAATGAAGAGTAGCCCCCTTTGCTGCCACCAGAGAAAGCCCACATGCAGCAACAAAGGCCCAATGCAGCCAAAACTAAATAAAGATAAAATTAAAAAAATAATAAATAGAGTGATGAGAGGGATATTCTTGTCCTGTTCCTGATCTTACTGAGAAAACTTCTAGTCTCTCACCACTAAGTATGATATTAGTTATAGGGTTGTTGTAGATAATCTTCATTAAGTTGAGAAAGTTTCATTCACTTCCTAGTATACTAAAAGTTGTTTTTTAGAAATGTGTATTGGATTTTTTAAAGTGCCTTTCTGCATCTTTTGACATGACCATGTGACTTTTTAACTTGTCATTGTAATGGATTACATTAATTTATTTTCAAATATTGAACCAGCCTTGCATACCTGGGTTAAAACACACCTGGTTGTTGTGTCACACACACATATATATATACATTTACATTGTTAAATTTTATTTGCTAATATTCTGTTGAGGATTTTTGTGTATTTATTTATAAAATATATTGGTACACAGTTTATTTTTTTGGTAATGTCTTGTCTGGTTTTAAAATAGGGACAATATTTGCCTTACATAATGAGTTAGGAAGTAATTCATCTGCTTCTATCCACTGAAAGAGATTGTACCCACTTGGGTACAGAAAACCCATTTGGGTCTGCTGTTTTCTGTTTGGAAAAGTTATTAATTATTAATTCAATTTCTTTAATAGATATAGGCCTATTCAGATTGCTGATTTGTTCTTATGTGAGGTTTAATGGATTGTGTCTTCCAAAGAATTAGTCCATTTCACCTACGTTACCAAATTTGAGGGCATAGAGTTTTTCATAATATTCATTTATAATTATAATGGTTTTAATGACTACAGAATCTGAAGCAATGTTCTCTTTCATTTCTGATATTAGTAAATTGGTCTTCTCTTTTTTCTTAGCTAGTTAACCTAGAGATTTGTCAATTTTATTGATCTTTCCAAGTTTTTATTTCTGTTCCAGTTTTTATTATTCCTTTCTTGTCATTGTTTACTTTGAATTTAATTTGCTCTTTTTTTCTATTTTCCTAACGTGGAAACTTAGATGATTGATTTTAGATCTTCTTTTCTAATGCATGCACTCAATCCTATAAATTTCCCTCTAAACACAGCTTTTACCACATTCCATGAATTTTGATTTCTTGACTTCTGATATTGATATCTACTTTCGTGGACATATTTGCTTGATATATTTGGGGGTTCTGTTGCTTGGGGCACTTTTTTATAATTATTATATATTTGGATAAATTTATTATTTTATTAGTATAAAATGTTTTTCTTTGTCTCTTGTAACAGTTTTTAACATGAAGTTTATGCTTTCTAATATTATAGTGTTCCAGCTTTCTTTTTGTTGACATACTCACATAATATTTATTTCATTCATTTACTTTCAACTTATTGTATCTTTTAGACAGAAATACACCTCCTGTAGGCAGCATATGAATCATATTTTATATTTATTCTGCCACTCAGTGTCTTTTGATTGAAGATATTAATCCATTTATATTTAAGATGTTACTGATACAGAAGAACTTACTTTTGCCATTTTGCTATTTTGTTGGTATGTCTTATACCGTTCTTGACACCTCATTTCCTCCCTTACTGCCTTTTTGGGAGTTTGGTTGATTATTTGCAGTAACATGTTTTGATTTCCTTTTGATTCCCTTTGGTGTTTTTTTAGATTTGATGGAAGTATGGTTAACATGGGGATTACACTTAACATTTATAACAGTAAAGTTTAAATTGACCCCAACTTATCTTTAATAGTGTACAAAAATCTGTTTCTATATAACTCTGTCCCTCTTCTTTATGTTGTTCTTGTCACAAATTCTATATTTATTTATTGTTTATTCAATTACATGATTTGTTGGGGTTTTTCTTAATTTAAAAATGTTGTAGGAAGTGAAAAGTGGAATTACAAACTAAAAGTACAATAATATTGGCTTTTATTTTTACACGTGCAGTTATTTTGGGAGATGTTATTTTTTCAAGAGTTTTCAATTTACTGAGTATAGTTCCATAATTTCAACTAAAGAACTACCTTTGACATTTTTAAGTGATATATCTAGTTGTAACAAACTCCCTCCAATTTTTTTATGACAATGTCTTAATTTCTCCCTAGATTTTGGAGGACAAAACTTTTGTTATATAAAGTCCTTCATTGCCATATTTTCTTTCAGTACTTCTAATGTCATCGTGCTACCTTCTGGCCTACTTTGTTTCTGATGAGAAATCAGCAGTTAATCTTATTGAAAATCCCTTATTCTTGGTGAGTCACTTATCTCTTCTTCTTTTAAGATTCTCTTTTTGTCTTTCCATAATTTTATTATAATTTGATCTCTTCAGTTTGATCCCTTTTATTTACCTGACTTGAAAAGCTTGGATGTATATATTCCTGCCTTTCATAAAATTTGTAAGTGTTTTGGCCATTTTTTTTTTTGCGGTACGCGGGCCTCTCACTGTTGTGGCCTCTCCCATCGGGGAGCACAGGCTCTGGAAGCGCAGGCTCAGTGGCCATGGCTCACGGGCCCAGCTGCTCTGCGGCATGTGAGATCTTCCCGGACCCGGGCACGAAGTGTCCCCTGCATCGGCAGGCGGACTCTCAACCACTGCGCCACCAAGGAAGCCCTTGGCCATTATTTTTTTAAATATTCTTTCTATTCTTCTTTCTCTCTCTTCTATGACTCCAATGAAGGAAATTCTAGTTTGCTTAACAAACTGATGCCTATATATCCTTTAGGCTCTGTGACCTTTTCTTCATTTCTCTTCTGTGCTCCTCAGACTGAACAATTTCACTTGGCCTATTTTCAAGTTTATTGATCCTCTCTTCTGCCCACTAAATCCACTACTGAACCCTTCTAATGTTGTTTTTATTTTCACATAGTTATTGTATTTTCACACCTAGATTATTCTTGATTTTGGTTTTATAATTTCTATTTTTATTGGTACTCTCATTTTTATACATTATTTTTCTCAATTTCTTTAGGTTTTTTTCTTCATGTTTTTCTTTAGCTACTTGAATATATTTAGGACAGTTATTTCAAAGTCTCTGTAAGTTAAAAGCTGGTTACCTCTAGGACACTGTCTATTTTGTTCCTTTGAATGGTTCACACATTCCTGTTTCTTTGTCTGCTTTGTAATTTTGTGTTAAAAATTAGACATTCAGGTAATATAATCTGAAAATCAAATTCTCAGCCTCCACCAGAGCTTGCTGTTCTTCCAATTGTTGAAGTCTGCAGTATCCTATTTTTCCCAGTGATTTTTTTAGAGAATGATTCCTTGTTGTGTGTGGTTAATGAAGTCTCTGTTTTTAGGTTGTGTTCATTTGTTTTTCAACTGAGATTTTCTTAAAAACCAGAATTTCTTAAAACTCACCCAAAGCCCAAAATTTCTCTCAATCTTTGCTGGTTGGCTTTGTGATGGGAGCCTTCTTCAATATTTCGTCAATGAGCTTATGGATAAACTCAAGATGAAAATTTAAGTGTTTTTAAGGTCTTATTCTGGATATAAAGTCTTATTCTAGCTTCCTAAATTTCTTTATAACACAGGTGTTCTGAAAGCTCTAATTGTAAAACAGCTTACTCTCTGCCCTTTCCTCTTTGACCTTACATGGGTCATTGCATCTTCCAACTATAATTTTTTGCCTTAACCATCTGTGGATTATTTATCCACCTTCACATATTTTGAAATGGCTGACACTTTTCTGCCCTGAGTGAGTTCTGAGCTAGGCAAACAAATGAATGACATGTGTTGGTCCTTTCTATAATTCAGAGACAGGTAAAATAAAACATGTACGTAACCTGTGAATAATATTGGCTCTGCTCCCTTTGGAATCAGGGACCAGCATTCCACAGTATGAACATGGATTAATGTCTCCAAGTCTACCCCTAAGCCACTGAAGAATGATGCAAGTGCAAATACAAAATTGCAAAGTTTTGTGCATATTAAAATTGCTTTTTAGGACTTCCCTTATGGCCCAGTGGTAAAGAATTTGTCTTCCGATGCAGAGAATGCAGGTTCAATCTCTGGTCAGGGAACTAAGATCTCACATACTGTGGGGCAACTGAACCCACACACCATAACTACTGAGATTGCAGGCCTCAATTAGAGAGCCTGTGTGCCACAAAATACAGAGCACACGTCCTCTGGAGCCTGTGTGCCAAAACTAGAGAGAGAGAGAGAAAAAAAATAAAACACACACGCCATAGCTAGATAGAGAAGCCCACTTGCCGCAACTAGAGAGAAACCCACATGCCACAATGAAGAGCCCACATGCCTCAACTAAGATCCAATGCAGTCAAAACATAAAATAAATAAATATTTTGAAAATTGCTTTTTTCTTGATTCAGGATTTACTTTGTCACTGTAAGTCTTTGAGTCTTTTCCACAGTTCTGACAAAATTGGTTCTGATAGTTTTTGCTTGTCTTTTGATACTTCTGTGAGATAATAGGGAGCTTCACTGGCCTACTCAACCATTTTGTTGACCCTCAGATGATTTTTAAAGGAAATTTTTTTCTGTTTCTCATCTTCCTGCAGAATTTTGCACTCTACCCTATTATTAGAATCCTTATCCCTCCTCACATTTATCCAATCCTCCATTCAGGATAACAGAAGGGCTTGAATTCCTACTCTAAGAAGCTACTTCAGTGATGGTAAGACTTCAGTAAGCATCAGAGTCACCTTCAGGGCTTGTTAAAGCATTGATTCCTGTGCCCCATTCACATGTAATCTGAGCCTGTGTGTCTGGATTCAGATCCATGAAACTGTGTTTTGCACAAGTACCCACATGATGTTGATGTTACTGGCTCATTGATCACACTTTGAATGGTATTGATGTAGTTCTCAAACCCTGTATTTGAATAGCAACCTCAAAATTCTTTAGTCCAGCTATTCTCAAACCAGAAGTGATTTTCCCCTCAGGGGATACTTGTCAATGTCTGGAGACATTTTGGTTGCCATCACTGAGGGAGTTGTGTTGCTGTTGGGGTCAAGATTGGCAACCCATGTGCCAAAAAAGACCTTTTCAAGTTGTCTTGTTTGATCTTTACAATGTTCTAAAATACAATGTAATGAGGTATTTTATAATATAATTGGCTTAATATTTGGTGTCTTACACCAAGTTTGCACGTGCTTTTTTTAAATTTCCTACCTGGGTCCTGAAGTCATCTGAATCTGCAAACTTCTGATCTCATCCAAGTTCTTTATTTACAGGAGAGAAGGGGGTAGTGACATGAGCCAAACAACTTATTCAAGGTTAAATAGTGGAAGTACACATGGAATCCAAGTTTGTAATGGTTACCACAACTTCAGTGTGAATCATACCCATGTTGTATACTCTCATACAATTAGATATTTTCCTATTCTTTATTCATGCATCTATCCTCTCAGCACACTGTTTTTCCACTTCTTAATAGTAGAATTGGACATATGTCATATTTGACATATTACATTTACTTGACACCCCTTTAAATGCTTAGAGAGAAATGATACAGCAACAAGTTCTACATTTGAAATACCAAATGAAGTTTAGAATTTGTACTACACAAGATAGCTTCCACCACAAAGAATAATCTAGGTCCAAATGTCAATAGTAACAAGATGCTGTGTACTAGGGCAATTTAAAATCTATGCTGTATTTAGCATAATCATAGCAACAACAGACCTCAGACCCAGTCAAAATCCTGAAGAGATTAACACGAACTCCTGACACTAAAGGCTTAGCATAAAGAAAGTGTACCTATTTCCAAGCATAATGCTATTAACCTTAGTCTCCTTCTGTGCTACAGCAAATGCCCAATTTTCAACAACAACAAAAACACAAAGCATATAAAAAGACAAAAAAAAAAACCCCCAAAATGCAATCCCAAAAGACAAAGTAATCAACAGAATCAGATACAGATATGACACAGACATTGGAACTACCTGATAGGGAATTTAAAATAACTAGGATTAATAATTAATTAAAAGTTCTAGTGGACAAAATACACAACAAGATAGATAATTTCAGCAGACAGATGGAAACCATACAAAAAATCAAGGGAAAATGTTAGAAATGAAAAACACTGTAAGAGATAAAGAATTCTTTTGACAGGATCATTAGCAGAATGGTCACAATATAAGAAAGAATCACTGAACTTAACTATATGTCATAGAAGTATCCAAACTGAAATTCAAACAGACAAAAAGAGTGAAAAAGAAAACAGAACATCCAAAAGCTGTAGGACAATGTGAAAGTACTAACATGTACACATTTATAAAGTCACAAAGAAAAGAGAATGAGAAAGGGTCAACAGAAATATTTGAAATTCAATGTTGGAAGATTTTCTGGGGATACAAAAGTGGGGTATTTGATCAAAAATGAGGCATTGGGTGTCATGGCAGCTTTCCTGGGAAAACAGTCACTTGAAATCTGAGCAGAAGAGAACTGGGCAAAGTATGTGTATATGTTTTGGAGTTACTAGAAGAGGGGAAATCATAAGTTAATGCCCGAAGAAAATACAGAATATAATTCCTTGGCAAAACCAAAATATTCAATTATGAACAAATCATATTCGGTAAGGTAGAAATATTGTAAGAAATAAGGTTAGAATTCATCAGAATGGGTTACAACAGGATTGTCAAACTTTATTCAGGGACAAATAGTAAATATTTTAGACTATGAGAGTCATATGATCCCTGTTACAACTACCCAGCTCTGCTTTGTAGCAGGAAAGGAACTAAAGACCATACAGAAATGAGTGTGGCTACAGCTGTGTTCTAATGAAATTTTATTTACAAAACCAGGTGGAACACTGAATTTGGCCTATAGACCATAGTTTGCAGACCTGACTTAGAAAAACATGATGAACATCCAGCCTTCAGGGTCTCAAAGATAAATATGTCATATGCCCTTATCTGACTTTAAAAAATGTTATAACGATTAATATCAAATATATACAAAAGTATAAAGAATATTAAAATAAACTTCTAGGTACTCTTCATTCAACTTAACAATTTTTAATGTATGACCAATCTTGTTTTTGTAAGAGCCCACTCATTTTCCCTCACCTGTGTTATTTTGAAGGAAATAGTAGGTGACATTTGTAAATATTATCAAGATCCAAATAAGTTCATGTATTATAATTAATAACTCTTTTAACTGTATTCTGATCTACATATTTCCTTTCCATATCATGTTTCTCCTTGTAATTTATCTGTTAAAAAAATCTACTTATGAAATTTGAAATAGGTTTTTGAGGTCTCACATGTGTTTTGAGCCATAATTAGAAATTTATTTTGTAACTAATCCTCCAACTCTGCCACCTGCAGTTTTCCCAAATGTAAAAAGCCAAATCATAGCATGGGACTGAGGAGAAAATATGAAGACCACCAATATTTCTTTGATCATCGTGAAGTCAGGAATGAAAGCGGATCAGTTTGAACTACTGGGGGAATCTCCTGGAAAGCAGAGCTTTATTTTGGGTGTGAAAGAGCCTGATGCAGGAAACTCAGTCAACATCACCCATCCTAATTGCCAAAAATGGTATTTGTTCCAACAAGATTCTTGAAGTCCCAGGAGGTGAGCCAATTATGTTGATCAAAAAGCATTATTCTTGTTAACAATTTATACCACTGATGGGCTTGTCCTTTTGCAGATCTGGGGACATCCCTAGAGCTGCTTCTCCCCTAAGAGTGTTTTGTTCTAGTATCATTCCATGCACAACCTCACAATAAGCTCATCCTCTTCCTTACATTAATAAAATACAAATGAATGCAGTTTATTAAAAATTCCCAATAGAAGGAAAATTATATAACTTGTTCCCATATGAAAAGTTATAACCCTATAGGTTCCAGATAAAACTGAAGTTAAGATCTGAGACACTGATATCTGAAAAATTCTTGCTGGATTTCTGAAACCTTTAACACGAATACTGCAAAATATGCAATTTTCTTTCCTAAGGACCTTTGGATAGTGTAAGAGAATTTAAAGGAAATTGAGCTCATTTTCCAGAAAAATGGTAGTAAATAAGACTTGCATGTTCTTAAGGAAAGGCAAGCCAGGGAGAAGAGAAGGGTGGTTCTTCATTTCTTCATATACTTCATGTCTCTTAATTTTTGTATTTTATTCTTCATATCTTTTTATTATACCTGGGTTTTTCTGTGGCCCAAACTGCCTGGGAAGATACCACCAAAACCACACTTTCCCTGCCATCAAGGAAGTCACTCCTGCCAGATTCAACTACATACTAGGAATCCTGGGAAAGGAACTTGAGAAATTGAAACCTACATCATGAATTGTCAACAGAAAATGTAATTGCTATGATTCCCAATTATTCACCAGATGGCTCACATTTCCCAAAGTCCCCTTGTTAGTTACTTTTTGATATTTCTTTGAATTTTTTTTCAGTCATCTTCCTCTACTGTAAATTTTATTATTTAGAGAAAAATCAAATCTGCTTTATAAGCATTGTAAGTCTTTTCAATTATATTCCCAAACTAATATAGACTGTCCCTGGTTCCACCACTTTGGTTTGGATCTGCTGAAGGAGTCTTACAACTAGACTCTTTAAAATGGACAATTGTAATCCTGAGTTCCAGCTACATATCCTTGTCTCTTCATAATTTAATTAATTTGTTAATTGTTAAATTAAACAATTTAATTCTATAACTCTCTTGGAACTGGCCAACTTCTGTCCACTAATAATCAAACTAGGCCCAAACTGGATGTCCTCAGATGACACTGAACTCAAATTGACCCTTTGTGTCTACTCCTGTCTTAATCCCATTACTGAACCTTGGTCATTGCTGAACTGCAAGAATGTATGCATGCAAAATTTGAGTGCATACATTCCCCCCACATTTTCCTGGCAGTTGTTTTCCCATTTTGGTGGAAGGAGATCAATTTTGTGAATGGAAATGCATATATACTTTCACTAAATCTAAGAGTGACATATAATTTCTTTCATTTGAACCTCCAGATGGATTTTGTAAAAGTCATTAAATACCACCAGAAATGAAAGCTTCATTTCCTAGGAGAATAAATATATCTACACACACACAGACACACACACGTGCAAGTAAGTACATGTATGGGAAAGGGATTACGTTAGTGAAATATTAAACCAAGTGTCAGGGTCCATTTGCCCATTCTTGTTAGGATTAAACTGAAAGCTGTTTATCTCCTGCTAGTCGCACAGGGATACATCTTGGCTTTACTTCTGAAATAAATTTTTGGCACAGTTTCATTGTTTGGGATACAGGATCCAAAACCAAAAAAAGAAACCAAAAAAAAGTCTTTAAGCAGTATACAAAAATTATGGTCCTCAGATCTTTATCTATCCTGGTATTTTGAAAACTTGCTTTAAAAGAAATAATATAGGCCAGCAGTAGAAGGACAGGAAGGAAGGGGAGGCTGAGAGAACAGCCAGGAAGCTGGGACTAGCAGCTGCTCTGTTTTTCTGAGCAGGAGGAATAAAATTAGACAAGAGTTATGAATGCACTAGTGTAAAATAACAGCATGTCTGAGCAGGGCAGGGTGGTAGCGAGTCCATTTGCTTGTGGGTAAAGGACAATTAAAATCAGTTCATGAAAAGTTCATCAAGAGGAACAGAGTGAAGGTACTCAGAATGAGTAGATTTATTTTTCTATGAAATAATGTGGAAAATCGGGATGCACAATTAAAAAGAACTATGCAGATGTAGAAATAATGTCTGGTTACAATATGTACGAAAAAACAGAAACAGAAAGCTTAGTTCAATGGATATAAAATCAAGCTGGAAGAAAATTCACAAAATATAAATGAGTATTGTGAATAGTGGAATTATGCTAATTTATTTTTGTTTTAATTTTACTTTTATGAATTTTCTAAATTTTCTTTTGTTAGCCTGTATGGAAAAGAATATTGAAATTATTCTTAAATTAATTAATGAAAGTGAAAATCCCATACATTCATCTGTAATAATACTTGTCAGGTAGGACAATTGTCAATCATTATGTTGGTGGTAACATGGCTATGTTACTTAATATTTTATCTAGGTAGCCATATGGAGAAAAGTTAACATTTTAACAGATGGTACCAGAATTCCTTTGTAGGGGAGACTTGACTTTCCTGAAAAATTGAAAAGAAGGTTTGCCAAGTCCACTGTAGTTAGTCCCAAGGCCTCAGTACTGATATGGTGCTCATTTCATATTAAAGAAGCGAGAGAGAGGAGCAGTGAGGCAAAAGCTTTGTGAGACTTGTATTAGTCAGTGTTCTCCAGAGAAACAGAAATGATAGGATATATATATATGTATGTATATATATGTATATATATGTGTGTGTGTGTGTATAAATGTATATATTTCTATTCCCCCTCTTTGTGTGTGTGTATATATATATATACATATATCACATACATATACAGAAGGAGGTATTCCATATATATCTATATTTAGATATATTTATGTATATATGCATATATATTCATATATAAACATATATAATGAGAGAGAGAAATTTATTTTAAGGAAGGAGTTCACATAGTTGTAGAGGTGGGCAAGTCCAAAATCTGCAGTACAGGACTGCAGGCTGGAGACCTAGAAAAGAGCTGATGTTACAGCTCAAGTCTGAAGATACTCTAGAGGCAAAATTCCCTCTTCCTCAGAGAATCTCAGCCTTTGCTTTCTTTAGTCTTTCAACTGATAGGATAAGGTCAATCTACATTATGGAGGGCAATCTGCTTCACTCAGTCTACTGATTTATACATAATTACACCTAAAAAATACCTTAACAGCAACATCTAGGCTGGTATCTTACCAGATAACTTGGCACCATGGACGGGTAAGTTAGTCATAAAATTATCACGGTGCTGGAGCTGGGGAAATGAGTAGTCATTAAGGCTGGGGATCGAGGAAGACATTTAAAGGAAAACATAGACCTACAGCATATTTTTGAAGTAAGTATAACTGGAATCCCTAATCTTTAGCAAAATTTTTACTTCCTATGTTTGACTAGATTTCACTGAGACATTGATAAAGGGGCAAGTTTCTCATCAAGGTTAACTCACAGCTGTAGCTAGGTTAGCCTGTGTAGGTAGGGATCTGACTGAGATCTGACTCACATGTCCCTTCAAAATATGATCATAGTCCATTGGTACTGTGCCTATCATTTGTCTTTATCTTTGCTCATTCACCACTACCACTAAGTTGGGTGTTGTTTACTTGAAATAAATAGGCTGCCAGATATTTCTCCAGCAAAGTTGTGTTTATTCATGATCATGAAAGAGTTGCAATAACTGTATCTGCTATCATGATGGGTGAGTCACCCACAGCAAAGGAAGGAGAACATTTTGATAGAGAGGATTTCATGGCTGAGTCCTTGCGAAGAAAAAAGAAGAGCCTCTTCTTCCTATTGGGCTGTGCTATTGTCACAGGGTATGAAAGTTCCCTGCTGCTCTCCCAACTTCATTTAATTGAGGTTTCTATTTGTTTATTTTTCACAGAATTTACTGCTTTGCTCACCACCTTCCCTTGCTAGGGTAACTCCCCGTCCTTATGTGCTTCATAGTACATGCATTGCAAAATAACAAGTGTTTCAAGAGCTATTTCACTACCTCAAGTTGCATTTCATACACAAGATGACCTTAGAAGTTAGCTCTTGGATATCATGTTGTGTGTTTCATCTTGTTGCAACTTCATCCCTTGCTTTTTTCAAGTGCCAAGTGAGAAACATAAGTTACCCATCATGGCCCCAAATTAGTCAGATTCTGAGTGGCTGTGACAATAACCGGGTACTTTTTAAGAGACAGCAGTTGACCAAGGCCTTGGAAAACACTCCAAGCAGGTTGCTCAGACCTGCCTGTAGGAGTGAATGTAGTCATTACCAAGCAAGGAAGAATGTCCCATAGCCCATTCTAGACAGCCAGGAATCTTCCTCTCTTAGTTTGTATATTAATCTGCCAGTCAATTCAGGCATAGCACAACTTTATCCAGTAACCTGATGCCTTCCAGGGCTGAGGTGTGCTGAGTGTCGTGATGGTCAGGATAGCCCTAGAAAGAAAGAGTTTACCATGGTAGGTACCCCAGACAAGACAAGTAGTTAAGAGTTAGTAATGCTCCTCTCGAGGTAAGTTCCCTTGCAGGGCTTTCTGCCCTGGGGTTCCCTGTTGACTCTGAATAATTTAGTTCAGTCCCTTGTTTCAGTAGGACTCCCTGAGGCAGTCAGTTTTGTTTGTCTTTCACTCATTTTATCAGCCTCATGAATGTAGAGGGCATCGCAAGATGCTCTGCATGGAAACTACAGGAACTGAGGCCATTCTCTGCTGTCTAATAATTGGCAATATAAGCTGTTATCATAGGCTCAGCAGTCAGCCTGGATCCAAAGCTTTTATAGCAGCTTGCAAAGGTAACATTGGGAGTTTGTCTTCAGGATGAGGGAAGAAAACTTTAAGGAGAAGTTCTGAAAAACAAAGATCATTAAGGTCCCCTGCCCTCTCACATGTCTTCTCTGGTGCTCAGGTTTTAGTTTAGTTTTGTTTTTTTTTTATCTTAACAGTGTGTTAAATATGGTAATTGGAATTTCACATCTAAAAAAAATCATACTTTACTTTTATCTAAATTTTTCATCTGGAAAGATTGCACAAGAGCAACAAAATTACTTTTAAGAAAAATACTTTAAAATAACTTTTGAATTGCAGTATAGTTGCTTTACAACATTGTGTTGGTTTAGGTATACAGCAAAGTGGTTAGTTGTATATTTTTTTTCATATTTATTCTATTAAAGGTTATTAGAAGATATTGAATATAATTCCCTGTGCTATATAGTAAATCATTATTACTTATCTATTTTTTGTACAGTAGTTTGTATCTGTTAATCCCACACCCCTAATTTAACCCTCCCTTCCACCCCTACTCTCCCCTTTGGTACCATAAGTTTGTTTTCTGTGTCTGTGAGTCTGTTTTATATATAGATTCATCTGTATTGTTTTTTAGATTCCACGTATAAGTGATATCAAATAATATTTGTCTTGCTCTGTCTGACTTACTTCTATAATATTCACTAATATTTTCTAGGTCCATCCATGTTGTTGCAAATGGCAATCTTGCATTCTTTTTATGGCTGAGTAATATTTTATATATATATTTATATATATATCTCATATTCTTTATCCATTCATCTGTCGATGGACATTGGGTTGGGTTTTGACTATTGTAAATAGTGCTGTTATGAACATTGAGATGCATGTATCTTTTCTAATTAGACTTTTTGTCTTTTCCAGGTATATGCCCAGGAGTGGGATTGCTGGATCATATGGAAATTCTATTTTTAGTTTTTTAAGGAACCCTCATACAGTTTTCCACAGTGGCCATACCAGTTTACAGTCCCACTGATAACTGTAAAAAGGTCTTCAGGGAAGCCCTGAAGACCTTTTTTGTGAAGCGAAATTGAAAAGAAGAATGAAGGCCTGGGACATCCAACCCTGGCAGTCAAAACTGTGCCTGTGCTGTTTGCTAAAATCCATACTTTGCCTCAAAAATACTGTGTATCGGGCTTCCCTGGTGGCTGAGAGTCCGCCTGCCGATGCAGGGGACACGGGTTCGTGCCCCGGTCCAGGAAAATCCCACATGCCGCGGAGCGGCTGGGCCCGTGAGCCATGGCCGCTGAGCCTGCGCGTCCGGAGCCTGTGCTCCGCAATGGGAGAGGCCACAACAGTGAGAGGCCCGTGTACTGCAAAATAAAATACTGTGTATCATAGAAATATGTACAATCTTAATTCTCATTGTATTTAAATGTAGATTTTATTCTGATATAGAAAGAATCCAGGTTTAAAAAATATCAAAGAGTTAAAAAAATACTTTTCCATTATGGTGTTCCACATCAGTGTCACTTAAGAAAAAATTTCTTAGTTTTTGATGTAAAGGGGAGGAAGAAGTTGTGTGAATTATGTTAAGTTAAAGGTAATTTAACATAGTTCAAGAAATGAGTCTATAAAACTAACTTAAAATTTTTCCTAATTTTTGAAATGGCAATTCTATACAAAATCCAGCCTAAGAAAATGCATCAAAATTCATCAGAGCTCTATAAACGAAAACAAGCATTGCAGCACTATTAGCAATACAAAATAAATTAAAAATAGATATACCCCACTCATCCAATAAGAGGAATTCATTAAGCACTATGAATAGCCACTTTAATGTATTAAAGCTATGAAGAGCTATGCTAATTTGCGAAATGTTTCTGCTTTAAGAATAAGTGAAACAATCAGGAAATTAAAAACTAGGTAGACAATGTAATTCCAAACTGTAAAAAGTGTATGTGAATCAAAAATATAAAGGAAATACATCAGTTATTAAAGTGGCTGACTCTGGATGTTGATTGTTTTCTTCTTTCTGCTTTTCTTTACTTCCCATGTACTTCTGCAACAATGCTAAGCTTAAAACACATGGTTAAAACAAAAAAGAGATCTAGAGTATAAGCCCAGAATATGAGCATCTGATCCCAGCCATCAATTATTTTACAGTTGTTTTGGAATAAATGTTAACCTCTACACTTCTCTTTTCTTCTTCTAATTATGGAATATCAAATTTAGCTTGGATATTCAGTTTTTGAAGTACCCAGGTCTTTTTCTCTTATACCTGTTTTTAGATTATTTCAAAGGTTAAATGAGGTGATTTTCATGATTGAAATAATATACAGCAGGGACTAGGGTAGTGCTAGAAGTTATGAATGCAAAGGAGATGACATTTCCAGTATTAACACAATTTGTTGAAAGACTGCTAAGTGCAAGGGAAACATCTATAGATACTAATAGATTGCCTTTACATTAAATTTCTACTTTAATTATTTGTCTTTTTTCTTGTGTTCCTATGGATAATGGTACTGACTATGAGCTTGAACTTTCTACAGTTTATAAAATTATAGAAAATGCTATAATTGTATTTTAGAGGCACAATATTATTTGAATAGGCATCTCATTATTATTCAGATATATTTTAATATTAACAGGGCTCAAAATCTTTGAATGATGCATAGTTTCCTAACATTAGTCATCATATTTAGTGTAGGGGGTTGATTGTGGACATTCTGTTAGTTTCTTTTGGTAAATTAAATTGGATTGTATTTTTCCATGCTGTGGATTTTCACAGTCTCTGTGTTCACTGAAATCCAAAATCTACTTATGTGGTGGCTGAAAAATGTGTGATTTCTTTGATATTTATTCCTTTAAGTCATAAAATCTAATTCATCTGAATTTAAGAGTGGTTATACTGGGACATCCCTGGTGTCAAAGTGGTTAAGAATCCACCTGCCAATGCAGGGGACATGAGTTCGATCCCTGGTCTGGGAAAACCCCACATGCCGCGGGGCAACTAAGCCCCTGCGCCACAGCTACTGAGCCTGCGCTCTAGAGCCCCGGCTCCGCAACAAGAGAAGCCACCGCAATGAGAAGCCCGCACACCACGACGAAGAGTACCCCCACTCGCCACAGCTAGAGAAAGCTCAGGTGCAGCAACGAAGACCCAATGCAGCCATAAATAAATACATTTAATTTAAAAATAAAAGAGTGGTTATACTAACTGATTTGTTTCTAACAAAAAGAATGTGGTAAAAGTGACTGATGGTATGTGACTTATGAGACTTATCATGTCCTTCTCTTTGCTCTCTTTCATAGCTCACTCCTAGGGTAAACAAGAGACCCTATGGAGGGTACACAAGGCAAGGAATAAGGTCCTCCTGCCAACAGGAAAGTGAGTTAGACACCTTGAAAATAAATACAGTAACTCTGTTAAGTCTTCAGACGTCTGCTGTCATGGTGACATAATAACTGCAATCTCATGAAACTCTGAGCCAGAATTACTTATCTAAGCTGCTCCAAAATTCCTAACCCAGAGACACAATGACGTAGCAAATGCTTATTGCTTTGAACCACTAAGTTTTAAAGTTATTTGTTCAGCTTATCATGAACTTTATAATTAGAAAACTATCTTGAAAGGTTTTAAATGTAAGATGTGTAACCCTAAGGAAACAGACTCTGTCTTCATGTAGCTTATAACTGAATTCCATTAACTGACCACAAGAGAAGAGGAGAATCAGTAAAACATGTTTGAAGTTGAGAAAGACATTTACTGTCACTTAATCTCAGTTTCTGAAATGGAGAGTAATACCTACTTTAAGATTTGTAGTGAAGTTGAAAAGTAATATTAAATGAAGTACCTGACATGGGGTTACTACTCCATAAATGCTTGCTATTATTATAGCGGTAAATTTTCAACACTGAGTTGTTTTTTGTGACTTTATATTAGAATCCCTGCATAATGCCAGAAATGTTTAATTATTGTACATGTATGGGAGGCAGCATTTTCACTTATAGTTTTTTGTTTGTTTTTTTTTTTGTCTGCATTGCGTCTTCCTTGTTGCATGCGGGATTTCTCTAGTTGTGATGAGTGAGGGCTACTCTTCATTGCAGTGCGCGGGCTTCTCATGATGGTGACTTCTCTTGTTACAGAGCACGGGCTCTAGGCACATGGGCTTCAGTAGTTGCAGCATACGGGCTCAGTAGTTACAGCATGTGGGCTCAATAGTTGTGGCTTGCGGGCTCTAGAGCTCAGGCTCAGTAGTTGTGGCACACAGGCATAATTGCTCTGCGGCATGTGGGATCTTCCTGGACCAGAGATTGAACCTGTGTCCTCTGCATTGGCAGGTGGATTCTTAACCACTGAGCCACTGGGTAAGTCCCTTCAGTTATAGTTTTGAAAAAGTAGAAACTTTACTAGAAAAACTCCGTTGTCTTTCAAAATGACTTTTGTAAAAATCTCTTAGGGAAATTAAAGTGCCATGTTTTAGATTTGATTCTGTGCCCATCAACTGGTAGCTATAAACATGTATTTTCATTACTAATAATTAAAAAATTAATAGACATTAATAAATGTATTAATATAAATATCCCACATCATTATACCAACATACAAAATTCTACCACACATGGATGGAAGGTGGATTAATATTTCTTATTCTGGATCAACCACATGTGTAATGTGTTATTCCAAGGCAATCCTTTTATTGTTTAGATGCATAATTATGCATCATTATATTATTTAATCCAGAATTCCATGGGTTCCCCTTTCCTTAATTACATTATTTGCTTTAACTCCATTGCATCAATTATGTTGATTCCTTAAGTGATTGACACCAGGGGAACTGACTCACTTTGTTTATCCTCATCTGCTCTGATATGATGGGAATAATCAAGAGAAGAAGCTCAGAACCTAAAGTTTAGGTAGATGAGCAGCAATTTTAAGAGCCCAAATCTAGGTAATTGATATATAAGGTGAAATAACTAGATGCCTAGGAACAAGCCAGTTATTTCTCATCAGAGCAGCTCCCCCTCACTGCCAATTTCATTATATGCATAATTGTATTTCCTGGATTACTCTGTTGTTATGACAGCCATCACTGTATATCACCCAAAAATCTGGCAGTGGAATGTACTAGGAGAATAGCATACATTTTTCATATTTTTCCAGGTTCATTTTTTTCATGGTTTCATGTAGCAGTCCAACATGAAACACTGATTTGAGCAGAAAAAATCACAAGACATATTCTCCCCCTTTGAGATAGAGAAACAGTTTTTGTGACTGAAATAGCAATTCACCATCAAATGGAGTTAATACACTGCAAACCATCAGACTCTCTTTCAAAGAAGGGAAAGGGATTGCTCTCAGCGGTCCTCTGTGGAGCTCACGTGCGTCACTTGCTCCTGACATAAGCAGAATCAGCCTTCAGATTTCAAACTGAAGGGAGTTTGAAATGTGGGGAGATTTCAAATGAGGGGTGATATTTCTGCACCTTTTCCACAAGGAATAGGTAAATGTTGAAATTCACGTGCTGTTGTCTATTAAATTCACGAAGTAAATTTGGGGGCTCCTGACTGAAGACCAGTTGCCCCACCCCCTCTCTTCTTAGAGCAGTTACTAGTTGGGCTTTGATGAGACAACTATTCTAATTATCAGAATTGCTGGCATTCAGAAGTCTGAAGACTGCAGTTAAATACAGAACACTAAAACTAAATTTAAAACATTTAATAATCTAAGTCATTAAGAATTAATAATATGATTCTCTAATTCAATAACTTCACTAACGATACCTCCTAAAAAGAATTTAGTGTTAAGAGTTCATAGCAAGTGGAAAGATATTCATCCATTTATTTTGTTTAATTTGCAATAATAGTCCTTATTCTCTATGGAAAGAGAACACAAGTGAACATTCTGTAACAAATGGAAGTGAGACACAGAAGTGTCCCATTGTTTAGTAAATTGCTGAACTGGTGTGAATTTTAGCAATTATTTCCTAAATGCAAAGTACATTTTTTACAATATCAAAATTATCTATACATATTAATCCCTGTTTAACAATACCCATTGCTAAAACTAGAATATAATGTTAACAATTAGCAAAGAATTTCAAGATTTGAGGTTTTATATCTGTATTTTTGGGACTTTCCTGGTGGCGCAGTGGTTAAGAATCCACCTGCCAATGCAGGGGACACGGGTTCAATCCCTGGTCCAGGAAGATCCCACATGCCACGGAGCAACTGAGCCCGTGTACCACAACTGCTGAAGCAAACGTACCTAAAGCCTGTGCTCCACAAGAAGAGAAGCCATCACAATCAGAAGCCCACACACCACAACAAAGAATAGCCTACACTTGCTGCAACTAGAGAAAGCCTGTGCACAACAATGAAGTCCTAATTCAGCCAAAAATTAATTAATTAATTTTTAAAAGTCTGCATTTTCAACACTGCAGATAATCTCCTGATTGCAACATACTCCTTAATATTTTTTTAGTGGAAAATCATTCCAATAGACTGGACAAACTTTCTAAAATGAATGATTTTTTTTTATCATTACAGTCCTAGGATAAAACTGATGAGTTTTGGAAATGGAAAGAAAATAAAGATGAAATGAATTAAATTATCTTTGAATCCAAAAGTAAAATAGAATGACATGGCATTCAATTTATTTTGCTTCATGTCAACTACTTGGCCTCTCAATGGTCTCATTAAGAACATATCCCAAACTAGAGGTCCTAGAAAATTAAACTGGTTCATAGCAAGATTGGAAATCTTACCCAGAGTAAAATCAGGGATGTATTATATTGGAAATAGCCAGAGAAAACTGCCCACTTTCTATAGCATTAGTTATTTGGCCTCCCTTGTAAGGAGTTACATCAACCACAAGCCGCAAGTAAGCAGTTCTACATTACTAGTTAGTCTATTAAACTAAGGACTGTATTTTGATAGCAGGGCATCCAACTGTAACTCCAAATTGTAGTGGATGAGTCATGCCACCTGCAGTTATTGTCCTTTCTCAGGCCTTCATTCAAACAGTTCCCTTCACTTATGAGGAAAAATGGACATTGCTGTACTGTGCTCCAAATTTATATATATATAAATATCTTAAATGCCAAACTTCTCATTCTCTTATGTTTGTACTGTCCAAAACAGAAATCATTAGTCATATGTGGCTATTAAAAATTTAATCAATTAACATTAAATAAATTTTCTTATTTGCACTGTGAACTTTTCAAGTGCTTAATATCTCCATATAGCTAATGGCTACCATGGTGGACAGCATAGATTAGAACATTTTTAATTACAGCTGCAACCTCCTAGATGTCATTGTAATAAATAAAGTACAAGGAATAAGAAGTAACCAAAAACACAATAAATGCTGGAGAGGGTGTGGGGAAAACTGAACCCTCTTGTACTGTTGGTGGGAATGTAAATTGATACAGCCACTACGGAGAACAGTGTGGAGGTTCCTTAAAAAACTACAAATAGTATTACCATATGACCCAGCAATCCCACTACTGGGCATATACCCTGAGAAAACCATAATTCAAAAAGAGTCATGTACCAAAATGTTCACTGCAGCTCTATTTACAATAGCCAGAAGATAGAAGCAACCTAAGTATCCATCATCGGATGAATGGATAAAGAAGATGCAGTACATATACACAATGGAATATTACTCAGTCATAAAAAGAAATGAAATTGAGTTATTTGTAATGAGGTGGATGGACCTAGAGTCTGTCATACAGAATGAAGTAAGTCAGAAAGAGAAAAACAAATACCATATGCTAACATGTATATAAGGAATCTAAGAAATAAAAAAAGAAGGTCATGAAGAACCTAGGGGTAAGAGGGGAATAAAGACGCAGACCTACTAGAGAATGGACTTGAGGACACGGGGAAAGTTCTGGATCTGACATCCACCTCCTCTGCATTAATGAACACCTTCATTCAGCTTCCCCGGGGGAGGACCAGCTACTGCCTCCATCTGGACAGATGCAACAAAGAGAAGCTGGGCTGAGAGCCTGTGTGCTGCTTTAGGTTTACATAACCTTTAGAAAGTCAGATGCCTAGTAAAGAATAAAACAACTAAAAACCAAAGCTATGTGCGCTGAGGACTTGTATTTCCAAAGGTCCCAGGGGACAGCCGATGAAAACCCTGAACTTCCGAGCTGTACCTGGCTGCCCAGAGAATTTGCAGACAACAAAGACCTCTGATTTTTTCCCCCAAGCTCTTAGCTTTATGTGGAACCAGGGTAAGAAGTTTCCCTTTTGTGTCTCTAGACAATTAAAAGATGATGTAGGCAATGTGTTTTGATCTCTCAGCAAAACTATGAAATGTTTTTTCTTCTGTTGAAATATCTTTTCAAATAACATTTCAACATATTAATAAGGGCAAATGCAGAATCTGTGTTTTTTCCACCTTAAAAAAATACAAAAACAACTGCTCTTTTCTGCTTCATTAAGCTAAACAGACTTGACAGAAGGCTGGCCTTTCCTGCTACTGAGTAATCCCATGTAATATGAATACAGCCACCAAAGGACTAATATTTGCTAATTATCTCCCTCAACTAGCTTTCCTGTTAACCATTTTTAACTTGGGTTTCCCCTGGTGGGTAGGAAACACTGTATGGTGTGGCTGACCAGAGAGGCCCTCTGTAATCCCCGGTCACTTGATAGGCAAAGCGCGAACCTTATCTTTGTCCGGCAGGTTTTAGGAGCCCCAGTGAGAAATAGACTAAGCCAGAAGGCAGGGCACAGGACGAAGAGGGGGGCAGAGTTTTGGCAGAAGACTCCATGAGAGACACAGAATGGAGTCACATGGGCCGGGGGGCAGGTTAGGGTGTTGAAAACAGCACCCTCTCTTCATGCTAGTAGTTCTCAGCTCGGGCTGCACGTTAGAATTACCTGGAGAACTTTTACAAGGCAGGATGCCTGGGCTGGGCCCCACCCTCAAAGTTTCTTGTTTAGTTGGCCCAGGGAAGGATGTAGGCATTGGGTATTTAAAAGTTTCCCAAGTTACTTTAAGAACACAAGGGTTGAGCAGCACTCTCCTGGACCATGGTTTCTCATGCTCTCCATTATGGACATTTGGGATAGATCATTCTTTGATGTGGTACTGTCGTGCAAACTGTAGGCTATTTAGCAGTGTCCCTGGCCTCCATTCACTAAGTGCCAGTACTATCAACAACCTTTATTTGTGATAACCAAAAACTAAATCCCACAGACATTTCCACATATACCTGTGAGTCAAAATTTCTCTCTTCCTCCCTTTCTTTCCCTCTCTTCCCCACCTTTTCTCCATTTCTCTCCCTGTCTTCCTCCATTCTTCCCTCTACTTTTCTTCCATTCTCCCTCCCTCCCTTTCTCCTTTTCTTCTTGTTCTCTCCCTTACTCCTTCCCTTGCTTCCTAGCTCCATTGGTTTCTCTCTGTCTCTCTCCATACACACAAACACACACACACACACGCACACACACACACCACTGAGATTCACCATCTTGGGCACTTGTGTTCAAATAATAACCACACAAAGAGTACCCTGGGGTTTGGAGTTTCAGTTCTTGACGTCAAAGAGAAATCTAAGAAATGAAAGAGCTGTTTAATTTTCCATCCTCAGCCTAGAGAAGGGATTGGTCCTATGATCCATAAGTGTATACTTAAATATCTTTCCTCTGGTTTATATTAAAGGCTAAATTGTTTCTACAGAATTTATTGTCTGTATTTGAATTCACAAATCCATGGCCAGAATTATGTTTATAATATTATAAACCTATCTTTGATAGATGAGAGAGACAAATTCTTCTCTCTTTAATCTAGCTAATTGTTTTTTCCCTATGGGTAACCTCTTTCCCTCTACACTGCCAGAGAGATAGTTTTCTAGCCCTGTGCTGTCTACTAATCATAGTAGTTAGTCACTAGCCATATGTGATTTGTGAGATTTAAGCAAATTAATGCAAGTAAATAAAACTTAACAACTTAGTTCCTCAGTCACACTAGCTACATTTCAGTTGCTTAGTCACATATAACTAGTGGCTACAATATTTAAGTGTCCTCTATTTTTCACTTGACAAACTCCTACTCATCTTTCAGATTCAGTCCAAGTGTCTCTCCACCTCCTCTCTTCTCTCAGTCCTTTGAATCCCAAATAGCTGTTTCATTTTCTGCTGCCCTGAGACTTACATATTTTATTAAATTCCTGTCTAAAAACTATACACTTGTAACATTTGATCATTAACTGTTGTTTACCCCTCTGTTTCGTATACCTAACTTGCAGTTCCTCAATGTCAAGGAATAACTATTCTTTGCATCCTGAAGCTGGAAAAGTACAGGTAGTCACATATCAAATGAAATAATCAGCCAATAAATGAGATGGCTTGATTGAACATATATAACACCATGGAATTCCAACGTTCTATACTGCCATTAAGTTGACTGCATCTCTTCAGCATAAGGAAACTTGCTCTTTATTTTCTGAGTACAATGAGCATATCAGTCAGTAGAGGGCTCTTTATTATAATAGAAGATAAATTCATTTAAAGGTTGTATCTAATGGGCTGCTAATCATAAAGAGTAAGAAAGAAAATAAAGAGGAAGTTCATCGTTCTCTTATTTAGACTTTCTGACTTATAATTAAACAAAAATATCCAAAGAGAAATAAGATATAACTGGAAAAAAAAAGAACTAGCATAATATTATAGGTACCTAATATTTCTTCCCTAGATTATTCTTGAATTTATCTAAATAGTTTTTGTCTGCATTAGTAAATCCACAGTTGTATCTTACAACTTTCTCTGCCTCTAAGTGATGAATATAGTGTCCAGCTCCTTGTTGTTATACCTGTAAAATAATCAAGATAAAAATAAACAGAAAAAAATAAAATAAAATAAACAGAAAACAGATGGCTAGACCAGGGGAGTGGGGAGAGTGGTGTACGAAACATCACAGAAACATAAATATTAGTTAAATTACTATTTAAGAATTTATTCACTTTTTATTGCTGGTATAATACACAATAATAAATTACATGACTTGAAACAACACACATTTATTATCTTAAAATTCTGCAAGTCTCACTTCAAATTGTCAGTAGGGCCACATTCCTTCTACTATGCAGAAAATTTGTTCCCTTGCCATTACCAGCTTCTAAAGACCACCTCCATTCTTTGCTTCATGATCTCTTCCTCTGTTTTCAAAGCCAGCAACATCAGATGAACTTCCTCCCATACCGCCATCTCTCTGTTCTCGATCTGACCCTTTTTCTACAGCTTTCCCTGATCATGCCTTGGAAAATCTCCATGTTTAAGGACTCATATAATTAGATGGTTTGTCCCAGCTAATTCAACTTAATCTCTCCATCTCAAGGTCAGTACCCTTAATCACTTCAGGAAAGTCCCTTTCACCAAGTAAAGTAACATGTTCACAGGTTCCATGGATTATGTTGTAGACTTTTGAAGTCCTTTTTTTTTTTTTTTGTCTTTTGAGATTACATTGTAGATCTTTGAGGGCCATTATTCTACCTACCACAAAGAGTCACCCATAGAAATTAGAAATACATAGAGAAAATATTCTATATGGCCCTGGTTGAAAGAGCACATAAAACACTGGCTTATACTGGTTTTCCCCCCTTAAATGGACTGTTGATTAATCAAATTGAAACAGCACTGGCTTAAACTTGTTTTGCTTCCTTAAAGAGGTTGCTGATTGATCAAACCTGGAGTTATTTTACATAGACAGCCCTGTGCAGGCACAGGACGAGAACCCAGGTCTCCGGGATGACCCTGGAACCATGAATCTTCAGTCTCAAAGAATAGAAATGCTACCAGAGCTCTTCACAAAGCAAGAAGTCTTTCAATAAGGAAAACCTGGCTTCCAGCAGAGTGAGTAGCTTGTATGGACTGGTTCAAGACTAGGCAATCAGCTTCCAAGTTCAAAATTCCCGCAGTCCCTTAAATTTCACACAAAACCCTGCATTCCTGGATCCAGAGACAGATGAGCACTGCCTCCTGTCTCCTTGCGGGTCGACCTCACAATAGAGCTCTTTCTTTTCTCAAAAGCTGGTGACATAGTTTTGGCTTTTACAGGCATCAGGTAGTGAGTGCTTGATCGTAATAATTTTGATGACCTTGAAGAGACTTTTATCTTGTGACCCCCTGCCCACTGGCATGGCATGGGTCCTCACTAACAAGCTAAGTGGCCTCCTAGATGAACTTGTCTAGAGGTTTGTTTGTCAACTTTCTGCATCCCAGCCACGGCACTCCAGGTGCCTCAGCACTATTTTCACTTCTGAGAGAAGAAAGAGGTCCTGAATCAAGACACTGTTTGGATAAATGACGTAGTTAATACATGCTTGTTACTAAATTGTATGAACCTCATGAAGATTATGGGTTAGAGTTCTACCTCAGAGCAATTTTGCTTGGGTTAGAGTCCTGAAATTTGGGTCCGAGTTTGGTTAGAATCCCACCCTAGGGAAACAGTATAAAAGGTTAGAACTGCTGAGCTTTTCAAAATGTCACGTTAGAGTTCTGAACCATGGGCTAAAGTCTCAGAGTCTTTGATTTCTTTGTCCATTTTTGTCTATGTCTGATTGTTTTATTTGTTAGGATTGGCTAATAAGGGTTTGCTCTTGGATGGCTGTAGCAAAACTTTATTAAACTTGATATTTATGAGGGTCCTCTGACTCAAGAGATAAAATACTAGAAATCTTGCCTCACAAAGGTATCAGATTTTTTCACCCATGACATGTAGTGGTCTCATAGGAGTCCATCCCAGAAGAACATACCCTGTTCCTGGGTTAGAGGAACTTCCACCCATGACACCTCCTTGAAGTCATTTTGCACTGGTCATCCTGAGAGAAATCTTTTAAAATTAAGATGTAATAGTATATGTGACTGCAGTCCCTTGGGATGTATTCTTCAAAATTGGTCCATGTTTAGGTAAGAGCCTATGAAAACAAAGAAAGTTATTTTCTTTTGTAACATTACCTAGCCCCAATGTTGTCTGGAGTTGGGGGAAATGGCCCAAGAATTGGTCTTGAAATTATAATACCATTTTATAATTATACTTATTTTGCAAAAGTAAGGAGAAATGGAACAAAATCTTTTATCGCAATCATTTATGTCTTTAATGACTTTATACTGGAATAAGAATTTGCAAAATACATGTAAAATTATGGTTCAGAGGGAAGAACCTGAGAAAAAGTCTGTCTTGCCTCAGTTAGAGTCTAATGTTGATCTCCACTTATTACGTTTAGTTCCTCCTTCAGTGCCTCCCACAGTTTCCCACTGTATGAAGAGAGAATTCCTGCAAGTAGTGCTGAAGCTTTCACCAACAATCCTCCTAGGGCCACAGGTCCAGCCCTAGCCCTCTGCCCTTCCTTACCATACAGTCAAAATGGATCTGTCTCCCCTCCTTGTACCTACAAGGGTACTCAGTTTGGTCCAGAGGACACTCTGCCTGAGGCAGGGCAATATCCATTGAGATAAGTTCCTACATGTCTAGATGACCAGGGTCAACACAAGGAATTTTTATATATGCACTTCCCCTTTCCTACCTCTGAACTATATAATTGGAAGTATAAACATGCTATTCTACCAAGATAATCCTAAAAAGATGGAAACCTGTACCTTCTGAGCTATGCTATTACAATTGGGAGGAAGCCTTGGTGCCTGGACAGAGTTTTACTACTACTGAGTTAGACTTCTTGGCTCTTTTGGCCTCCCTCCAGTGCAACCATCTGTCCTTACTTTGGTAAAATTCTGTCCAGGTACCAAGCCTTCCAATTTAAAGCAATTCATTGAAGAGGCATGTGAAGAGACATATAAAAGCCTCTGATAACCACCTTTCTTAAAGGTCAATTAATCAGACCTGGTCAACCCCCATATAACACTCCAGTCATGCTGGTACAAAAAACTGGGACTTGTTATTACCGTTTTGTGCACCATTTGAGAGCCATTAATCAAATTGTAGGGGATATACATTAAGTGGTGCCAAATTCTTAAACTTTGCTTACAACTTCATCTCGAGACTTTGGGTAGTTACAGTCTGGGATTAAAAGATGCTTTTTACTGCATATCATTAAGTCCTTGGGTCTCAGAAACTGTTTGTCTTTGAATGGAATGATCCAAAGACTAATATAAAATAAAAATATTGTTGGATAGTATTTCCACAAGGTTTTAAGGATGATACACTACCTTCTGGGAACAGTTTGTCAAAGACTTAGTGGATCTCTAATTAAATTAGGGAGTTTTAATCCAATACATGAATAACAAGCTAACTGGTAGCAGAACTAAGGTAGCTTCAGACCAAAAAACAATGCTCACTTTAAACTCCCTGCCAAACTGGAGATATAAAGTCTTCAAGGGAAAAGAGTACAGTTCTCAAATAACTAAGAATTTCCATGATTTAAATTATCAAAATCACAAGGAAACTTACTGCTTAATTTAAGGGAAGTATGAGTAATGGTGGCTGTACCCACTACCCGAAGGCAATAGCAAGGATTCTTAGGAATGTCTGGTTTTTGTTGTATTTGGATTCCTCACTTTGGACTCATAGCCAAACCCCTATATGAGGCTCGTAAAGAAAATAATAATGAGTCATTAAACTGGATTTTGGAATGTCATAAGGCCAATACTGGTCTCCCAGATATTAGAAATCCGTGTGTTTGAAAGTGTGAGTGTGAATCTTGCAATGCTAAATTAGAATTTAGGTACTTCCAAAAGGCCTGTAGCTTGCTTTTCCAAACAACTGGACATCACATCTCAAGGATGGCCAGTTTGCCTCTGGGCTGTAACTGCAACTTGTGACCTTTTACAAGAGACTGAAAAATTTACCCTGGGCCAGCCTACTACTGTGCATATGCACACTCCACATTGTGTTCTACCTTTACTTGAACAAAAGCATGGCTATTGGCTTGTTTTGGGGAGGCTGTGTAAATGCCAGGCCATAATACCTTACAGCTAGAATCTAAAATTAAAGATGGTATCCACTCTAAACCCAGCCACTCTGCTCCCCAGTATGACAGAAGAGTCCATTCATGATTGTATGCAAATAATTAATGATGTATGTTCTAGCAGACTTGGCAATATAGGATAACAGCAAGGTACTATCTGGGAAGTGAGTCTTGGTAACACAGACCTTCATTAGCAAAACTAGAATTTAATATTCAGTGAAACATATATTTTTTTTCCATTGTGAGGGTATTAACCCCACAGCCAGGAAAGGCTTTATCCCACCAAATAAAAAGTGAGGCTTGTCAGGAAACCGGAAAAAGGTAAGCAGCCATTTTGGATTTTTCCATAGCCCTATTTGATTGACAGCTTTTGTTTACCCATTTTAAATTCCCTGATTTAGAACTAGACTGTTGCTGTATTTTAAGGACATCAAGATGGCAAAAGTCTGGCAATGAGGGGTTAATTTTTGTAGAAGCAGAATGAACTTTATCTACATACACCATACTCTATATAGATCATTGTGAAATACTACTTATTTACTCAACCAAAGTTACAAAAGTATTTTAAAAGCAAATGTAAATCACTTAAATGTAAGGTAATTCACACAGTCTGTTATCAAAAGCGGCTTCCAAGAAAACTCTGTTCTCTTAACAGAGAGTGAGAATTAAATTCCAGTCTGGTACCAGCTTACTGTTAATAACAAAATTTATTTACCTAATTAATTTTAATTCAATCATAGAAAGCCCTTTTTATAAATCTCGAAGAGTTAACATTTTTTGCAAAGGCAGTTCAACATCTTAAGTAAACTTGAACCATGTATAAAACTCTTCTCTTGGGGTCCATTTTCCACAAACCTTTTTATCATTTTCTGTATGTATCACTTTATTTTCCCATTCAGAAACAGGCACCTGTAAGTCAGTCCTAATTCCCTTTCCCTTAATAAAATGTATCCCATTCCTCATACCTTTTTTACTAAAAACATACATCCTACTTTTCTTAAGCAACCATGAACTGTCTTTTTTTTTTTTTTTGCGGTACGCCGGCCTCTCACCTTTGCGGCCCCTCCTATTGCGGAGCACAGGCTCCGGACGCGCAGGCTCAGCGGCCATGGCTCACGGGCCCAGCTGCTCCGCGGCATGTGGGATCTTCCTGGACCAGAGCGCGAACCCGTGTCCCCTACATCAGCAGGCGGACACTCAACCACTGCGCCACCAGGGAAGCCCATGAACTGTTCTTTATATCAGCACTCCATAGATTGGTAAACATAAATCCAAATAATAAATTCTTGAAAAATGTGCTTTCTTACGGAAATATCTGTGTGGCACCAAACACATGTATTAATAGTTCCAAACCTTTTGTTTGTCTGTAAAAGGAAGCCAATATTCAGTAATTAATGTTTCAGTATCTTATTTTATTTGGAAATAGCCTAGTTATTTAATAAACTTCCATCCTTTAACTTAATTTAGCACAGCTCTAAATTTTCAAGTTGTCAAATATCTGGAGAGATTATTCTTAAATAGACATTCCTAAAACATAACTATTCCTAAATATTCACTGAAAGCTATCTTCTTTGCATTTTTTTCCTTAAAAAGTTTCTTCATATCAAGATACCTTCCTTATTGACAAATTTGCAACAGATATAATAAGATCTTATTTAGCATATATTAAACCTAGGCAAATAAAAGTATTATGCTTAATGTTGATAACTCTAAAGACATGCCTATATTAATTAGTTCAACAAACATTAATACCAGGTATTAATTTAATATTGACTATTTCCTAGTTCACATGAACCTGAAATTTATTTAGTTTAGTTTTTCTTGTATTTAGAATGGTTTGATTTTTATGTGCTTACTTTTCCTTTAAGCCAATTAAATAGAGCTCATTTACAAATTAACCTCAGCAACATTATCCAAAGACAAAGACAAATACTGAGACATACATATATCCAGACAGAGATCACATAGTTTTCACTTGAGATTTAAAGTGTCTCTTGCCCCCCACCCCCTTTTTTTCCCTTGGCTTGAATTTCTACTAATGAACCCAAGGCTGAAGTCTCAGGCAAAGTGGGCTGTGTTTGTAGCTCAAGGACATAAGAGTTAATTTCAATTTTTCCTACGCATATTTTTGTTCTCTCAGAGTCAGAATTCTGAAAAATATATTTTAACAAGCTAGCATTTTCTAATGGCACCTGCAAAAGAACTGGTTTTGCAATTAAAAAATAAGTTTTATTTTAACCAATTGTCTCCAGAGTCTAAAGAATACTGTGGCCATACTGTCCAAAATCATCTCTCTCTTTCTGTGGTCATGGTTTTATAGCTAAAATTTAGACCAGATAGTGCTCAAATTGGCCCTCACAACAGGGGCAAATAGGCTGATAAAATGATAAAATATTGTTGCAGCAGGGACTGTCCCTCTGATGAGGTGGGGTCTTAGTTTGATCAGAAGAATCTGAAGGAGTAAAGGAACTTGCAGGAGTGGGGGAAGATTGGTTCACCACAGCCCCCTCACCCACAGAGTTAGGAGAAGTTAGAAGAGGAGAGTTTAGAATATCAGGAGAGTTAAACTCAGTCCATTTTCCCATCCTGTGGCAATAAAAATCTAATTGTATTATAATCTAGAAACCCATTTTCAGGCCATTTTTCAATCCCTTAATTTAAATAAAGTCCAGGCAATGTTGCAGCAGGACCTAAGTTTTTCCTTTCTCAGCCCATCTGGCTTAGAAAAGGGATCCTCCCATGTTGAGCAACCTGCAACCCAGAACAGCACTCCTAGAAATGAAGTCCAGAGTCCCAGAAACATTACCAGGAGGCACCTGAAGGAGTTTCAGGGTGCCCTCTGAATTTCCTTCAAATCCTGTGCTTGATGTGATTTTGAGCATCCTCTATTCCCTCATTGATCTCTGACCAGATGTGCCAGGTTGACCCAGTCCCTTGTGTGAGGGGTCCTGATAGGGGATGTTTGCATTCCCAGGGCTCTGCTTAAGGTGAGAATTGGAATCAGCTTGAAAGTGGCCAGCCCAGGGACTTACCTGGTGGTCCAGTGGTTAATACCCTGCACTCCCAATGCAGGGGAAGGTTACTTTTATTTTATTTCCATTACTCTAGGAGTTGGATCAAAAAAGAACTTGCTGTGATTTATGTCATAGAGTGTTCTGCCTATGTTTTCCTCTAAGAGTTTTATAGTGTCTGGACTTACATTAAGGTCTTTAATCCATTTTGAGTTTATTTTTGTATATCGTGTTAGGGAGTGTTCTAATTTCACTCTTTTACACATAGCTGTCCAGTTTTCCCAGCACCACTTATTGAAGAGGCTGTCTTTTCTACATTGTATATTCTTGCCTCCTTTATCAAAGATAAGGTGACCATATGTGCATTGGTTTATCTCTGAGTTTTCTATCCTGTTCCATTGATCTATATTTCTGCTTTTGTGCCAGTTCCATACTGTCTTGATTACTGTAGCTTTGTAGTATAATCTGAAGTCAGGGAGTTTGATTCCTCCAGCTCTGTTTTTCTTTCTCAGGTTTGCTTGGCTATTCACAGTCTTTTGTGTTTCCATACACATGCTGCAGGGGGAAGATTAAACAGAAGAAGAACCCCAAGTCTATTGCCCTGTTTGTTTGGTGGCTAAGGTAAAATTGGGAATCTTCTGACGATTTTATCTGACACAGGCAACAACAAGTTTGGCAGTGGTGGGAACACAGTTTAGGAATGAGGTCCAGAAAATCCTTCCCTGAAAGGGTGTGGAGATGTGAAGTGAGAAAGAGACCTTGTTGTGTGAGTAAAGTAGGAAAGAAGAGCGTAGTAGAGGGTTCCATATGGGACAGAGAGAGATAGAGAGAAAGAGAGAGACCCCTTGGGCTTCTTCACTGAGCAGACTGAGATCGTGCCCTGCAGGTCTTGAAAAGAGGACAAAGCAATGAACAAGACAAAGAGGGCAAGAGCAAGAGTCAGGGGCCTCAAGCTGCAGCTGGGTGAAGCCCATGATTTACCTTGAATTCCAGGTTTCAGAACCAAATGTGATCTTGGGTGGCCTCAGTCTGCAGCAGCTTGAAGCAAGATTTCATTTGGTTCCCTGGCCAGAGATTGAAGTCAGGCTGTGGCAGTGAGAGTGCTGAATCCTAGCCACTAGACCATGAGGGACAGTGGTCAGTGACAAGACCCTGAACCATTGGCTTTGTATAAATGAATTCCCACAAAGATATAGAAGGTAGTGAAGCAAGTGAAGTGTTTATTAGGAGGCAAAAGGGTATTTATAGATAGATACACGGGCAGACTGAGAGAGAGAGTTGCACCCTCGTTGTAGTTTGAATCGTTTTATAGGACATTTCTACCAGGTTTCCTCTGGACAGTCATCTTGCTTTGCTGGGCTCTGAGTTCATATTTCATTCATTTCAGGGGCCTCCCCTGTGTGCGTGTGCATCTCTTAGCCAAGACGGATTCCACTGAAGAGGGCTGTCGGTAGGTCAACATCACCTCTACGGGGTGGCATCCCCTCCTTTTTGACCTCAGAGGAGTCTCTCTGTGCATGTGTAGTCAGGAAGGTCTCCTGACCTTAAGAATGAGATATATGTAGTCTCTTTATCTTTTATCTGGGTAGGGCTCTCCTCCTCCCTGCTCCTGCCATTACTGTTATCTTAAAAAGTGTCCAGAGGAGGTAACGTCCAACTATTTACCCTATTCCTGTTGTTATTTTTATCTGGAAGTGTAAACAGGAGGCTGGCTGTATATGTCTAACCATCTATCTCCTGCCTCAGTGTTCTTAGAACTGACATCCATGTGCAAAAACCAACACATAAAAATAGTACTTTGAGGAGGTCCTGTGTATCTGTGACAACAGGGAGTTTCCTTATTCACTTGCTGTTGTTTAAGTTGACAACTTCTCCATTGTATATCTTTGCCTCCTTTGTTTGTCATAGATTAATTGACCATAGGTGCGTGGGTTTATCTCTGGGCTTTCTATCTTTTTCCATTGATCTATGTTTCTGTTTTTGTGTCCATACCATATTGTCTTGATTACTGTAGCTCTGTAGTATAGTCTGAAGTCAGGGAATTTGATTCTTCCAGCTCCGTTTTTTTTTCCTTCAAGACTGCTTTTGCTATTCGGGGTCTTTTGTGTCTCCATACAAATTTTAAGATGATTTGTTCTAGTTCTGCAAAAATGCCATGGTAATTTGATAGGGATTGCATTGAATCTGTAGATTGCTTTGGGTAGGATAGTAATTTTCACAATATTAATTCTTCCAATCCAAGAACATGGTATATCTCTCCATCTGTTGGTATCATCTTTAATTTCTTTCATCAGTGTCTTATAGTTTTCTGCATACAGGTCTTTTGTCTCCCTAGGTAGGTTTATTACTAGGTATTTTATTCTTTTTGTTGCAATGGTAAATGGTATAATTTCTCTTTCAGATTGTTCATCATTAATGTATAGGAATGCAAGAGATTTCTGTGAATTAATTTTGTATCCTGCAACTTTACCAAATTCTTTGATTAGCTCTAGTAGTTTTCTGGTGGCATTTTTAGTATTCTTTATGTATAGTATCATGTTATCTGCAAACAGTGACACTTTTACTTCTTCTTTTCTGATTTATATTCCTTTTATTTCTTTTTCTTCTCTGAGTGCCATGGCTAGAACTTCCAAAACTATGTTGAATTATAGTGGTGAGAGTGGACATCCTTGTCTTGTTCCTGATCTTAGAGGAAATGCTTTCAGTTTTTCACCATTGAGAATGATGTTTGCTGTGGGTTTGTTGTATATGGCCTTTATTATATTGAGGTAGGTTCCCTCTATGCCCACTTTCTGGAGAGCTTTTATCATAAATCGGTGTTGAATTTTGTCAAAAACTTTTTCTGCATCTATTGAAATGATCATATGGTTTTTATTCTTCAGTTTGTTAATATGGTGTATCACATTGATTGATTTGCGTATATTGAAGAATCCTTGCATTCCTGAGATAAATCCCACTTGATCATGGTGTATGATCCTTTTAATGTGCTGTTGGATTCTGTTTGCTAGTATTTTGTTGAGGATTTTTGCATCTATGTTCACCATTGATATTGGTCTGTAGTTTTCTTTCTTTGTAACATCTTTGGTTTTGGTGTCAGGGTGATCATGGCCTCGTAGAATGAGTTTGGGAGAGTTCCTCCCTCTGCTATATTTTGGAAGGGCTTGAGAATGATACATGTTAGCTCTTCTCTAAAGGTTTGATAGAATTCACCTGTAAAGTCATCTGGTCCTGGGCTTTTGTTTGCTGGAATATTTTAATCACAGTTTCAATTTCAGTGTTTGTGAATCATCTGTTCATATTTTCTGTTTCTTCCTGGTTCAGTGTTGGAAGGTTGTGGTTTTTAAAGAATTTTTCCATTTCTTCCAGGTTGTCCATTTTAGTGGCATACAATTTCTTGTAGTAATCTCTCATGATCCTTTGTATTTATGCAGTGTTAGTTTTTACTTCTCATTTTTCATTTCTAATTCTGTTGATTTGAGTCTTTTCCCTTTTTTTCGTGATGAGTCTGGCTAATGGATTATCAATTTTTTTTATCTTCTCAAAGAACCAAAGTTTTATTGATTTGGGAGATTGTTTCCTTTATTTCTTTTTCATTTATTTCTGATCTGATCTTTACGATTTCTTTCCTTCTTGAAATTTGTGGGTTTTTTGTTCTTCTTTCACTAATTGCTTTATGGTAAGTTTAGGTTATTTATTTGAGAGTTTTCTTGTTTCTTGAGGTAGGATGTTATTGCTATAAACTTCCATCTTAGAACTGCTTTTGCTGCATCCCATAGGTTTTGGGTCATCATGTTTTCATTGTCATTTTTTTCTAGGTATTTTTTTAAATTTACTCTTTGATTTCTTCAGTGATCTCTCGGTTATTTAGTAGCATATTGTTTAGTCTCCATGTGTTTGTATATTTTTTACAGTTTTTTTTCCTATAACTGTTATCTAGTCTCATAGCATTGTGGTTGGAAAATATACTTGATACGATTTCAATTTTCTTAAGTTTACCAAGGCTTGATTTGTGACCCAAGATATGTCTGTCCTAGAGAATGTTCCACAAGCACTTGAGAAGAAAGTGTATTCTGTTGTTTTTGGAGGGAATGTCCTATAAATATCAATTAAGTCCATCTGGTCTAATGTTTCATTTAAACCTTGTGTTTCCCTATTTATTTTCATTTTGGATGATCTGTCCATTGGTGAAAGTGGGGTGCTGAAGTCCCCTACTATTATTGTGTTACTGTTGATTTCCCCTTTCATGGCTGTTAGCATTTGCCTTATGTATTGAGGTGTTCCTATGTTGGGTACATAAATATTTACAATTGTTATATCTTCTTCTTGGATTGATCCCTGGATCATTATGTAGTGTCCTTCTTTGTCTCTTGTAATAGTCTTTATTTTAAATTCTATTTTTTCTGATATGAGAATTGCCACTCCAGCTTTCTTTGATTCCCATTTACATGAAATATTTTTTCCATCCCCTCACTTTCAGTTTGTGTGTGTTCCTAGGTCTGAAGTGAGTCTCTTGTAGACAGCATATATATGGGTCTTGTTTTTGCATCCATTCAGCCAGTGTGTGTCTTTTGGTTGGAACATTTAATCCATTTACATTTAACGTAATTATGGGTATATACATTCCTATTACCATTTTCTTAACTCTTTTGGGTGTATTTTTTAAAAGTTTTTTAAAATAACATTTATTTCTTAAAAGTTAACATGTGCATAAATAGGAAACCAAAGAACACAAGAAGCAAAAACAAAGTCACCCATCTTCACAAGTAGTTTACCATTTGATATGTCCTTTTAGGTCTCACTTGTGTATTTTAACAAAACTAAGCATCCATTTTTACATAATTAAGATCATACAGTTATGTATCATGGTTTTTCACACATTGTGAATATTTACCATTTCAAAGTCCCAAAGCTATGAGTATTTTGATAACCAAAAATACACTACACCAACTCAATCTGGAAGGGAAAAAAACATCCTTTCTTGGTGACAAAAATTTCAGAAAAGACCAAAATGGCAACAGGCCTCTGGATAAACATATTGGCAGAGTAATGATTAAAATACTACATTCCCTTAATGTTCAATTTAAATGAAACATAAAGCAACAGAGTACACAAAGTATAATTCTTTTAAGAGGATTCATTATCCAATCTAAACTATTAAAGTATTAGCAAGGAGGTACGTTTTCATTGAATTACTTAAAAATGTATTCCTATAGTACAGCTAAGAGATGCACACACATCAATGGTTATCATCAAAATATAAACAGGAACACATCCACATACTTCCCTCCCTTTTATACTTCCTTCTGCCCCTCTGCTGGCAACCTAATGAACAAGACCTTGTGTATATTTCTCAAAGATGGTTTAACAATTCCATGTCCAAGATGTTTCTTTTTTTTATCAATTATAAATTCCCTTTTGTTGGTTTTAGGAAAGGCTGTGTCTTCTGGGAGGGTCTATGTTAATCCACCTCTTGGAGCTAGATGTAATTCTGTACTTAGTAGCTGATATGCTGGAGGAGGCATAAGAGGAAGGGTGAAGTGAAGGGCTCTTGGCTAATATCTCCATATCTGGAAAACAGTTTTAGGTTATATCCATAGGTCTAAATGTGCATGTTTGTAAAGTACCAATGCTTATTATGGAGAGGTTTATTCATTATTTTACAGCACCTCTGCTTTTTAGGAGTCCTGAGGTGACAATGTATGATAAAAAGCTAGTGAATTAACAAATTTGTAAATATTTTTGTTATAACTTGGGTTTATTTTTGTAGGTCTTTTCCTTCTTTTGTGTTTCCTGCTGAGAGAATTTCCTTTAGCATTTATTGTAAAGCTGGTTTGGTGGTGCTGAATTCTCTCAACTTTTGCTTGTCTGTTAAGATTTTAATTTTTCCTTTGAAACTGAATTAGATCCTTGCTGGGTAGAGTAAACTTGGTTGTAGGTTTTTCCCTTTCATCACTTTAAATATGTCCTGCCACTCCCTTCTGGCCTGCAGAGTTTCTGCTGAAAAATCAGCTGTTAACCTTATGGGGATTCCCTTGCATGTTATTTGTTGCTTTTCACTTGCTGCTTTTAATATTTTTTCTTTGTATTTAATTTTTGATAGTTTGATTAATATATGTCTTGGCGTATTTCTCCTTGGATTTATCCTGTATGGGACTCTCTGCGCTTCCTGAGCTTGATTGTTTCCTTTCCCATATTAGTGAAGTTTCAACTATAATCTCTTCAAATATTTTCTCAGACCCTTTCTTTTTCTCTTTTTCTTCTGGGACCCCTATAATTCAAATGTTGGTGTGTTTAATGTTGTCCCAGATGTCTCTGAGACTGTCCTCAATTCTTTTACTCTATTTTCTTTATTCTGCTCTGTGGCAGTTATTTCCACTATTTTATCTTGCAGGTAACTTATCCGTTCTTCTGCCTCAGTTATTCTGCTACTGATTCCTTCTAGAGAATTCTTAATTTCATTTATTGTGTTGTTCATCATTGTTTGTTTGCTCTTTAGTTCTAGGTCCTTGTTAAACCTTTCTTGTATTTTCTCCATTCTATTTCCAAGATTTTGGATGATCTTTACTATCATTATTCTGAATTCTTTTTCAGGTAGACTGCCTCTTCATTTGTTTAGTCTGGTGAGTTTTTACCTTGCTCCTTCATCTGCTGATTTTTCTCTGTCTTCTCATTTTGTTTAACTTACTGTGTTTGGGGGTCTCCTTTTACAGGCTTCATGTTTGTAATTCCCTTTGTTTTTGGTGTCTGTCCCCATTGAGTGAGGTTGGTTCAGTGGCTTGTGTAGGCTTCCTGGTTGAGGGGATTGGTGCCTGTGTTCTGGTGGGTGGGGCTGGATCTGGTCTTTCTGGTGGGCAGGACCCTGTCTGATGGTGTGTTTTGGGGTGTCTGTGAACTTAGTATGACTTTAGGCAGACTCTCTGCTAATGGGTGGGGTTGTGTTCCTGTCTTCCTAGTTATTTGGCATGGGGCATCCAGCACTGGAGCTTGCTGACTATTGGGTGGAACTGGGTCTTAGCATGGAGACAGAGATCTCTGAGAGAGCTCTTGCTGATTGATATTACATGCGGCCAGGTAGTCTCTGGTGGGCCAGTGTCCTGGATTTGGCTCTTCCACCTCAGAGGCTCAGGCCTGACACCCAGCTGGAGCACCAAGACCCTGCCAGCCACATGGCTCAGAAGAAAAGGAAGGAAAAAAAGAAAAAATAATAAAATAAATTAATTAATAAAGAGAGCAACAAAACCAACAAACAAATCCACCAATGATAACAAGCACTAAAGACTAAACTAGAATAAACATAAAAATCAGAAACAAATCAGTCACAGAAAACAAACCCCAAGTCGGCAGTTGCTCCCAAAGTACACCTCCTTAGTTTTGGGAACATTCATTGTCTGTTCAGGTATTCCACAGGTGCAGGGTTAATCAAGTTGATTGTGGGGATTTAATCCACTGCCCCTTAGGCTACACAGAGAAATTTCCCTTTCTCTTCTTTGTTCACCCAGCTCCTGGGGTTCAGCTTTGTTTTTGGCCCTGCATCTGTGTATAGGTTGCCCTCAGGCATCTCTTCCCTGCCCAGACAGGAGGGGGTTAAAGCAGTGGCTGATTAGGGCTGTCTCGCTCACTCAGGCTGGGGAGAGGGTGGGGTACGATGGTCATAATTGGAATGTGGTGGAAGCCTATGGTGGCAGAGGCTGACATGACATTTCAACAGCCTGAGGTGTGCTGTGTGTTCTCCCATGGAAGTTGTCCCTGGATCTCAGGACCCTGAAAGTGGTGTGCTGCACAGGCTCCTGGGGGAATGGCGATAGTGACCTGTGCTTGTACACAGGATTCTTGGTAGAAGAAGCAACAGCGTTAGCATTTCATGTCTGTCTCTGGGATCTGAGCTGATAGCTGTACCTTGTGCCCCTCAATGGAGCTCATTTAGGCAGTGCTCTGAATCCCCTCTCCTTGAACACCCTAGAATAATCATCTCTTGCCTCTTTGGCAGGTCCAGACATTTTCCTTGACTCCCTCCTGGCTAGCTGTGATGCACTAGTCCCCTTCAGGCTGTCTTCACACAGCCAACTCCAGTCTTCTCCCTGTGATCTGAACTCCGAAGCCCAAGCCTCAACTTCCTATCCCTATCTGCCCTGGGGGGTGAGCAGACAAGCATCTCAAGTTGGTGAGTGCTGTTTGGCACCAATCCTCTGTGCAGGAATCTCTCCACTTTGCCCTTTTCACCCCGTTGCTGCGCTCTCCTCTGTGGCCCTGAGGCTTCCCCCTTGCCCACCCCCATCCCCACCAGTGAAGGGGCTTCCTAGTGTGTGTAAAGTTCTCCTCCTTCAGAGCTCCCTCCTAGAGGTGCAGGCACCATCCCTATTCTTTTGTCTCTGTTTTTTCTTTTCTCTTTTACCCTACCCAGGTACATGGGAATTTTATTACCTTTTGGGAAGTCTGAGGTCTCTGCCAGCATTAAGTAGGTGTTCTGTAGGAGTTGTTCCACACGTAGATGTATTTCTGACGTATTTCTGGGGAGGGAGGTGATCTCCACATCTTACTCCTCCACCGTCTTGAAGGCTTCCCCCCATAAATTTTTGTATACATCTCTGAATATTTCCTTGTGAATATAGACTGTTTTAAGTTTGTCTTTACCCATTGCCAGATTTCCCTCCATAAAGACTGCTCCAGGTTTATTCCCCATGTGCAACCTACAAGTGTACTGATTCTGGATACTGCATGCCAATTTGAGGGATTAAAAATGTTATTTATCTATTAATGGAGATTTATAGGATATTGGTCATTATTCTTATATGTCACTTTTCATGTCTCTGTGAACATTCAGTCATTTTATTGTTTTTGTTTTTGGTTTTTTTGTACTCTACAGCAGTACATTGCAAAGTCGTATAGTTAGAATTAAAGAGCATACCCACAGAGCTCAAAGTGTGTTCATTAGTGTAATGCATTGTTAAATATATTATCAGAGCTTTTTCATCACAACAGCAGAAACACTGCACCAGATAAACAATGACTCTAAGTTTTACACTCCTCCAAACATTGGTAGCTTCTAATCTATATTTGGTCTCTATAAAATTGTTTATTCTAAATATTTCATAGAAATAAAAAAAATTCTGGAAATGTATAGTGATGATGCTTACACAACTTTGTAACCGTACTTAATAGCACTAAATTTTACACTTAAAAATGTAAGTCATGTTATGAATAATTAAAATACATAATTAAAAACAAAAACAAAAGGAATGTCTATATCAAGCAGAACAAATGCTTTAATCCATGTATATAAACCTATTTGTTTTTAGTCACCAGTAACTTATTTTTAAATGTCTTAAACCTTGCCTAGAGTATAAATTAATTTTTTTGGTTGGTACATAATTTCACACATATACACTAAGTTATTTGATCATTTCAAATTCCATCTGTTGTGGTCAACTGGGAAGTATTGATGGGTTAGGAAACTTGCTCGTTTGTCTGTTTAGAATAAGAGCTCATATCATGAGATCTACCCTTTTTAAATTTTAAGTGTACATTACAGTATTGTTAATTATAGGTATAATGTTGTACAGCACATCTCTAGAACCTATTTATATTCCATAACCAAAACTTTATATCCATTGAATAACAGCTCCCCATTTCATACACCCCTCAGCCCTTGGCATCACCATGTTACTCTCTGTTTCTATGAATTTGACTATTTCAGATACATGCTATAAATGGAATTACAAAATATACTTCTACAATTGACTTATTTATATTGGATATTTTGTGGAAGATCCTTAAGGTTTATCCATGTTGCACATATGGGAGGATTTCCTTCTTTTTTAAAGATTGAATAATACTCTATGTATACACAAAATTTTCTTTATCCATTCATCCACTGATGGAAATTTTTTTCTGCATCTTTTCTATTGGGAATAATAGTGTAATGAACATAAGAGTGCAGATATTTCTTCAAGATTCTGATTTCAAATCTCTTGGATAAATATTAAAAGGTGGTGTTGCTGAAACACATATATTCAATATTTTGAGGACCACCCATATTATCTCCCATAGTTGCTGCATTATATTACAATCTCACCAGCAGTTCACAAAGGTTCCAGTTTTACTACATGTTCACCAATTCTTGCTAAGATATGTATATCTTATATATACATATAAAAGGCATAAGGTGATAACTCATTGAGATTTTAATATACATTTCCTTGACCATTAGTGACATTGAGCATACTTTCCATATTGCTGTTGGCCATTTGTACGTATTCTTTGCCAACAGGTTTATTCAGGTAATTTGTTCAATTTTTTAAAATTGGAGTATAGTTGCTTTACAGTGTTGTGTTAGTTTCTTCTATACAATGAAGTGAATCAGCTATATGTATACATATACCTCTTCCCACCCTCCCTCATCCCACCCAGCTAGGTCACCACAGTGTACAGAGCTGAATTCCCTGCACTATACATCAGGTTCCCACTAGCTATCTGCTTTACACATGGTAGTGTATATATGTCAACCCTAATCTCCCAATTCATCCCACCCCCCCAACCCCCATGTCCACACATCTGTTCTCTACATCTGAATCTCTATTCCTGCCCTGCAAATAAGTTCATCCCTACCATTTTTCTAGATCCCATATATATACATTAATATATGATACTTGTTTTTCTCTTTCGGATTTTGCTATTAAATTATAGATTTTTCTTACATATTTTTAATATTAACCCTCTATGAGATAAATGATTGAAATTATTTATTCCATTCCAGAGGTCTACTTTTAACCCTGTTGATTGTTTCATTTACTTTGCAGAGCTTTTTAAAGTTTGATGTAATCCCATTTGTTGATTTCTCCTTTTGTTGCTTGAACTTTTAGTGTCATATTTAAGAAACAATTGTCAACAATAATGTCATGAAGCTTTAGATTTTCTTAGAGTTTTACAGTTTTAGGTCTATGTTTAACTCTTTAATTGATTTTAAATTGATTTTTGTGTACAAGTAAGATGCGTCCAGTTGTATTTCTTTTTGTGTGCATATCCAGTTTTCATAGCACCATTTGTTTGTTGAAGAAACTATTTCTTCCCCACTGTTTATTCTTAGCACCTTGGTTAAAAATTTGTTGGCCCTGTATGTGTGTATTTTTCCTGGGATTTCTAAATGTGTTACTAGTATATGTTTTACTTTATGCCAGTACCATGCTGTTTTGATTACTATAGTCTTGTAATATATTTTCAAATCAGGATATATGATGCCTCTTGTTTTGTTCTTCTTTATCAAGATTGTTTTAGTTATTTAGGGTCCTTTGTGATTCAACATAAATTTTATTCAATTTCTATTTCTCTATCAAATGCCATTAGAATTTTACTAGGTTTGCATTAAATCTGTAGATCACTTTGTGTAGTATGGACATTTTAGCAAAATAAATCTTCCAATCTATGAACATGGATTTTTTTAAAAAATTTATTACACCTTGAATTTCTTTCATTAATATTTTTCAGTGTATAAATATTTCTTTTTTTGGCTAACTGTATTTCTAAATATTTTACTATTTTTGATGCTATTGTAAATGGGATTATATTCTAAATTTTTTGAATAATTCACTGGTAGTTTATAGAAATGTAACTAAATTTTTGTATGCTTATTTTGTATCCTTCAACACTTCTGAAATTTTTTATTCTAACACTGTATGTGTATAATCTTTGGGATTTCTACATATTAGATTATGACATCTGTGAACAGAGATAATTTTGCTTCTTCTTTTCCAATATAAATGACTTTTACTTCTATTTCTTACCTAATTATTCTGGTTTGTAAAACAAATTGTACACATACCCTTACATGTCTTCTAAGAAAATATTCCTAAAACAATTTACCTTCACAATGAAAAGCTTTTTATCTCACCTAGTACATATTGTCCATACTGACTCTTCAAACATTTTTGCCTTATTACTATTTTTTAAATAATCAGTATTTAATGCAATTCTTTATAAAATATAAACATACTCTGTAAAGTATCACATATTTGAATATCATAAAAACATCAAATTATGACAAAAGTTTGTAAACACTATCAAGTTTTGTACTTATCATGTGACAATAATAGTTTATAGTCCAAAATTTAAATTCATGGTTGAGTGTCTAATAGGAAGTATCTCATAATTAGTATTAAAATATGTTTATTTCATAGGCTTCTTTTACAACTAGACAACATTTTCTAGAAGTCTTTCTTACAGATATGCCAGTTCAAGATACAAGGAAACAAACTGGGATTATTTATTAATTGAGGAAAAGATAATTATAGTATAAGCATTTGGTGTTCAATGGAATAAACAATATTTACATATATTAACTTGAAAAGAAATTACAAACATGAACTCACATTACAGAAACATGAGTATGTGCTTGAAAAACATACACAAGTCTAAAAATGCATTTATTTATATGTATTCATATACATAGACACAACACTCCAAACAGTTAATGATGTTTACTTCTGTTCATAAGATTTGTTGGAAACTTGCAATGAAAATATTTTACTTTATGACAACAAAACATTTGTTTAAGATCCTTCTCTGTCAGTCATGTAAAATCTAGCTGATAAAATTGGTGATTTCCATTTATTTTCAATCATTCCATCAATGATAGACAGTATGTCAGGAAATCCGAATATCTGCTCTTGACTAAAGTAGAGATATAGGCTTCTGGGAGAGTAGAAGGGTCTAGATACTTTGTCACATCCAGGAGGAAGCAACCCCAGTCAGTTAGGGTTTCCACAGAATCCAGCATAAGACGGATTCTTTCTGGCTCTGACCAAGTACTCTGCTCTGTGTCAGGTGCAACAGAGACTAGGCCTAGAGTATCACACAAGTTCTCACAGAATATGTTGTTTTCACAAGGAGTTTACAGCTACCTAGAGAATCCAGAAATAAATAAAGTCATTCAATCATCATTATGCACTATAGGACAAAGAACCAAAACAGAAGGTAGGATTCTATTAAAATCAGAGAGAAAACAAGGATCCTTACTACCATTACATTAACTAGTACAGTCCTAAGGCTGATATAAGAGCATTGCCAGTGGAAATGAGAATACCAATAGATTTATTTGGAGATGATGTAATTGTCTATCAGGAAATCCCAAGATAATTAAAACTTGGTTACCTTTACAGGAGTTTAATAAAGTGACTGTTTTAGGATAAATACACCAAAGTAACCAGCTTTCCTCTTCTCTAAATAATCACAAGATATTTGAGGTGTTCAGTGAAAACTACTCTAACTTATATTCCAATATAACTTTAATTTTAAAATGATCTATGTGAATAAAATTACAAATTTAACTCTTCTATTGGGAGAGATTTTTTCCCAATTAACATATTAAGCATCTTTGCTAAAGCATAGCATAAATTTTTAAAGTTATACTAGTGGATCCTGTTTCAATACTTCTTTTATAAATTAATGTGTATAGTTAATTGTTCTACTTTTAGTGTGTAGGTACACACACACATACACTTTATATTATTACAAAACTACAGAAATGAAAAAGCATGGCACTAGACATAAACTATATTTTTTCATTGATACAAAAAGTGATTTTAGAAAAATAATCCCAATATATATTAAAAGATAATGTGTGAAAAGATATTATAAAGGAAGCATGATAAATCAGAAGTGAAGAGACTATTCATCCAAGAGTAAGAAAAAATTGGCTACAAAGGGAAAGGTACATTTAAGTCTTATCCATGCAGGTTTAAAGGAAACAACTTTATGGATGAAATCCCCAGAGGACAGTGTTTTGGCTGCAATTAATAAAATGCAATTGCTTCTAAGAAATAACTATAAAACATTTTTAAAAATAGTGGAGAAAATATTGCCACTTTATCATTTTTGGAACAAGGAAAGATAAAATTTCAGGATAAATCAGGGAGACGTGATAAAAGGAATAAGATCTGACTACAAAAAATATATATACTTATGTCAAAAAGCACACCCAGTATCAAGATTAAGATGGCAGAGTAGGAGGACATGGAACTCACCACCTCCTATGAACATATCAAAAATACACCTACATTTACAGCAATTCTCAATGAAAACTGACTGCAGACTGTTAGAAAGCTAACTGCAGCCTTGGTATAACCAAGATTGGAAGAAAGGTCTACACAGAATTGGGCAGGATGGAAAGAGGAGCAACTGGGTGATGACCTGTGCCCTTGGGAGAGCATTAAGAATAGGAGGAGGACCCTCCCTGGGGAGTGGCCTGTTTAAGCCACATATTGTGCACCAAGCCCTAGGGTCTGACACTGGGAGAAAGAAAACCAGTGAGACTAACAGGAGGGCTATAGAAATACCTGAACTCAGCTTGTGAAGAGTGTGCATACAATTTTCTTATTCACAAAAGAAGGTGGAGAAAGCAAATTAAAACTGCCCAGAACTCTGGCTGGTTTCCCCCAATCACCCAGACTCTCACCTCTTCAGGATCCACTTGCTTTACAGTGCAGCTCCACACTACAGCAAGGGCTTCCACAGCCACGGGAAATATTCAGCTATGAGAGACTGTGCCAGTTCAGATCCAGAGTGGTATCTGAAGAGGGCAGGAGCAGAATTACTGACATTTACATAGGTAGCACATCAGAAATCATCCAGATCTCTGACAGCCCATGTCCAGAACCATGCCTCTTTGCTCCAGAGCTTCTCCTCTCTAAGGTGAAGGTACCCGTACTGGGAGGGGAGAGAGCATATACTTAGAGGGAACAGACTCAGCTGGGATCCTAACCTAAGAGCTTTTGCACCATCGATTTGAGACCCACTCTCCACCACCATGAATGCTATAGAGAGACACTTTCATACAAGGACATCACTTCAAGACCACCATAAGTAACTGTTTCACCTATAATCATAGAGACAGAGGAAATTAAGCAAAATGAGAAGAGAGAGGAATTTGTTTCAATTGAAAGAACAAGAGAAAACCCTGAAAAATAAACAAATGAAACAAATAATTTATCAACTAAAGATGCTAAAGCATTAGTAATAAGAATGTTAACTGAATTTGGGGAAAAAACAGATGAACACAGTGTGCACAAGTGATCTGGAAGATACAGTAGTAAAATTCACCCAATCAGAACAGCACAAAGAAAAAGTTTTTTTAAAAAAAGAGAAGAGTTTGGGGGATCTCTGGGACATCAAGCATACCAATATTCACATTATAGGGGTTCAGAAGAAGAATAGAGGGAGAAAGAGGTTGAAAGTACATTTGATGGAATTATGGTGAAAAACTTACCAAATCTGGAGAAGGAAAGAGATATCCAGGTATAGAAATCACAGAGGGAGCTAAACAACATGAATGTAAGTAGACTCACACTGAGACATATCATAATTAAAATGGCAAAGTTAAAGAAAAAAATTAAAGGTAGCAAGAGAAAAATGAAGAGTGATAATCAAGGATATCCATAAGGATATCAGTTAATTTTTCTGCAGAAAACTAACAGGGTAGAAGGTAGTAACATGATATATTCAAAGTGCTCAGGAGGAAAAACTTGCAACCTAGGATACTCTACCCAGCAAGATTATCATTTAGAATAGAAGGAGAGAGAAAGAATTCCTCAGACAAGTGAAAATGTAAATTATAGACCAACCCTAAAAGAAATGTTAAAGTTTCTTCGATATGTGGAAAAGAAAAGTCTGTAATCAGAAGCAAGAATCTATATGAAAGGAAAACTCTCACTAGTAAAGACAAATATATATTAAAGACTAAGGATCAACCATTTTATAAATTATCATGAAGATTAAAAGACAAAAAAATTGTAAAATCAACTATAACTATAATAAAGAGTAAAGGAATAAACATGAAAATGTAAAATATAACATCAAAAACACAAAATATGGGGTAGGGTAGTAAAAAATGGAAACCTTTCAGAATATGTTTGTTTAGAATATGTTTGCCAGATTAAAATAAGGAGATATAGGTCAACATACATAAACCCCACAGTAACCACAAATCAAAAACCTACAGTAAGTACACAAAAATGAAAAATGAACACAAGCATTACCATTAAAGAAAATCATTAAACCAAAAAGGAAGTAACTAAAAGAAGAAGACAAAAACAGAAAGAACTACAGAAACAACCGGAAAATAAGTAACAAAATAGCAATAAGTGCATACCTATCAATAATCATTTTAGTGTCAATGGACTAAATGCTCCAATCAAAAGACATAGGGTGAATGATTGGATAAAAAACAAGACCCATCTATATGCTGCCTATAGTCATTAACACACACCAAAAGTGAGAGGATAGAAAGATACTATATGTAAATGGAAATGACAAGAAATTCTGGGTAACAATACTAATATTAGACAAAACAGACTTTCAACCAAATTCTGTAACAAAAGACAAGGAAGGGTATTATAAAATGATAAAGGGATCAGTACAGGAAGGGAATACTATGCTCTTTAACATAGTTGCACCCAATACAGGAGCACCTAAATATATAAAGCAAATATTATCAGACATAAAGGAAGAAATTGACATAACACAATAATAATTGGAGACTTCAACAACTAACTGACCTCAATGGACAGATAATCCAGAGAGAATATCAGTAAGAAAAACAGTGTTCTTAAATGAACCATAGATCAGTTGAACTTAATAGATATCTACAGAATATTCCATCCCAAAACAATAGAATTCACATTCTTTTCAAGTGCACAGGGAATGTTCTTCATGCTAGATCACATGCTAGACCATAAAACAAGTCTCAATGAATTTAAGAGGATAGTAGTTACATCAAGCATTTTTTTTTTACCACAATGATATGAAACTAGAAATCAGAAAGAAATATGGGAAAATCAGAAACACATGAATACTAGAGAAGATGTTATTAAAAAACCAAGGATTCAATGAAGAAATCAAAGAGGAAAACAGAAAATACCTCAAGCAAATGAAAATGTAATGTAATTCTCCAAAATCTATGCAAATTAGGATACTTGGAATGCAGTGCAAAAATCTATGCAATCTAGGATACTTGGAGTGCAATGAAGCCAAAGAACTTCTAAGAGGGAAGTTCATAGTGGCACCACCCTTTCTCAAGAAATAAGAAAAATCTCAAAGAAACAACCTAACCTACCATCTAAAGGAATTAGAAGAAGAAGAAGAAAAAAAAGAACAAAGTGAAAAGTCAGGATAGGAAGGACATAATGTAGGTCAGAGAGGAAATAAAGACAAAAACCAAACCAAACAAAAACAACAAAAACATAATAGAAAAGATCAGTGCAACTAAGAGCTGGTTTACCAAAATGATTTTAAAAAATAACAAAACTTTAGCCACTCTCATCAAGGAGAGGACACAACAAAACAAAATAAAATATGAAAGAGGAGAAGTAACAACTAGTATCACAGCAATACAAAAATATCATGAGAAAATACTTTGAATAGTTATATGACAAAAAATTGGACAATCTAGAAAAAATGGACCAACGTTTAGAATCATACAAACTTCCAAGACTAAATTAGAAAGAAAGACACAATCTGAACAAATCAAACACTAGTAGTGAAATTGAATTTGTAATTTAAAAACTCCTAAAAAACAAAAGTCCAGCAACAAATGGCTTCAAGGGGAATTCTAACAAACATGTAAAGAAGAGCTAATACCTATCCCTCTCAAACTATTCCAAAAATTTGAAGAGGAGGGAACATCTTCATTTACCTGAAGAAAACAAAAAACATTAATTCAAAAAGAAACATACATCCCAATGTTGATAGAAACATTATTTACAACAGCCAAGGTATGGAATCGACCTACATGTTCATCAACAGATAAACATGTAAAGAAATATGTGGTATAGGAATACAATGGAATATTACTCAGACATAAAAAAGAATGAAATTCTGCCATATGCAACAATGAGAATGGACCTAGACGATTTTATGCTTAATGAAATATGTCAGATAGAGAAAGACAAACACTCTATCACCTATTATTGGAAATAATTTTTTGTTTGTTTTAAAAATAAAACAAACAAATATAAAAAAAATGCTAACAGACTCACAGATATAGAAAACACACTAGAGGCTATCCCTGGGGAGAGGGAGAAGGAGAGGGGAAAGATTGGGGTAGCAGAGTAAGTGGTACAGACTACTATGTATAAAATAAATAAGAAAATACAATAGAAGATGGGGAAACAGAGCCATTATTTTGTAATGATGATAATGTGTAATCAATGAAAATATTGAACAATATGTTGTAGACCTGAAACTAATATTATAAATCAACTATAATACAATAAAAAATAAGCATCAAAGTTTTAAAAATTTAAAATGGTAAAAGTAGTCTGAAAAACAGCTTCAAGCAGAAAGCCAGTGTGCCACACATTAACATAAAAATAAAAAAGAAAAACCTTAAGCTTATAGAACACCAAAAATCATGCTCTCCAAAGTTAGAATAGAAGCCAAGTCTTATACTATGTAAAAAAATGTTTATCCTCACTGGCTTTTTAAAAAATGGAAATTACCATTATCTAGCAATTTTTCATCTACTAAGATACAAATAGAATTTAAAAGATAATTTAAATGCTGGCAGAAAGATAAATAATTGCAATCCAAAAAAACTAAAAACCAAAACCAAAATTTGGCTGTATAATCAAGGAGGCTGAAATATTCGTTCTAGTTAACATAAAAGTGTTACCTTTAAAAATTATTTTAAGAAAATATTCAAATACATGGACAAAGATACTTGTGTAAGAATAACAATTCGATTGAAATAGCAAAACAATGGAAACAATGATTATAATACATTGTTTCCAAAAATGAGTATATTATATTGATTATTATTTTGTACCTAATCAATACAATATTACATTATATCTCATATATAATACAATGTATCTCATAATAAAAGAGTTAAATAAAATGCAGCATAGTCATGATGTAGCTACTGCAATTTTTTTAAATTGAAAAATAGTTGCTGTACAATATTATATTTTACAGGTGTACAATACAGTGATTCACTTTTTTTTTTTTTTTTGCAGTACACGGGCCTCTCACTGTTGTGGCCTCTCCCATTGTGGAGCACAGGCTCAGGACATGCAGGCTCAACGGCCATGGCTCACAGGCCCAGCCGCTCCACAGCATGTGGGATCTTCCCAGACCGGGGCATGAACCCATATCCCCTGCATTAGCAGACAGACTCTCAACCACTGCACCACCAGGGAAACCAGTGATTCACAATTTTAAAAGGATATACTCCATTTATAGTTATTATAGAATATTGGCTATACTCCCCGTGTTGTACAATATATTGTTGTAGCTTATTTTATATCTCATGGGTTGTACCTCTTAACCCACTACAGTGTGTTTATTTCTGGACTCCATTCTGTTTCACTGGCATATATGTCTGTTTTTTGTTCCAGTTCCAACTCTTTTGATTACTGTAGCTTTGTAGTATAGTCTGAAGACAAGGAGCATGATTCCTCCAACTCTGTTCCTCTTTCTCAAGATTTTTTTTTTGCTATTCAAGGCCTTTTATGTTTCCATACAAATTTTTGTTCTAGCTCTGTGAAAAATGCTATTCGAATTTTGATGGGGATTGTATTGGGATTACCTTGGGTAGTATGATCATTTTAACAAAATTGATTCTTCCAATCCAACAGAGTATACCTCTCCAACTCTTTCTGTTTACTTCTATTTCTTTCATCAGTGTGTTATAGTTTACTGAGTACATGTCTTCTACCTCTTATGTAGGTTTATTCCTAGGTATTTTATTCTTCTTTATGCTTTTGTTTATTCCTAGGTATTTTAGGGATGATAATGGGATTGTCTCTTCAATTTCTGTAATAGTTTGCTGTTACTGTTTAGAAACACAACAGATTTTGTAAATTAATTTTGTATCCTGCAACTTTACTGAATTCATTGATTAGCTCTAGTAGTTTTCTGCTGGCATCTCTAGGATTTTCTATGTATAGCAGAATCATGTCATCTGCATTTTTTTCCCTGTAGTTGATGTCTACTCTCATTGTGTTATGGTCTGAAAACATGTTTTATATGATCTCAATTTTCTTAAGTTTACTGAGGCTTGTTTTGTGACCTATCCTGGAGAATGAATGTTCCATGTGCCCTTGGGAAAAAAAATGTGTATTCTGTGGCTTTTGGATGAAGTGCTCTACATATATCAATTAAGTCCATTTAGTCTAATGTCTCATTTAAGGCCTGTGTTTCCTACTGATTTTCTGTCTGGTTGATCCATCCGTTTGTGTATGTGGGGTGTTAAAGTCCCCCACTACTATTGTCTTACTGTCAATTTCTCCTTTTTATGTTTGTTAACATTTGCCTTAAATATTGAGGTGCTGCTATGTTAATCACATATATATTTGCTATTATATTATATCTTCATGTACTGATCCCTTGACCATTAGGTAGTGTCCTTCTTTGTCTTTTGTAACAATCTTTATTTGAAAGTCTATTTTGTCTGATATAAGTACTACTACTCCAGCTTTCTTTTGATTTTCATTTGCATGGAATAGCTATTTCCATCTCCTCACTTTGTGTCCTAGATCTGAAGTGAATCTCTTTTAGGCACCATATATATATGACTTGCTTTTGTATAATTTTGCCACTCTATGTCTTTTGGTTGGAGGATTTAGTCCATTTACTTTTTTTTTTTTTTGACTTTTTTTTTTTAACATCTGTATTAGGGTATAATTGCTTTACAATGGTGTGTTAGTTTCTGCTTTATAACAAAGTGAATCAGTTATACATACACATATGTTCCCATATCTCTTCCCTCTTGCATCTTTCTCCCTCCCACCCTCCCAATCCCACCCCTCCAGGTGGTCACAAAGCACCGAGCCAATATACTTCTGTCATGCGGCTGCTTCCCCCTAGCTATCTACCTTATGTTTGGTAGTATATATATGTCCATGACTCTCTCTTGCCCTGTCACAACTCACACTTCCCCCTCCCTATATCCTCAAGTCCATTCTCCAGTAGGTCTGTGTCTTTATTCCTGTCTTACTCCTGGGTTCTTCATGACATTTTTTTCTTAAATTCCATATATATATGTTAGCATACGGTATTTGTCTTTCTCTTTCTGACTTACTTCACTCTGTATGACAGACTCTACGTCTATCCACCTCATTACAAATAGCTCAATTTCATTTCTTTTTAAGGCTGAGTAATATTCCATTGTATATATGTGCCACATCTTCTTTATCCATTCATCTGATGTTGGGCACTTAGGTTGTTTCCATCTCTGGGCTATTGTAAATAGAGCTGCAATGAATATTTTGGTACACGACTCTTTTTGAATTTTGGTTTTCTCAGGGTATATGCCCAGTAGTGGGATTGCTGGGTCATATGGTAGTTCTATTTGTAGTTTTTTAAGGAACCTCCATACTGTTCTCCATAGTGGTGGAACCAATTCACATTCCCACCAGCAGTGCAAGAGCATTCCCTTTTCTCCACACCCTCTTCAGCATTTATTGTTTCTAGATTTTTTCATGATGGCCATTCTGACTGGTGTGAGATGATATCTCATTGTAGTTTTGACTTGCATTTCTCTAATGATTAATGATGTTGAGCATTCTTTCATGTGGTTGTTGGCAGTCTGTATATCTTCTTTGGAGAAATGTCTATTTAGGTCTTCTGCCCATTTTTGGATTAGGTTGTTTGTTTTTTTGCTATTGAGCTGCATGAGCTGCTTGTAAATTTTGGAAATTAATCCTTTGTCAATTGCTTCATTTGCAAATATTTTCTCCCATTCTGAGGGTTGTCTTTTGATCTTCTTTATGGTTTCCTTTGCTGTGCAAAAGCTTTGAAGTTTCATTAGGTTCCATTTGTTTATTTTTGTTTTTATTTCCATTTCTCTAGGAGGTGGGTCAAAAAGGATCTTGCTGTGATTTATGTCATAGAGTGTTCTGCCTATATTTTCCTCTAAGAGTTTTATACTTTCTGGACTTACATTTAGGTCTTTAATCCACTTTGAGCTTATTTTTGTGTATGGTCTTAGGGAGTGATCTAATCTCATACTTTTACATGTACCTGTCCAGTTTTCCCAGCACCACTTATTGAAGAGGCTGTCCTTTCTCCACTGTACATTCCTGCCACCTTTATCAAAGATAAGGTGTCCATATGTGCGTAGGTTTATCTCTGGGCTTTCTATCCTGTTCCATTGATCTATCTTTCTGTTTTTGTGCCAGTACCATACTGTCTTGATTACTGTAACTTTGTAGTATAGTCTGAAGTCAGGGAGCCTGATTCCTCCAGCTCTGCTTTTCGTTCTCAAGATTGCTTTGGCTATTCGGGGTCTTTTGTGTTTCCATACAAATTGTGAAATTTTTTGTTCTAGTTCTGTGAAAAATGCCAGTGGTAGTTTGATAGGGATTGCATTGAATCTGTAGATTGCTTTGGGTAGTAGAGTCATTTTCACAATGTTGATTCTTCCAATCCAAGAACATGGTATATCTCTCCATCTATTTTTATCATCTTTAATTTCTTTCATCAGTGTCTTATAATTTTCTGCATAAAGGTCTTTTGTCTCCTTAGGTAGGTTTATTCCTAGATATTTTATTCGTTTTGTTGCAATTGTAAATGGGAGTGTTTTCTTGATTTCACTTTCAGATTTTTCATCATTAATATATAGGAATGCCAGAGATTTCTGTGCATTAATTTTGTATCCTGCTACTTTACCAAATTCATTGATTAGCTCTAGTAGTTTTCTGGTAGCAAACCAGAATTTAGGATTCTCTATGTATAGTACCATGTCATCTGCAAACAGTGACAGCTTTACTTCTTCTTTTCTGATTTGGATTCCTTTTATTTCCTTTTCTTCTCTGATTGCTGTGGCTAAAACTTCCAAAACTATGTTGAATAAGAGTGATGAGAGTGGGCAACCTTGTCTTTTGCCTGATCTTAGTGGAAATGCTATTGAGGATGATGTTGGCTGTGGGCTTGTCATATATGGCCTTTATTATGTTCAGGAAGGTTCCCTCTATGCCTACTTTCTGCAGGGTTTTTATCATAAATGGGTGTTGAATTTTGTCAAAAACTTTCTCTGCATCTGTTGAGATGATCATATGGTTTTTCTCCTTCAATTTGTTAATATGGTTTATCACATTGATAGATTTGCGTATATTGAAGAATCCTTGCATTCCTGGAATAAACCTCACTTGATCATGGTGTATGATCCTTTTAATGTGCTCTTGGATTCTGTTTGCTAGTATTTTGTTGAGGATTTTTGCATCTATGTTCATCAGTGATATTGGCCTGTAGTTTTCTTTCTTTGTGACATCCTTGTCTGGTTTTGGTATCAAGGTGATGGTGGCCTCGTAGAAGGAATTTGGGAGTGTTCCTGCATGTGCTATATTTTGGAAGAGTTTGAGAAGGATAGGTGTTAACTCTTCTCTAAATGTTTCATAGAATTCGCCTGTGAAGCCATCTGGTCCTGGGCTTTTGTTTGTTGGAAGTTTTTTTTTGTTTTTGTGTTTTTACGGTACGCGAGTCTCTCACTGTTGTGGCCTCTTCCATTGCAGAGCACAGTCTCCAGACGTGCAGGCTCAGCAACCATGACTCACGGGCCTAGACACTCTGCGGCATGTGGGATCTTCCCGTACTGGGACATGAATCTCTGTCCCCTGCATCGGCAGGCAGACTCTCAACCACTGCTCCACCAGGGAAGCCCTGTTGGAAGATTTGTAATCACAGTTTCAATTTCAACACTTGTGATTGGTCTGTTCATATTTTCTACTTCTTCCTGATTCAGCCTGGCAGGTTGTGCATTTCTAAGAATTTGTCCATTTCTTTCAGATTGTCCATTTTATTGGCATAGAGTTGCTTGTAGTAATCTGTCATGATCTTTTTTATTTCTGCAGTGTCAGTTGTTACTTCTCCTTTTTCTTTTCTAATTCTATTGATTTGAGTCTTCTCCCTTTTTTTCTTGATGGGTCTGGCTAATGGTTTATCTATTTTTTTATCTTCTCAAAGAACCACTTTTTAGTTTTATTGATCTTTGCTATTATTTCCTTCATTTCTTTTTCATTTATTTCTGATCTGATTTTTATGATTTCTTTCCTTCTGCTAACTTTGCGGTTCTTTTGTTCTTCTTTCTCTAATTGCTTGAGGTGCAAGGTTAGGTTGTTTATTCGAGATGTTTCCTGCTTCTTAAGGTGGGCTTGTATTGCTATAAACTTCCCTCTTAGAACTGCTTTTGCTGCATCTCATAGGTTTTGGGTCGTTGTGTCTCCATTGTCATTAGTCCATTTACTTTTAAGGTAATTATCAAAATGTATGTTCTTATTGTCATTTATTAATTGTTTTGGATTGATTTTTTTAGGTCTATTTTCTTTCTTTCTTTTTTTTTTTTCTTCTTCTCATGATTTGATGACTATCTTTAGTGTTCTGTTTGAATTCCTGTTCCTTTTTTGTGTCTATATCTACTATAACTTGTTGGGTTTTTGTTACCATGAGGTTTTTATATAGCAGTTTATATACACATGATTGTTTTAAGTTACTCATCTCTTATTTGTAAATGCATTTTAAAAAATCTGCATTTGTACTCTTTTTCCCTCATGATGACTGTTTTTGGTATCATAGCCTACATCTAATTGTTTTTTATATCCCTTAACTGCTTATTGTGGATACAGATGATTTTACTACTTTTATCTTTTAAAGTTCTTACTAACTTTGTGTGTGGCTGATTTCATAACTTTACTGTATGTTTGCCTTTACCAGTGATATTCTTCATTTTGCAATTTTCTTATTTCTAGTTTTCTTTTTCACCTACAAGTGTTCCATTTGTTGTAAAGCTGGTTTGGTTGTGTTAAACTGTCTTAGCTTTTGCTTTTCTGTAAAGCTATTTATTTGTCCATCAAATCTGAAGGACAGCCTTTTTGGGGAGGTGGCCCTGGGCTAGTGCTGGGTCACTGGTGGGTGGAGCCAGGCTGTTCTTGCCCCCTGATAGGAGAAGCCAGGTCCTGGGTTTAATGATGGACTACTGGTAGGCAGAGCCATGTCCTGGAGTCTGGCTATAGGGCCCAGGGATGCCTGAGCTGGTGTCAGGTCCCTGCTGGGGGTGATCCAGTATCTGACACAGTCGGGTATGGGATCAGTGTTACCCGAAAGTTTGTGTTGGCCTGTTAGTGTGAAGGGTTGGGACCCAACTGGTCCAAGGATAGAGTTTGGCCTGCTGTTGGTGGGCTTGGTCTGCAAGCTGTGGGACTGTGGTTTTCTTGCTTCTGGTGTCTGGTCCCTTGTGGGTGAGGATGGTCTAGAGTCCAGTGGAAGTTTCTTGGAAGGCAGGGCCAATGCAATGACTACTCACTGATTGGTAGAGATAGGCCTTAGTTCTCTGGGGGGGGGTAAGGCCTTGTGTAGAGGCCTGTCTAGAGACAGCTACAGGCTCAGAAAGTCTTAAGGCAGCTGGTATGCTGATGGGTGAGGCTAAGTCCCTGCCCAGCTAGTTGTGTGTCCTAAGGCACTCCAGCACTTGTATCTACAGGCTGCTGGGTGCGTCCAGTCTTGGCACTAATGAGGTAGAGGAAGGAACCCAAGATGGTGGCTGCCAGCAGTGATGTCCACACCACAGAGTGCTTCCAAATATGGCTTTAGCCAGTGATATATGACCAGGGTGAGCTGCAACTTCCCCTTGCCTCTCCAAGACCAGCAGATAGCTCTGGCTCAGGCTGCTATCAAATTGCTGCTTTTGTCCTGGGTCTTGGTGTGTATGAGATTTTGCATGCACCCTTTAAAACTGAAGTCTCTATTTCTCCCAGTCCTTTAGCGCTCCTGAATTTAAGCCCTGATGGCTTTCAAAGGTAAATGCTCTGGGGGCTCATCTTGCCAGTATAAAATCCCCAGGATGGGAAGCCTGACATGGGGCTCAGAAATCACTCCTGTGGGAGAATCTCTGCAATATTATTATTCTCCAGTTTGTGGATCTCCCACCCAGGGGAATGGGACTTGATTACATTGTAAGTCTGTCTCTCCTACCTATCTCATTGTGGTTCCTTCTTTATGTCTTTCATTGTAGATCTTGTCTGGTGTGTTCTGATATTATTCTTTGATGGTCGTTCTGCAAATAGTTGTGGTTCTGGAGTGCTTGTGAGAGGAAGTGAGCTCAGGGTCTTTCTACTCTGCCACCTTGGCCACACTCCTCAATCCATTATTGAGGGTGCCATATTAATGTCCCCAAAATGTTATTGTATTATTGTTTACTTCTTCTTTTAATTCTCTTAGTGTTTGCTTTATATATTTAGGTGTGATTTATCTACTGCAAAAAATTTTAATAAACAATGTTTTAATGATATAAAAAAGCTTGTGATATCCGAAGCAAAAAAGAGAGCTATATATGCAACATGTATACAATGATCTCACAATGTACAGTAAAGGTTATATAGTATGATTGCATTTTGTTTGTATAGGCATAAAATTTCTATGAGAAAGCAATGTCAAACATGTATTCTTATGTCTTGTTGGCCATTTGTATGTCTTCTTTGGAGAAATGTCTATTCAAGTCCTTAGCCTTTCTCTAATTTAGTTAATAAGTTTTTTTTGTTTGATTAGGGGGAGTGCTATTGAGCCATAGAAGTTCCTTAAACAGGCATACAAATGACCAATAAGAAAGTGAAAAAATGCTCAGTATCTCTAGTCATCAGAAAAATGCATGTCAAAGCACACTGAGATGTCACATCACACCAGTTAAAATGGGTATTACTGTTTTAAAAAGCAGAAAACAAACAACTTGTATGCTGTGGGAATTCAAAATGGTTTAGCCTCTATGAAAGATATTATGTAAGTTCCTCAAATTTTTAAAATATATTACCATGTGACTCACTGATCCCACTTCTATGTATATATTCCAAAGATTGAAATCAGGATCTCAAAGAGATATTAACATTCTCAGGTTCATAGCAGCATTATGACCATAGATAGAATGGATAAAAAACTATGACATACAGGTGCAATAGAATACTATTCAACCTTAAAAAAGAAGGATATCTGGTCATATCTGACAATATTGGTAAATTTATTTTTTTACTGTTGTGGCCTCTCCCGTTGCGGAGCACAGTCTCCGGACGCGCAGGCTCAGTGGCCATGGCTCACGGGCCCAGCTGCTCCACAGCATGTGGGATCTTCCCGGACCAGGGCACGAACCCATGTCCCCTACATCGGCAGGCGGACTCTCAATCACTGGGCCACCAGGGAAGCCCCCAATATTGGTAAGGACATTATGCTTGGTCATATAAACCAGGCACATAGAGACAAAGACTGTGTATTTCCACTTGTATGTAGAATTTAAATAGTCAAACTCATAGAAGCAGAGAGTAGAATGGAGGTTTCTACTCTCTTGGTCTAGGGTTGGGTGGGAGAGGAAATGATGAATTACTAACCAACAAAGTTTTTATTATGCAAGATGAATAATTTTAGAGATCTGGTGTATAACATTACATTTACAGTCAACAACAATGCACAATGTACATTAAAATGTTTTAAGAAGATAGATATTATGTTGTGTTCTTACCAAAATAATTTTTTGAAATGTTTATAATGATGTATATAAAATTTTAATTGTGGTTATATTTAAGTCTTGAGAAAATGACTGTCACTTTATTTACCTTTTTAAATTTTTTTGTTTTGCTTTATTTCTTTATATTTTTTCCAAAATTCCTATTTCCAAAATGTTTCTAAAGAATAGTATTTTTATGATTAAAAGATATATATCATACTATATATAAAAGGTCTATAAACATATTTTGACAAATTTTATATATTGTGTGATATATAATGTATTATTTATATGTAGATATACATAGTTTTTCCTAATATACACAGTCAAAAATATTCTGATAGAGCTCAGAGAAGGAGACCTCAAGGTAGTTTGATATTACCAGTGGTTGTTGATGTGGTGTGCCTGCTAGATGGAGACAGGCTAGGCATTGGCTCTTCAGTAGGATTATGGACAGCAGGGAATTGTGAAAGAACAGCATATACTCTGGCAGAGGCACAGAACTCCTAGAAAGATTCAGTATCATGTATTTATTGTCTTCTGTGGCAGGGGCCAGAAATGAGAAACACACGAGAAAGAGAAGGGATAGAGCAGGGGACATGGGTGAGAGTGAGTGAATTTGGATCACTTCAGGACTCCTTATGCCCTGGCCAGAACTCACCTAAGCAGATGTCCTCCAAGTTCACTTTATTACTCTGTGCATAGTAAACAGTCTTGCAGAGAATAAATATACAAAATATGATTATTTGGGGAAAAATTAATAAACAAAGCCAAAACTTTATATAAACTGTCCAGAGAAAAATAACAAAGGTGCAAATAAGTTATTCTAGAATATTTTTAAAGAAACATAACAGTGGTTATAGTAGAAATTTTAAAACTCAAGAAAATAGCATAAAGTTCTAATAAATTTGATAACAGATAAAATAGTTTTCTTAAAGATGTAAGTCTTAGAATTTTCACAGGAAAAATAAGAATGAATAAACCAATAGCTCTTAAAGTAAATAAGTAGATAGCCAATATCAGTCCACCCTTCCTAATTCCATTAAAAAGATCCAATTCCCAAGGAAATTTTACCACAGTTATAAGGAAGAGATAGCACTCATTTTTTACAACAGAAAAAGAAGAAAAACTCCCTAATACTAAAATTGGGTAAGTTCAGTACAAGTACAAATAATTTTAAATCAATCTCATTTATGCACTGTGCAGCATGAACCATAAAGTTTATAGTAGAAAATAAAATCTCAAGTACAGTTTCTCCCATCACACTGATTGAATAGTTTAATTTTAAAAATTCTATCAATGTCATATATCATGTTAAAGCAGTATAAAAACCATATTTTTTTAATTTGCAAAAAATAAATCAACAAATGTCAGCACTACCTGTGATAAGAACACTTAATAGATTAGGAATAGAAAAGAATTTCCTTAACCTGACAAAATATATCTGTTACAACACTTAACAGACATACTTTATGGCAAAACTTTGGAATCATTCTCATCTATATCAGGACTAACAGGATACTCATTGGTCAAATTTTATTAGAGTTTCTAGGCAAGTCAAAAAAGTAAGAGTTCTGAAGTTTTTTTTTTTTTTTTTAAAGAAAATAGAATAGTCCTTATTTATAAACAATATGGTTACTCCATAGAAATTGTATGAGAATCTAAAACAAACTTTTATATAGATAAAAAAGTTTGGCAATGTGCTGTATACAAAATGAACACAAAGGGATTTTAGGATCCCTCCAGAAAGTAATAACCAATTAGAAAATATTTTAGAATAAAGTTCTTACTTACCATAATAATAAAAACTGTAAAATACCTAACAGTGAATATACAAATTATACAAGGTTATAAAGTGGCAAGTCCATCAGTCTGGCAAAATGGAGAAAAGGGAAATTTAATACCTCTTTCATGTAAGTAAAAATTAATAAATTATGCTGGAATGGAATATCTCACTCTACTTCTGTGGATCTGTAAGCTAGAGAAATTCTCTAACAGGTGCACAGAAATAACTCCAATTTTCTTTGCAGAAAAAAAAAAGTTTTAATGGTGAAAAATGGAAGTTAACATAACTGTTCATCAACAGCAGAACAAGTAAATATGTTGTGGTATGCTCAACCATAGAATATAGAGCAGTTCAAGAGAGAGAACTACAACAACATGAGTAAAATATAAACAACAAATGAAATGATAAGATGCTGAATGATACTTAACTATGATGTCATTTTCAAAACTATAATATGGCTATTGATAAAAACATGTATGATGATAGTACAAAATTAGCAGAAGATTGATAATGGAAGGGGGTTGCAGCTATTCTGGCAGAAAAAGGGTATAATTAGGTGTACATGGAGAAGGTCAAAAAAGTCAACATCTGATACAATTGAAAATTTTGTATGAATATCTGTTATATAACTATATTAATAAATGTTTGAAATATTTTTGTAATAAAAATGGGACAGATGAGAGAATAAAATTATTTTGGTCAATAGAAAACTTCTGGGAGGAATCGTATTTTCCCTAGAACATTTTCCATTACTTGTGTTCTGTAACAATACCTATCCTTTGATCTCATAGTCTATAATATGGACAATTTTTACTCCTCACTATTACTTTTAGTAAAAATGACATTTGTAGAAAACTTTATTTTTCATTGTGGTAAGATGTTTTTAATTTAAAATTTATTATTTTAACCATTTTTAATTGTACAGTCTGTAGCATTAAGAACATATACTATTATGCAACCAACACCATGATCCATCTCCAGACCTTTTGTCTTCTCCGACTGAAATTCTGTACTCATAAAACAATAAGGCCGGGCTTCCCTGGTGGCGCAGTGGTGGAGAGTCTGCCTGCCGATGCAGGGGACACGGGTTCGTGCCCCGGTCCGGGAAGATCCCACATGCCGCGGAGCGGCTGGGCCCGTGAGCCATGGCCGCTGAGCCTGCGCATCCAGAGCCTGTGCTCTGCAACAGGAGAGGCCACAACAGTGAGAGGCCCACGTATCGCAAAAAAAAAATTAAAAAAAAAAATAAAAACAATAAGGCCCATTCTCCCCTGCCCCAATCCCTGGTAATCATTATTATATTTCTGTCTCTATGAATTTTACTACTCTAGGTACCTCATATAAGTGGAGTCGTGCAACATTTGACTTTTTGTCTCTATTTCACTTAAAACAATGTCTCTGTACCATGTGTAAGAATTTCCTTTTGAATAGCTGAATAATAATGCATTGTATGGATACACTACCTTTTGTATATCCACTCATCTGTTGATGTATACTTGGTTTGTTTCCACCTTTTGACTGTAATGAATAATACAGCTATGAACATTTGTGTACAAACTTCTGTTTGAGATCCTGTTTTCAATTATTTTCACGTATACTCAGAAGTGGAATTGCTGTACATTATGGTAATTTTATATTTAAGAGTTTGAGGACTGCCAAACTGTTTTTCTCAGCAGCTATGATTCTTTTACATTCCCACCATCAATGTATCAGTTGCAATTTCTCCACATTCTTATATCAGTTATTTCCTTTTCTTTTTTCATTTTTATAACCATGATAATTGGTGTGAAGTGATATCTTATTCTGATTTGCTTTTCCTTAATATTTTGTATTTATTGGTGTACAAATCTTTTGATTCTTTTGTCAAGTTTATTTCTCAGTATTTTATTATTTCTGATATTATCTTAAATGGAATTGTTTTCTTAATTTATATTTCAGAGTGTTCATTGTTACTATTTTGTTTTAATTTTATTAGAGTATAGGTAATTTACAATGTTAGGTCAGTTTCAGGTGGCAACAAAGTAAATCAGTTACGCATACACATGTATCCAATTTTGTTTTAGATTCTTTTCCCATATAGGCCATTACAGAGTACTGAGTAGAGTTCCCTGTGCTTTAAGTAGGTTCTTTTTAGTGATCTATTTTATATACGGTAGTGTGTATATGTCAATCCTAATTTCCCAATTTATCCCCGCCCCCATTTTTCCCTGGTAACCACAAGTTTGTTTTCTACATCTGTGACGCTACTTCTGTTTTTTAAGTAAATTCATTTTTACCCTTTTTTTAGATCCCACATATAAGAGATATCATATGATATTTGTCTTTCTTTGTCTGACCTACTTCACTCAGTATGACAATTTCTAGGTCCATCCATATTGCTGCAAATGGCATTATTTTGTTCATTTTTTTGGCCGAGTAATATTCCATTGTATATATGGGCCACTTCTTCTTTATCCATTCATCTGTTGTTGGACATTTAGGCTGATTCCTTGTCCTGCCTATTGTAAATAGTGCTGCAGTGAACACTGGGGTGCATGTATGTTTTTGAATTATGATTTTTTCTGGGTATATGCCTAGGAGTGAGATTGCTGGGTCATATGGTAGTTCTATTTGTAGTTTTTTACGGAATCTCCATACTGCCTCCATAGTGGCTATACCAATTTACATTCCCACCAACAATGTAGGAGGGTTCCCTTCTTTCCACACCCTTTCCAGCACTTATTGTTTGTAGAAATTTTGAAGATGGCCATTATGACTGCTGTGAGGTGATACCTTATTGTAGTTTTAATTTGCATTTCTCTAATAACTAGTAATGTTGAGTATCTTTTCTTATGCTTTTTGGCAATGTACATGTCTTCTTTAGAGAAATGTCTATTTAGGTCTTCTGCCCAACTTTGGATTGGGTTTTTTTTTTTTTTTCTTATTGAGCTCTATGTGCTATTTGTAAATTTTGGAGATTAATTCCTTGTCAGTTTCTTCATTGGCAAATATTTTCTCCCATCTGAGCATTGTCTTTTCATCTGGTTTCCTTTGCTCTGCAAAAGCTTTTAAGTTTAATTAGATCCCCTTTGTTTATTTTTGTTTTTATTTTCATCACTCTAGGAGGTGGCACAAAAAAGATCTTGCAGTGGTTTATATCAAAGTGTGTTCTTCCTGTGTTTCCTTTAAGAGTTTTATAGTGTCTGGGCTTACATTTATGTCTTTAGCTCATTTTGAGTTTATTTTTGTGTAAGGGAGTTTATTAAGTTTATTATGGTGTAAGAGAGTGTTCTAATTTCATTATTTTACATGTAGCTGTCAAGTTTTCCCAACACCATTTACTGAAGAGACTGTCTTTACTCCATTGTATATCCTTGACTCCTTTGTCTTAGATTAGGTGACAATAGGTGTGTGAGTTTATCTCTGGGCTTTCTCTCCTGTTCCATTGACCTATATTTCTGTTTTTGTGCCAGTACCATACTGTCTTGATTACTGTAGCTTTGTAGTATAGTCTGAAAACAAGGAGCCTGATTCCTCCAGCTCTGTTTTTCTTTATCAAGTTTGCTTTGGCTATTCCGGGTCTTTTGTGTTTCCATACAAACTGCAATTTCTTTGTTCTAGTTCTGTGAAAAATGTCATTGGTAATTTGATAGGGATTGCATTGAATCTGTAGATTGCTTTGGGTAGTATAGTCATTTTCACAATATCAATTCTTCCAATCAAGAACATGGTATATCTCTCCATCTGTTAGTGTCATCTTTTATTTCTTTCATCAGTGTCTTATAGTTTCCTGAGTACAGGTCTTTTGCCTCCTTAGGTAGATTAATTGCTAGGTATGTTATTCTTTTTGTTACAATGGTAAATGGGATTGTTTCCTTATTTCACTCTGATCTTTTGTTGTTAGTGCATAGGAATGCAAGAAATTTCTGTGCATTAATTTTGTATCCTGCAACTTCACCACATTCATTGAGGAGCTCTAGAAGTTTTCAGGTAACAATGTCAGGATTTTCTATGTATTTTTTATAGTATCATGTCATCTGCAAACCGCGACAGTTTTACTTCTTTTCTGATTTGGATTTGTTTTATTTCTTTTTCTTCTCTCCTTGCCATGGCTAGGATCTCCAAATGTATGTTAAATAAGAGTGGAGAGAATGGACATCCTTGTCTTCTTCCTGATCTTAGAGGAAATGCTTTCAGTTTTTCACCATTGAGAATGATGTTTGCTGTGGGTTTGTCATATTTGGCTTTTTATTATGTTGAGGTAGCTTCCCTTCATGTTGACCTTCTGGAGAGTTTTTATCCTAAATTGGTATTGAATTTTGTCACACCTTTTTCTGCAACTATTTAGATGATCATATGGTTTTTATTCTTCAGTTTGTTGATGTGGTGTATCACACTGATTGGTTTGTGGATATTGAAAAATTCTTGTATCACTAGATTAATCCCAATTGATCATGGTGTATGATCCTTTTAATGTGTTGTTAGATTTCTTTTGCAAGTATTTTATTGAGTATTTTTTTGTCTATGTTCAACAGTGATATTGGCCCATAATTTTCTCTTTTTTTGTGTGATATATTTCTCTGGTTTTGGTATCAGGATGATGGTGGTCTTGTAGAATGATCTTGGGAGTGTTCCTTCCTCTGCAATTTTTTGGAAGAGTTTGAGAAGGATAGGTGTTAGCTTTTTCTCTACATGTTTGATAGAATTCACCTGGGAAACCAACTGGTCCTGGACTTTGGTTTGTTGGAAGATTTTTAATCACAGTTTCAATTTCATTACTTGTGATTGGTCTGTTCATATTTTCTATTTTTCCTGATTCAGTCTTGGAAAGTTGTACCTTTCTAAATATTTGTCCAGTTCTTCCAGACTGTCCATTTTATTGGCATCTAGTTGCTTGTAGTAGTCTCCTATGATCCTTTGTATTTCTGTGGTGCCAGTTGTAACTTCTACTTTTTCATTTCTAATTTTATTGATTTGAGTTCTCTCCCTTTGTTTCTTGATGAGTCTGGCTAAAGGTTTATCCAGTTTGCTTATCTTCTCAAAGAATGAGCTTTTCGTTTTATTGATCTTTGCTATTGTTTTCTTCCTTTCATTTATTTCTGCTCTGACCTTTATTATTTCTTTCCTTCTACTAACTTTGGCTTTTGCTCATTCTTCTTTCTCTAGTTGCTTGGCATGTAAGGTTAGGTAGTTTATTTAAGATTTATCTTGTTTCTTGAGATAAGGTTGTGTTGTTATAAACTTCCCTCTTAGAAACTGCTTTTGCTGCATTCCATAGGTTTTGGATCATTTTGTTTTTGTCATTTGTCTCTAAGGTTATTTTTTTAATTTCCTTTTTGACTTCTTCAGTGATCCATTGATTTTTTAGTAACATATTGTTTAGCTTCCATGTGTTTGTGTTTTTTACAGTTTTTCTCCTGTAACTGATGTCTAATCTCATAGCATTGTGTTTGGAAAAGATGCTTGATATGATTTTAATTTTCTTAAATTTACTGAGATTCAATTTGTGACCCAAGATAAGATCTATACTGGAGAATGTTCCATGTGCACCTAGGAAGAAAGTGTATTCTCCTGCTTTCAGATGGAATGTTCTATAAATATTAAGTTTATCTGGTCTAATGTGTCATTTAAGGCTTGTGTTTCCTTATTTATTTTCTATCTGGATGATCTGTCCATTGGTGTAAGTGAATTGTTAATGTCCCCCACTATTTTTACTGTCAATTTCCCCTTTTACGGCTAGCATTTGCCTTATATATTGAGTGCATATATATTTATAATTGTTATATATTCTTCTTGCATTGATCCCTTGATCATTATGTAGTGTCCTTCCTTCTCTCTTGTAAAACACTTTATTTAAAAGTATACTTTGTCTGATATGAGTATTGCTACTCCAGCTTTCTTTTCATTTCTGGTTGCATGCAATGTTTTTTTCCATCCCCTCAATTTCAGTCTTTATGTGTCCCGAGGTCTGAGACTGGTCTCTTTTAGATAGCATTTATACAGGTCTTGTTTTTGTATCCATTCAGCCAGTCTATGTCTTTTGGTTTGAGGATTTAATACATTTAGGGTAATTATCTGTATGTATATTCCTATTGCCATTTTCTTAATTGTTTTGAGTTTGTTTTTGTCAGTCTTTTTTCTTCCCTTCGTCTTTTGATCTCTTCTCTGTTTCCTTCCTAGAGCAGCTCCTTTAGCATTTGTTGTAAAGCTGGTTTGGTGATGTTAATTCTCTTAGCTTTAGCTTGTCTGTGATGCTTTTGATTTCTCCATCAAATCTGAATGAGAACCTTGTTGTGTAAAGTATTCTTGATTGTAGGTTTTTCCCTCTCATCACTTTAAATATATCATGCCATTCTCTTCTGGCTTGCAGAGTTTCTGCTGAAAAATCAGCTAATAACCCTATGCAGATTCCCTTGTTTGTTATTTATTGCTTTTCCCTTGTTGCTTTTAATATTTTTTCTTTGTATTTAATTTTTTTAGTTCGATTAATATGTGTCTCAGTGTGTTCCTTCTTCAGTTTTTCCTGTATGGGACTCTCTCCATTTCCTGGATTTGGGTGCCTATTTCCTTTTCCATTTTAGAGAATTTTTCATCTATAAACACTTCAAATATTTTCTCATGTTTCTCTTTTTCTTTTTCTCCTGGGACTCCTGTAATTTGAATGTTGGCATGTTTAATGTTGACCCAGTGGTCTCTGAGACTGTCCTCATTTCTTTTTATTCTTTTTTCTTTATTTTTTCCATGGCAGAGATTTCCACCATTCTGTCTTCCAGTTTACTTATCCATTCTTTGCCTCAGTTATTTTGTTATTGATTCCTTCTGGTGTACTTTTCATTTCAGTTATTGTGTTGTTCATCTGTGTTTGTTTATTCTTTAGTTCTTGTAGGTTTTTGTTGAACTTTTCTTGTATCTTCTTGATCCATGCCTCCATTCATTTTCCAAGATCTTGGATCATCTTTACTATCATTACTCTGAAATATTTTTCAGGTAGGTTTCTTAACTCATCTTCATTTAGTTGTTCTTATAGGTTTTTACCTTGCTCCTTCATCTGCAATATAGTTCTTTGTCATCTCATTTCATCATACTTACTATGTTTGTGGTCTCCTTTCTGCAGGCTGAAGGATTATCATTCTTCTTGTTTCTGGTATTTGCCCCTTGTGAGTGAGGCAGGTCCAGAGGCTTGTGCCATTATCCTCTTGATAGGGCCTTTGACTGGTGTTGTGGCAAACAGAACCTGCCCTGGATATTGAGTGGGGGCTTCCCTTTTCTTTGTGTTTGTCACTGCCCTGTCAGGAGTGGGGTCTGCTCCCTAGGTGTTGGAGTAGAGACCCCAGATCTGTTTCTTAGCTGTGTTTCTGATCTGCAGCACAAGGTTTGTGGGATCAGAGCACTCCCACTGAGGATGAAGCCATTAAGTTTTTTTTTCCTCAGGAGATGTTCACCTGTGAATGTGCTCTATTATGTCCCCTTTTGCCCATTGTGTGGGCTCACAAAGTACACTGTTGTTGGCACTGCTCTCAGTTCTGCCTTATCTGTGGGTATAATGGCAATTGGCCCTGGTGACTCTCAGATGTTGTTTTCACTAGGCCACCAGCACAGACCCACTAATGTCAGGTCCCAGGACTGCAGTAATCATGCACCTGGACCTGCTGTGGGAGCTATGGAGGCAGTTCAGACTCTGGCCTGGCCCAACCCCTGCATGTATGTGCCCACAGAACCCACAGCTGCTAAAGCCAGACTTGTCTCAGCTGCAATAGCACTTTTTATCTGTTTGAATGTTTTGCTGGCCCTGAATTTAGGAAGCTGTCAGTGGAGGTGTAACTCTGCAGTTCACACAGCCACGAGGAGAGGTTTCAGCTCTTCTTCCTCACACAGCCACTGGGGCTCAGCTGTGATTTCAGCCCTTCCTCTGGGTGGATTCCCTAGTAGGGGGAGCTATCCGTGCCCTCTGGGGACAGTGCAGGCAGGTCCCAGAACCCGATGATGGATTTCTTAGTGGGGAGGGAGCACTGTCACTATTTTTAAATGAAACTGATTTTTACTTGTTAATTTTATATTCTGCATTTTTGCTGAATTGTATAATTGTTCTAATAGGTTGGGTGGGGAAATTTATATTTTCTGTATATAAAAATTATGAACAGAGGTGATTTTACTTCTTCCTTTCCAATTTGGATGCATTTTAATATCTTTTCTTGCCTAATTTATATGGCTAGAACTTCCAATAGTATATTGGATAGAAGTGGGCATTCTTGTCTTGTTCTTAGAGGAAAAGTTTTCAGTATTTCAGTGTTAGATATGATGTGGGCTTTTCATACATGCCATTTATTATGTTGAAGTAGTTTCCTTCTATTCCTGGTTTATTGATTGATTTTATCATGAAAGGCTGATGACTTTGGTCAATTGCTTTTGTGTTTTTTCTTCATCCTTTTACTGTGGTGTATTATACCAATTTTCTGTTATTAAACAATTCTTATATTCCAGGAATAAATCCCACTACATTTTGATGTATAATCTTTTAACTTGTTGCTAGGAGGAGTTTTGATTCAAAAATCACAAGAGATGTTGATATGAGTTGTCTTTTTCTTACTGTGCCTTTATCTGGTTTTGCTCTCTGGATAATCCTGGCCTCAAAGAATCAGATAGGAATTGTTCCCTCAAATTTAATTATTTGAAAAAGTTTGAGAATATTTCCAATAATGATTGGTGTTAATGTTTGATAAGAATTCACCTGTGAAATCACCTTTTCCAAAATTTTGTTAAGAATATTTTGATTACTGTTTCAATAACAGTATTAGTTACAGTACTAGTCATATCTTCTATTTCTCCATGATTTAGTCTTGTTAGGTTGTGTGTGTCTAGGAATTTATTTATTTCATATATGATATGCAATTTTTTGGCATACAAAAATTCATAGTTTTCTCTTATGTCTCTTTATTTCTGTAAAATCGATTGTAATATTTCTGATTCTATTTCTGATTATAGCAATTTGAATTTCTGTTTTCTTAGCTAAATATTTTCTAATTTTGTTGAACTTTTTGAAGAGTTAGTTCTTTAATTAACTCATGTCTTTGTTGACTTTATTTTTTAAAATTTTTTTTATCTCTGCTCTAATCTTTATTATTTTGCTTCTGCTAGCTTTGAGTTAATTTGTTCTTTTTCAATCCCTTAAGATATAAAGTGAAATAGTTGATATCTTACTATTTTTTTAATGGCTTTACAGCTCTTAACTCTCTTAAATTTCTCTCTTAGTCCTATTTTCACCCCATCCCATAAACTTTGTATGTTTTGTTTTCATTTATATTTGTCTTGAGATATTCTCTAATCTCCTCATTTGTTTGCTTCTTTAACCCATTTGTAGTCTAAGGGTGTGTTTACTTTCCACATATTTGTGGATTTCTGAGATTTTTTTCACTATTTTTAGTTTCCTTTTTTGTGATCTGGAATTATATTTAGTATGATTTCAATCTTTTTAAATTTCCTAACATATAGGTATTTTATGGCCTAATATAATGTTCCAAGTGCACTTGAAAAAAATGTTTATTTTGCTATCCTTTAATGGAGTATTCTGTATCATTAGAAACAATCAGTTTATATTATTGTTCATGTCTCCTCTTCCCTTACTGATATTCTCTCTGATTGTTCTGCCCATTATTGAAAGTGAAATATTGAAGTGTCCTAATAGTCTTATCAAACTTTTTTTTTTTTGCTTTTAATTGTGTCAATGTTTGCTTCTCGTACTTAGAAGTTCTGAAGTTTGGTACATGTATGTTTATAATTATTTTATCTCTTTGATGAATTAACCCTTTCATTGATATATAGTGCCCTTTTTGTCACTTATAATAGTTTTTGGGTTAAAGCCTATTTTGTTTATACTACTATAGCCACTTCTGCTCTCTTTTGGTTATGATTTGTTTGGACTATCTTTTTCCTATTTTCATTTTCAACCTATTTACGTTCTTAGATCTACAGTGAATCTCTTGTAGATAGTATGCAGCGGAAGCTAGGGATTTTTTTCCCCCTAATCACCCAATCTATGTCTTTTGACTTGGGATTTTAATCAATTTATATTTAAAGTAATTGAATTAATTTAAATTATTGAGAGGAAGGCACTAATTAGCGCTATTTTGTTTTAAATTTTGAATGTCTTAGAGCTTCTTTTGTCTCTCAGTTCCCCTCCCCCCACCTTCTGCCCTACTGTGTTTAGTTGATTTTTTATAGTAACATATTTTTATTTTATTTTTATTTCTTTTATATTCTACAGCTATTTTCTTTTTGGTTACTATGGGAACCTAGTAAGACATCCAAAAGTTAAAAGAATTTACTTTAAACTGATAACAATTAACTTCAGTCCCATGCAAAACTCTACTGCTTTATTATTCCACCCCAATTTTATATTATTACAAATTACATTTTTCATATACTGTATACTCATTAACATAGATTTGTAACTATTTTTATGCTTTTGGCTTTTTTAACCCAGTAGAAGAATGAAAAGTAGAGTTAAAAGCCAGACTTATAATAAGGCTAGTTTTATATTTGTCCATGCATTTATCTTCAGTAGACAAATTTTTTTGTGTGGCTTTTGATTAGTTTCTAACATACTTTGATTTGAACCTGAAGGACTCTCTCTACTATCTCAGTAGTATGGAACTATGTCAGCTTTTGTTTATTTGGGAATATCTTCATTTCTTCCACATTCGAATGACATATTTGCCTGATATAGAATTCTTGGTTGACAATTATTTTTTCTTTCTTCTAACACTTTAAATATAAAAGTCCACTGCCATCTCTCCTTCAAGGTCTCTCCTAAACAATCCACTGATAATCTTATTGAGGATTTTTATGTGACTAGCTGCTTTTCTCTTACTGGTTTAAAGATTCTTTGTCTTTGTTTTTGGTAGTATGATTATAATGTGACTTGGTGTGGTTTTCTTTAGAATGATCCCACTAGAAGAATGCTGAACTTCTTGAATTGTGTGTGTGTGTGTGTGTGTGTGTGTATAATAAATTTTATATCATTTATCAAATTTGGTAAGCTTTTTTTCATTGTTTCCTCAAATAAAATGTCTGATTTTTTTCTCCGGGACTCATAATGCATATTTTGGTTTGTTTGATGACGTCTCATGAGTCCCATAGGCTCTGTTCACTTTTTGTCATTCTTTTTTCTTCTCAGACTCAGTAACTTCAAATATCCTCTCTTTGAGTTCATTAATTCCTTCTACTTTATCTAGTGTGCTGTGGAATATCTCTAGTGAACTTGCTAATTCAGTTATTGTATTTTTCTGCTCCAGAATTTCTGAGCAGTTCCTTTTTATGCTTTCCATCTCTTTGTTGACATTCTCATTTTTGTACAGATCTAGTTTTCATGATTTTTGTTTATTTGAGTTTTCCTTAGCTATTTTGAACAAATTTAAGATATGCAACTTGGTTGCTTCCATATCTTAGCCATTGTAAATAATGTTGCTATGAACATTGGGGTTCATGTATCTTTTTGAATTAACGTCCTTGTTTTTTTTCAAATATATACCAGGAGTGGAATACTACCCAAGGCAATCTACAGATTCAGTGCAGTACCTATCTATTTCTGATAGCATTTTTCACAGAACTAGAACAAATAATTCTAAAATCTTATGGAAACACAAAATACCCCAAATAACCAAAACAACTTTGAGAAAAAAGAACAGAGGTGGAGGAATCATGCTCCCTGACTTCAGACTTATACTACAAAGCTTCAGTAATCAAAATAGTATGGTACTGGCACAAAAACAGAAATTTAGATAAATGAAACAGGACAGAGAGCCCAGAAATAAATCCACACACTTATGGTCAATTAATCTACAACAAAGGAGGCAGGAATGTACAGTGAAAAAAAACCAGTCTCTTCAATACATGGTGTTGGGAAAACTGGACAGCTACATTTAAAAGAATGAAATTAGAACATTCCCTATATCAAAATTCTGACAAGGTTAAAGGCAAATTATCTCAATACAAGATATTTTTATGTCTCATGATTACCGATATTCTAATGGGTAACTTGTTTTCTTATATCAGTACATGCAGTGGGAAAAAGCTATAACAGTGCCAGGGACACCATAGTCAGTTACCTAAATATTGAAAATCAAGTGGTTTGTGCTATATGTAAGGCCCACAGAATGACTTGTCTAGATTCTCCCTACACTGCTGTTGTGAATTTTATTACCCTCATTGACTGGAACCTACAAAACACAAAGTAACAAACAGGTTAGAGTGTCATATTTTTATGCTGGATCCCAATTATACACTACGATTTCTATAATTGTTATGGACTCATGAGTACTACCTAAAAATGTGCAGAATTTAAAGGTCAAAACCTTAGTTAGAGACAAAATCATCCTTTGCAGAATTCTGGCAAATATTCAATGGTCAGTACTATGGTACAATGTGGGGACTTACCTGGATACTTGCAAATCCCCTAGTCAACATCACTTTTTTTTTTTTTTTGCTGTACACGGGCCTCTCACTGTTGTGGCCTCTCCGATGCGCAGGCTCAGCGGCCATGGCTCACGGGCCCAGCCGCTCTGTGGCATGTGGGATCTTCCCGGACCGGGGCACGAACCCATGTCCCCTGAATCGGCAGGTGGACTCTCAACCACTGCGCCACCAGGGAAGCCCCAACATCACTTTTTGATACAAGAATTCATAACATCTTATGGTCACTAATACTGATAAAAACACTATTATTTCACACCTGAATACTTTCACAAAAATGTGGCATGAACATGTCTCAAGTTTACCACCATCAATTTCATCAGAAATCTGCAATCAGATAATCTGGGCAATGAAAAAATGTATATCATCACTTATCTACACACTAGCAAAGTCCCACATTCACTCCCAATGTGTGATTCACCGTAATTTCTTAAATAGACTTGCAAGACATATGGGGGCAGTAACAGTGATGCACATATTTCCATCTACCTGGACACCCGACTTATCGCATGTCCATTATCATGAAAACAGACAGGAACCCTGAACTCTACCTTTGCTCTTGCATAATTTCAAGGGAAAAACCCCTAATTAGAGTCAAGTTCATTCTTTATGAGACACCTAGGAAATCCTATAGTCAATAATGAGTTGATGGACAATATGATACTGCCAAGACATGTACAAGACACATAATTAATAGCACTGCTAGATTCATGTTCCCTTAAATGAGAAACTATTAAAATACTTGTTGACTGCTATTGGAATAGATAAGTAATTTCTACCTGACTACCTGTAAAACACACGAGTAACCTGGGAATTCAAGGCACCATTGTATTTACCTGGTTATCTGAAAAACAGAAGGCCTGTTTTGAGGAAATGGCCCATATCACCATAATACCTGAAAACCAGCCATTCTCCTGTTACTAGTCTTGTTAGTTTGACGATAATCTCTTGACCAAACACTTCTTTTCTGGTCACAACTATAGTTAAAAACTGATATTTCTACCAGGACACAAGCAAAAGTCATGAACACAACTATCATTAGAAGAACTATCAACTCTACCACTATATTTGTGGTTTCTTGGATAATGCCATAATTCTTGAAACCATCATCTCTTCATCACAAAATCCTATTATCACGGATGCAGAAGAAGCCTCATGGAAAAATACCTACATGCCTGCAAATCCCTCATTTCTAAGAGGGTTATACAAAAAGTTAGGGCACAAAGCACTCACATAGTAAGTAGTATAGATAGAGACCCTACCATTTCTTACTGGCTTACTTGGGAAAAAAACAGTATCAACAATTGGCAGCAACATCAGCATAACTAATCTAAATATATCTAAATCAGATGTCAATACTGTGGTTAAGACACACATCATTTCTTACATTGATAGATACCAGAAAAGTCCCAGGTTGACTAAAATTGTTAGTCAAAAATTTTAGTCACTACTGTGTCTTGATTAGAATCTGAAGACCACATGCAAACAAATGTAGTAAAGGGCTCAGCTTCTACCTGAAATCCTACAACAACCAAGAGACAACATCATTATGTGATCCCTAAACTCTATTTGTACACTTGTGGAATTCTAAGGTCAACTGCCTCAGTAGGGACACAATTATATCCTGACTGGGCACCTAGAAAATTTTCATGTCAATGTTGATGTGAAGTATAACACAGTTACTACTTGATTACCTGCATAACAATCAGTCACTACTAGAATTAAACATACATTCCCCCCCAAAAAACAAACAAAGAAACAAACAAAAAAAATACATTCCCTCTAAAGAGAAATCCCTTAATTGCATGCTATGTGATTTTGGTAGTGACCAAAAAAAAAAAAAAAATCTTACCTAAACACCTAAAGCATGGTATTATGTTTCTTTTATGCATTCAGGTAAGAAAAGATAGTAGACATCTCTTAGTCACTGCATATCATCTCTAAAATAGGAATAATTAAAACTTCATAATTATTACCATTATTATGTCCTGCAATATTCTTACTTTAATGTCAGAAATTAAAAGCAAACAAACAAAAATAGCAGAATTCTGATACCAGCAGTATTAACCTAGATAATTGAAAACGGTGCAGATAGTAATGTATAAATATACACATCATCTCTTTTCTAAATACAAGCAAAATTGCTAACGGCATACATTGTTAGTTTTACCATCATCATCACATTGTAAATGGAAAATTTTAAAACGTATTTGACATCCATGGTTAGAGATACATCAGTTTGGAAAACTTCAGTATCCCATGGCCACTATCATTCCTTCAGAACCCATACAATCTTCCTGAAAATTTAAAATATGCCAGGGGGATACCAGACATAATTACCTTTGAATGAATACCTTTTAAAGAACTTCACATAGCTGGTTATTTAACAATTAGATGGTCTGTTCTGGGATTGAGGAAAACACCATCACTTTCCTGGATACAATTAAAGTCTCATGTTGATTATGATGATATAGTTCATAGGAATCTCTTGATGGAATCTGAAAAACATATGAGGTAAACTAGTCACAAACCTGGAACCTACACACTCCCAATGCCATTTAGGGAACTATCAAAATTTACCGGAAACTTGTAGAACTCCAAGGACAAAACATATTTTGAGAGACCCTCATCTCTTGCTTTGTCACTAGAGAAATTCATGGTCACTCCATGGTCAGGAGATCATGATCAGTGACTTGGATATCTACAAATGAGGTCTCTAGTGCCATTGAATGTGTTTGTCTAAATAAGAAATATTTATAGTCTCATCATAGTAATATTAATGGGGAAAACTTTATTCCTTATGAATACCTTCAACAAACACCAGTACTACAAAAGGTTGGGACATAATAATTACTTTCCTACATGTATGAAAATTAAGTCTGTACTGTAGATTTGGCCCATCTCTTCCCTTACTAAATAGCAGCTTATCCCAGAAATAACTTTTTCTAGATTCATAATAATCTCTTAAATTAAATATGGAAAAACACGTGGTGGCAAGCATGATTACTAACATATATTCTTCTGCTTGGACATCTGAAAAATCTCATGGGTACCACCACTGTTATGTGAACCATCAACTTTACATGGATATTTCCAAATTTCCAAGCAAACACAAGAGTCAAAGCATCATCACTTGATGACCATCTACAAAAAATCCTTGGTCAGTATTGTGGTTACAAACAGTTAGGGAAGTCACCTGGAAACCTGCAAATCTCTCAAATGTTAACATAATTAAAGACTAATTTCACCCCCCCAAAAAAATCTGTTGTCTTATGGTTACCACCATTGGAATGAGCAGCTTGGTTTCTTACCTCAGTACCTGAAGTGAAAAGGGCAAAGGAATATCATCATCAGTTACCTTTATCTAAAAATTATATGGTCTGTACTGTGGCTAAGCCTCACACACTTACATGAATACTGTGAGATTCTTCCCTCACTATCATCAACTTCATTAACATAATTTCATCAGAACCTGCAAAAATCATTGTAATACACATATTTACTGCCTCACATTTTAAAATCTGAACTCAACACTATTCTAATGTCTTTTACCTTTTATCTACAGTTTCATGAACACAATCTGAAAAATCTGTTCAAACTTAAGGTCAATAGTGTTTTTTCTAGTTAGAGGAAAAAAATAATCTCTTACAAAATACCTGCAAAACTGGTGATTGCAAACAGCATGATACCTTACCTGGATACCTGCAGATTCTGAAGTCCATCACTGGGTTCAACACAACTTGTTTTAAAACAAGAATTAAGAAGAATTTCTTTTGTTTTTCATGTTTTTTGGTGTGTCATATCTTAGAAATCACTGTCAACACCCAATGTCATGTTTTCCCCTATGTTTTCTTCCAGAAGTATTACAATTTCAGGTCTTTCATTTAGGTCCTTCATCCATCTTGAATTGATTTTACTGTATGATGTAAGATAAGGGTCAAATTTCTTTTTTTTTTTTCTTGGATGTGGACATCTAGGTTTTATAATGTTGAATATATTTCTTTTTCTACTGTGTATTCTTGGTACCTGTATATGTGTGGATTTATTTCTGGGCTCTATTCTGTCCCACTGTTCTATATGTCTGTATTTATGTGAGAACTATACTATTTTAACTATTATAGCTTTGTAATATGTTTGAAAATCAAAACATTTGATGTCTCTAGTTTTATTCTTTCTCAAGATTGTTTTGACTTAAATTATAGTAAAATTCTATTCCTGTAAAATAGGATTTCTTTTTTTAAAACAAAATCACAAAACACTTTATTAAAAACTTAAAAATAGGGCTTCCCTGGTGGCGCAGTGGTTGAGAGTCTGCCTGCTGATGCAGGGGACACAGGTTCATGCCCTGGTCCGGGAAGATCCCACATGCCGCAGAATGGCTGGGCCCGTGAGCCATGGCCGCAAACTTAAAAATAATTCTCACAAGATTGGAAAGCCAGTAAATAGTCAAAAAATTCAAGACACAGAGAAGTATGTTAAATTAGGTAGCTTTGAGTAAATAGAGAGGTAAGAAAGATGTGTGTGTGTGTGTGTGTGTGTGTGTGTGTGTGTGTGTGTGCGTGTGTGGGTGATTGTTAGTACATTTATGGCTTCTAGCTGTTAATCTTTTTGTTCTATTAATGATAGTTGAAAAATCTAATTTGTGTTTATATTTAGCTGGAAAGACTCAAATGAATCTTATGCTAAGTAGTCTAAAAACTAAAATTATTTACTGAGGTGTGCTATGTAGGTGGAGAACAAAAAGAATACAAAAGTTTTTTCTTGTTTTGCATTTGATGCAAAAAATACTCAAATGTTTATAAATTCATGAATTACATTTTTAATACACACCTGCCAATGAAACACACTGCTTTACATGTGTAATAAGGTTGTCTGCTGGAGTTCTCAAGATCATAAAGCACAGTCACACCATCTGAACTACCTGATAACATGCTAATAATAAAAAAGTTCACTTTAATTTATCATTTTATATAGTTCATTTATGACTACATATTTCTGAAAATTACTGATCTACAAACTCAAATTTATTATGCCCATAAATAAAGAGTAAATCTTCATTAGTATAGACTGAAATTAACTAAAAATTTTAATCTATTATTTGTGGAAGAATGAATATAGAAAGATTCAATCTGTGATCAGTGAGAATTAATCTTCATCATTCCAAAAAGAAAGGACAGAAACAAGATGGCAAAAGATACTTCTTAATTAAGAAAGTGAAATATTACAAAGTCATAAAATAGGATTTTAAATAGAGCTTTCTTTGAATCTATAGATCACTGTATGTAGAGTACACATTTTTTTTTTAACATCTTTATTGTGGTATAATTGCTTTACAATGGTGTGTTAGTTTCTGCTTTATAACAAAGTGAATCAGTTATACATATACATATGTTCCCATATCTCTTCCCTCTTGCGTCTCCCTCCCTTCCACCCTCCCAACCCCACCCCTCCAGGCAGTCACAAAGCACCGAGCCGATATCCCTGTGCCATGCGGCTGCTTCCCACTAGCTATCTACCTTACGTTTGTTAGTGTTTATATGTCCATGACTCTCTCTCGCCCTATCACAGCTCACCCTTCCCCCTCCCCATATCCTCCAGTCTGTTCTCCAGTAGGTCTATTTCTTCATTCCTGTCTTACCCCTAGATTCTTCATGACATTTTTGTTTCTTCTTAAATTCCACATATATGTGTTAGCATACGGTATTTGTCTTTTTCTTTCTGACTTACTTCACTCTGTATGACAGACTCTAGGTCTATCCACCTCATTACAAATAGCTCAATTTCGTTTCTTTTTATAGCTGAGTAATATTCCATTGTATATATGTGCCACATCTTCTTTATCCATTCATCCGATGATGGGCACTTAGGTTGTTTCCATCTCTGGGCTATTGTAAATAGAGCTGCAATGAACATTTTGGTACATGACTCTTTTTGAATTTTGGTTTTCTCAGGGTATATGCCCAGTAGTGGGATTGCTGGGTCATATGCCCAGTAGTGGGATTGCTGGGTCATAGTTCTATTTGCAGTTTTTTAAGAAACCTCCATACTGTTCTCCATAGTGGCCGATCCAATTCACATTCCCACCAGCAGTGCAAGAGTGTTCCCTTTTCTCCACACCCTCTCCAGCATTTATTGTTTCTAGATTTTTAGATGATGGCCATTCTGACTGGTGTGAGATGATATCTCATTGTAGTTTTGATTTGCATTTCTCTAATGATTAATGATGTTGAGCATTCTTTCATGTGTTTGTTGGCAGTCTGTATATCTTCTTTGGAGAATTGTCTATTTAGGTCTTCTGCCCATTTTTGGATTGGGTTGTTTGATTTTTTGTTATTGAGCTGCATGAGCTGCTTGTAAATTTTGGAGATTAATCCTTTATCAGTTGCTTCATTTGCAAATATTTTCTCCCATTCTGAGGGTTGCCTTTTGGTCTTCTTTATGGTTTCCTTTGCTGTGCAAAAGCTTTGAAGTTTCATTAGGTTCCATTTGTTTATTTTTGTTTTTATTTCCATTACTCTAGGAGGTGGGTCAAAAAGGATCTTGCTGTGATTTATGTCATAGAGTATTCTGCCTATGTTTTCCTCTAAGAGTTTGATAGTTTCTGACCTTACATTTAGGTCTTTAATCCATTTTGAGTTTATTTTTGTGTATGGTGTTAGGGACTGATCTAGTCTCATACTTTTACATGTATCTGTTCAGTTTTCCCAGCACCACTTATTGAAGAGGCTGTCCTTTCTCCACTGTACATTCCTGCCACCTTTATCAAAGATAAGGTGTCCATATTTGCGTGGGTTTCCCTCTGGGCTTTCTATCCTGTTCCATTGATCTATATTTCTGTTTTTGTGCCAGTACCATACTCTCTTGATTACTGTAGCTTTGTAGTATAGTCTGAAGTCAGGGAGCCTGATTCCTCCAGCTCCGCTCTTCTTTCTCAAGATTGCTTTGGCTATTCGGGGTGTTTTGTATTTCCATACAAATTGTGAAATTTTTTGTTCTAGTTCTGTGAAAAATGCCAGTGGTAGTTTGATAGGGATTGCATTGAATCTGTAGATTGCTTTGGGTAGTAGAGTCATTTTCACAATGTTGATTCTTCCAATCCAAGAACATGGTATATCTCTCCTTCCTTTTGTATCATCTTTAATTTCTTTCATCAGTGTCTTATAATTTTCTGCATACAGGTCTTTTGTCTCCTTAGGTAGGTTTATTCCTAGATATTTTATTCTTTTTGTTGCAGTGGTAAATGGGAGTGTTTTCTTGATTTCAATTTCAGATTTTTCATCATTAGTATATAGGAATGCCAGAGATTTCTGTGCATTAATTTTGTATCCTGCTACTTTACCAAATTCATTGATTAGCTCTAGTAGTTTTCTGGTAGCATCTTTAGGATTCTCTATGTATAGTACCATGTCATCTGCAAACAGTGACAGCTTTACTTCTTCTTGTCCGATTTGGATTCCTTTTATTTCCTTTCTTCTCTGATTGCTGTGGCTAAAACTTCCAAAACTATGTTGAATAAGAGTGGTGAGAGTGGGCAACCTTGTCTTTTGCCTGATCTTGGTGGAAATGCTTTCAGTTTTTCACCATTGAGGATGATGTTGGCTGTGGGCTTGTCATATATGGCCTTTATTACGTTGAGGAAGGTTCCCTCTATGCCTACTTTCTGCAGGGTTTTTTATCATAAATGGGTGTTGAATTTTGTCAAAAACTTTTTCTGCATCTATTGAGGTGATCATATGGTTTTTTCCTTCAATTTGTTAATATGGTTTATCACATTGATAGATTTGTTTATACTGAAGAATCCTTGCATTCCTGGAATAAACCCCACTTGATCATGGTGTATGATCCTTTTAATGTGCTCTTGGATTCTGTTTGCTAGTATTTTGTTGAGGATTTTTGCATCTATGTTCATCAGTGATATTGGCCTGTAGTTTTCTTTCTTTGTGACATCCTTGTCTGGTTTTGGTATCAAGGTGATGGTGGCCTCGTAGAAGGAATTTGGGAGTGTTCCTGCATGTGCTATATTTTGGAAGAGTTTGAGAAGGATAGGTGTTAACTCTTCTCTAAATGTTTCACAGAATTCGCCTGTGAAGCCATCTGGTCCTGGGCTTTTGTTTGTTGGAAGATTTTTAATCACAGTTTCAATTTCAGTGCTTTTGATTGGTCTGTTCATATTTTCTATTTCTTCCTCATTCAGTCTGGCAGGTTGTGCATTTCTAAGAATTTGTCCATTTCTTCCAGATTGTCCATTTTATTGGCATAGAGTTGCTTGTAGTAATCTCTCATGATCATTTTTATTTCTGCAGTGTCCGTTGTTACTTCTTTTTCATTTCTAATTCTATTGATTTGAGTCTTCTCCCTTTTTTTCTTAATGAGTCTGGCTTATCTATTTTGTTTATTTTGTCAAAGAACCACCTTTTAGTTTTATTGATCTTTGCTATTGTTTACTTCATTTCTTTTTCATTTATGTCTGACCTGATTTTTATGATTTCTTTCCTTCTGCTAGCTTTGGGGTTTTTTTGTTCTTCTTTCTCTAATTGCTTGAGTTGCAAGGTTAGGTTGTTTATTCGAGATGTTTCCTGCTTCTTAAGGTGGGCTTGTATTGCTATAAACTCCCCCCTTAGAACTGCTTTTGCTGCATCCCATAGGTTTTGGGTCATTGTGTCTCCATTGTCATTTGTTTCTAGGTGTTTTTTTATTTCCTCTTTGATTTCTTCAGTGATCACTTCATTATTAAGTAGTGTATTGTTTAGCCTCCTTGTGTTTGTATTTTTTACAGATTTTTCCTGTAATTGATATCTTGTCTCATGGCGTTGTGGGTGGAAAAGATACTTGATACAATTTCAATTATCTTAAATTTACCGAGGCTTGATTTGTGACCCAAGATATGATCTATCCTGGAGAATGTTCCATGAGCACTTGAGAAAAATGTGTATTCTGTTGCTTTTGGATGGAGTGTCCTATAAATATCAATTAAGCCCATCTTGTTTAATGTATCATTTAAAGCTTGTGTTTCCTTATTTATTTTCATTTTGGATGATCTGTCCATTGGTGAAAGTGGGGTGTTAAAGTCCCCTACTATGAATGTGTTACTGTCAATTTCCCCTATTATGACTGTTAGTATTTGCCTTATGTATTGATGTGCTCCTATGTTGGGTGCATAAATATTTATAATTGTTATATCTTCTTCTTGGATCAATCCCTTGATCATTATGTAATGTCTTTCTTTGTCTCTTCTAATAGTCCTTATTTTAAAGTCTATTTTGTGTGATATGAGAATTGCTACTCCAGCTTTCTTTTGGTTTCCATTTGCATGGATTATCTTTTTCCATACCCTTACTTTCAGTCTGTATGTGTCTCTAGGTCTGAAGTGGGTCTCATGTAGACAGCATATATAAGGGTCTTGTTTTTGTATCCATTCAGCCAATCTGTGTCTTTTGGTGGGAGCATTTAGTCCATTTACATTTAAGGTAATTATCGATATGTATGTTCCTATTCCCATTTTCTAAATTGTTTTGGGTTCGTTATTATAGGTCTTTTCCTTCTCTTGTGTTTCTTGTCTGGAGAAGTTCCTTTAGCATTTGTTGTAAAGCTGGTTTGGTGGTGCTGAACTCTCTCAGCTTTTGCTTGTCTGTAAAGGTTTTAATTTCTCCATCAAATCTGAATGAGATCCTTGCTGGGTAGAGTAGTCTTTGTTGCAGGTTTTTCTCCTTCATCACTTTCAGTATGTCCTGCCACTCCCTTCTGGCTTGTAGGGTTTCTGCTGAGAAATCAGACTGTTAACCTTATGGGGATTCCCTTGTGTGTTATTTGTTGTTTTTCCCTTGCTGCTTTTAATACGCTTTCTTTGTATTTAAATTTTGACAGTTTGATTAATATGTGTCTTGGCGTATTTCTCCTTGGATTTATCCTAGATGGGACTCTGTGCTTCCTGGATGTGATTAACTATTTCCTTTCCCATATTAGGGAAGTTTTCAACTATAATCTCTTCAAATATATTCACAGTCCATTTCTTCTTCTCTTCTTCTTCTGGAACCCCTATAATTCGAATGTTGGTGTGTTTAATATTGTCCCAGATGTCTCTGAGACTGTCCTCAGTTCTTTTCATTCTTTTTTCTTTATTCTGCTCTGCAGTGGTTATTTCCACTATTTTATCTTCCAGGTCACTTATCCGTTCTTCTGCCTCAGTTATTCTGCTATTGATCCCATCTAAAGTACTTTTAATTTCATTTATTATGTTGTTCATCGTTGCTTGTTTCATCTTTATTTCTTCTAGGTCCTTGTTAACTGTTTCTTGCATTTTGTCCATTCTATTTCCAAGATTTCGGATCATCCTTACTATCATTATTCTGAATTCTTTTTCAGGTACACTGCCTATTTCCTCTTCATTTGTTAGGTCTGGTGCATTTTTACCTTGCTCCTTTATCTGCTGTGTGTTTTTCTGTCTTCTCATTTTGCTTATCTTACTGTGTTTGAGGTCTCCTTTTTGCAGGCTGCAGGTTCATAGTTCCTGCTGTTTTTGATGTCTGTCTCCAGTTGCTAAGGTTGGTTCAGTGGGTTGTGTAGGCTTCCTGGTGGAGGGGACTAGTGCCTGTGTTGTGGTGGATGAGGCTGGATCTTGTCTCTCTAGTGGGCAGGTTCACATCTGGTGGTGTGTGTTGGGGTGTCTGTGGCCTTATTATGATTTTAGGCAGCCTCTCTGCTAATGGGTGGGGTTGTGTTCCTGTCTTGCTAGTTGTTTGGCATAGGTTGTCCAGCACTGTAGCTTGCTGGTCGTTGAGTGAAGCTGGGTGCTGGTGTTAAGATGGAGGTCTCTGGGAGATTTTCGCTGTTTGATATTATGTGGAGCTGGGAGGTCTCTTGTTGACCAGTGTCCTGAAGTTGGCTCTCCTACCTCAGAGGCAGAGCCCTGACTCCTGGCTGGAGCACCAAGAGTCTTTCATCCACACGGCTCAGAGTAAAAGGGAGAATAAGTAGAGAGAATCAGTAGAATTATGAAGAAAGAAAGAAAGAAAGGAGGGAAGGAAGGAAGGAAGAAAGAAAGAAAGAAGCAAAGAAGGAAAGAAAGCAACAAGGAAAGAAAGGAGGGAGAAAGGAGGAAGGAAGGAAGGAAGGAGGGACAGAAGGAAAAAAACAGAAAGAAAGAAGATACAGTAAAATAAAATAAAGTATAATAAAAACACTTATTTAGAAAAAAAAAAAAAAGGGACGGATAGAACCTTAGGACAAATGTTGGAAGCAAAGCTATACAGACAAAATCTTACACAGAAGCATACACATACACCCTCACAAAAAGAGGTAAAGGGGAAAAAATCATAAATCTTGCTCTCAGAGACCACCTCTCAATTTGGGATGATTCGTTGTCTAAAGGAGGGAAAGAAAGAAAGAAAGAAAGAAAGAAAGAAAGAAAGAAAGAAAGAAAGAAAGAAAGAAAGAAAGAAGAAAGAAGGTAAAGTATAATAGTTATTAAAATTAATTATTAAGAAAAAAATTTTTTTAGAAAACCATAGACGGAGAGAACCCTAGGACAAATGGTGGAAGCAAAACTATACAGACAAGATCTCACACAGAAGCATACACATACACATTCACAAAAAGAGGAAAAGCGGAAAAAAATCATAGATCTTGCTCTCGAAGCCCACCTCTTCAATTTGGGATGACTCGTTGTCTATTCATGTATTCCACGGATGCAGGGTACATCAAGTTGATTGTGGAGCTTTAATCCGCTGTTTCTGAGGCTGCTGGGAGAGATTTCCCTTTCTCTTCTTTGTTCTCACAGCTCCTGGGGCTCAGCTTTGGATTTGGCCCTGCCTCTGCGTGTAGGTCGCTGGAGGGAGTCTGTTTTTTGCTCAGACAGGATGGGGTTAAAAGAGCCGCTGATTCGGGGGCTCTGGCGCACTCAGGCAGGCGGGGAGGGAGGGGCACGGAGTGCGGGGCGGGCCTGCGGCGGCAGAGGCCGGTGTGACGTTGCACCAACCTGAGGCCCGTCGTGCGTTCTCCCGGGGAATTTGTCCCTGGATCCCGGGAACCAGGCAGTGGCGGGCTGCACAAGCTCCGCGGAAGAGGGGTGTGGATAATGACCTGTGCTCGCACACAGGCCCCTTGGTGGCGGCAGCAGCAGCCTTAGCGTCTCCCGCCCGTCCCTGGGGGCCGTGCTTTTAGTCGCGGCTCGCGCGCGTCTCTGGGGTTCGCGCTTTTAGCCGTGGCTCGCGCCCGTCTCTGGAGTTCCTTTAAGCAGCGCTCTTAAACCCCTCTCCTCGCGCACCAGGAAACAAAGAGGAAAGAAAAAGTCTCTTGCCTCTTCGTCAGGTGCAGACTTTTCCCCGGACTCCCTCCCGGCTAGCCGTGGTGCACTAACCCCTTCAGGCTATGTTCATGCCGCCAACACCAGTCCTCTCCCTGCGCTCCTACCGAAACCGAAACCCGAGCCTCAGCGCGCAGCCCCGCCAGCCCGGGCTGGTGAGTGACGGTTGGCACCGATCCTCTGTGCGGGAATCTCCCCGCTTTGCCCTCCGCACCCGTTGCTGTGCACTCCTCCGCGGCTTCGAAGCTCCCCCCTCCGCCTCCCGCAGTCTCCGCCCGCGAAGGGGCTTCCTAGTGTGTGGAAACTTTTCCTCCTTCACAGCTCCCTCCCACTGGTGCAGGTGCACGTCCCTATTCTTTTGTCTCTGTTTTTTCTTTTTTTTTTTTTCTTTTGCCCTACCCAGGTACGTGGGGGGTTTCTTGCCTTTTGGGAGGTCTGAGGTCTTCTGCCAGCCTTCAGTAGGTGTTCTGTAGAGTTGTTCCACGTGTAGATGTATTTCTGGTGTATTGTGGGGAGGAAGGTGATCTCCACGTCTTACTGTTCTGCCATCCTCAAGGTCCCCCTGGGCTGTATTTTGAAGGTAGAGTTGGTAGGACTTGCCGATGGATTGAATGTCTAGAATAGACATTTTAACAATATTAATTCTAAAAAAAATAAGTGGGACTAAATCAAACTAAAATTTTGTACAGTGGGAAAACAAGAGTGAAAATATAACCTGTGGAATTAAAGAAAATATTTGAAAACTGTATATTTGATAGGAGGTTAATTTACAAAATTTAGAAGGAAAACTATAACTTAATAGAAAAATATTTTTTTCTAAATGGACAAGGGGTTTGAAATGACATTTCTCCAAGGAAGATAAGTATTTGGAAAAGATACTTAACATTACTAATCATCAAGAGAATGCAAATTGAAACTAGTATGAGATTCCACCTGACACCTATTAGAATGGCTATTAACAAAAAGATAAAACGTAACAAGTGTTGGTGAGGATGTGGAGGATTTGAACTCTGTACACACTTTATGGGAATGCAAAATGGTGCAGCTGCTATGGTATGTCGAGTCCCAAGAAATTTTAACTACAATTACCATATGATCCAGCAAGCCTAATTTTGATATTTATCCAAAAGAATTGAAATCAGGATCTCAAAGATATATTGGTGCCTCATGTTTATTTCAGCTTTATTCACAATAGGCAAGATGTAGTAACATGATTGTTCATTGATAAGTGAAAGTATAAGTAAAATGTGGTATATACTCACAACAGAATATTATTTAGCCTTAAAAAGAAAGGAAATCCTGAGATGAGTGACAATATGGATGAGCCTGGAGGGTATAAGGCTATGTGTCCAGTCATACAAGGACAAAGATTGCCTGACTTCACTGATAATGAAATACCCAAAATCTCACTCACATAAATAGAGAGTAGAATAGTGGTTGCCAGGAGCTAGTGGAAGGGGGGGAAATGAGGAGTTGCTATTCAAGAGGTAAAACATTGTTATGCAAGATAAACAAGTTCTAGACATGTACTGTACAACCTTGTGCCTATAGTTAACAAAACTGTACTGTACACTTATATATTTGTTAAGAGGATAGAGCTTATGTTAACTGTTCTTAATCTTCACACACATACACACATACAAAGTTCTTCAGGCAGAAGGAAAATTATATAGGTCAAAAACCCAATTTTACACAAAAGAGGAATATTGACAAAGAAATAAATAAAATTAAGTCTTTTTGCCTTAAAAAATTATAAAAATCTTGTGGTTACTAATATTGCAAGGGACACTGCATTTCTTACCTGAGTATTTGTAAACAAAACAAAACAAACTAAACATGGCATGAACAAATGTCATGGACACCATCATCAATGTCTTAGAAATCTCTAATTAGAAGATACTGAGGGTGAATAAAGCTCACACAATCTCTTCTGTGAATACCAGCAAAGAGCCATGTTTGCTACCATTATTAGATTTACCAGCAGCTTGACAAAAACCTGCAAGAACATATGGAGGTGAGGTACGAGATAGAAGGGCACCTGGGCTGGACAGCTGGTGTTTCTTTGTCAAGTGGAGTAAAATTGAAGCTTGGTTCTCACCCAGACACTCCAAGGACAAAGCTAGTGGCAGAAGCTCAGCTCTGCTGAAGTAAAGAGATAAGATGACCACTCCCGAGGTCAAGGAAAACTTCCCTGTCTGCACATGTGCAGGAAGGCCCCTTGGGGGGTCAAAAAGAGAGGGGACGCCACCCCATAATAAGAGTGGGCATGCACCCACAGGCCTCTGCAGTGGGATCCATCTTAGCAAAAATTGTGCACCCATGTCGGGGAGGGTTCTGGAACAGTCAGGTGTGAAAAAAGAAACAAGATAATTGACCAAATGTAAACAGAGACCCAGGAGGACTGTCCTATATAAGTGATTTAAATAACCTCTTTACTGCAGCTCTTCCTCATTAGAGAGGATGCCCATGCACTTTCTCTCTTAGAGTATGTTTCTGCCTTGCTTCAGTCTTAAATAAATAAACTGCTTCTCTGTGTGCTCTCTCACTTGTGCTGTGTCTCTAATAATAAATTTTGTACCTGTTTCACAGTTTTTGCCTCCTTGAAACATTCTTGCTTTAAAATAGGGGAAAGAGCTAGGGCAACTTTTCTTCTAGCCTCTAGCCGCTGGTGACCGACGGGTGAGGATTCCTGGTTTTCATTCAGGCTACCCAATTCAATTCCAGGACAGGGAACTGAGATCTCTCTTCAGGGCTCCTCACTGCTATCTCTCAGGGATTAGAAACAACCATGGTAGGGCCCACAGTTTCATCTACCTGGACTCCGGCAATATCCCATGACCAAGTAACATTATTATATGAACTATGAACTCTAGCTGGTATTTGCAGAATCCAAGGTTAATGCCTAGTTAGAATCAGACTCATTCTTTACAGGACAACTAGAAAAATCCCATGGTCAATACTGAGTTGAAAGATAACCTATTTTTTAACAAGCACATCTGTACAACCATTAGTCAGTGGCAGTTGTTTAATCCACATTTCCTCTAAATAAGAAAACGTTAAAACACATGCTGGCTCCTATTAGTATAAAACATAATGCTTGCATTAAATATCTGTAAAGAAAAACATGATTAGTAGAAGAGTTTGGAACAGCATACTTACCTTCTTAGACATCTGAAAATCAGATCTTCACTGAAATACCAAGTGTCTAGAAATCATCAAATCTACCTAGATATTTGCAGATTTCCAAAGTAACACTATGGTTAGCATCATCTGCATATGGCTATATACAGAAACCCATTGGTCAGTACTTTGTTATGAACAACAAAAGAGCTTACCTAGATACCTGGAGTTTATTCAAACTCTAACAGGATTAAAGCCAGATAACATCAAAGCAAGAAATTTGGAAGTCTTTTGGTTACCACTCCTGATATAGAAACATTGTTTTCTTAACTCAGTAATCGCAAAAACAGGTATATGTAACAGAGGTATATTATCACAGTTATAAATACACTTCATATGTATATATATTTCTCACCCATTTACCAGAGCAAATCTTTTTATACTATGTAAAATTTTTGCTGTGGTATTTGTGGCAACTTAAAATTTTCTATCAGTAACTTAAACTTTAAATTTCATGGCGTTCTTGCTCACCAGTTTCTTTGAAAACTAAGATAATGTCAGGACAGTGAAGCAGCACCTAAAGCTCCTCTTTTTAGGTCCACAGTGTGGGAGTCAATATTACTGAAATTCTGCTGTTTTTTAAGATTGTCCATAGAGTAGTCTAAAAAGCCTGAAACAATGAAGTTTTGTGGGGTTTTTTGTTTTTTCGTTTTATTTTGTTTTGCTTTGTTTTGCTTGTTTTTTATGTTTGGGGAGATCTCAGCTTAACACTTCTTTATTTCTGTTTGCATTCCTAGTTTTATGAAATCTTCCCAATAATATACCAAAATTTAAATGGAGCACTTATAAATCTAAAATCAATACATCACTAGGAATCTCTTCTTTTTTAAAGGAAATATTGTATTTCTTCCTGATGATTCATAACTTTTAATTACTTCCACTTACCAAATCTGCCAATGAAGCCATCACCCAAGAGAAACAATATCATTGTCACAACTAAAGCCCCAATAAGATAATAAACTATCCCTGACAATGTTATTTTGCTTTGTAAGAACTTCATACCTTCCCTACTCTGTTTTTTGAGTCACTGGTGAAAAAAATTACCATTTTTTGATGGTAATGATCTTTTTACACACATAGAATAAATTCAAATGTAACTGTATTCTCATTGCAGGGAATTAAATATGTTTTAGAATCATCATAGTATGATACCAACTGGGTTTTTATATCCAAAACTCATGGGGACACATTCATCTGGGGCTTTCTCTTTCTATTTTGACTTAACTAGAGAAAATCGTTTATGGTCATATTTATTGGTAATGTGGCAAAAGAGTAACTTAAGATTTTGTCTTTCTGTATTTATTAACATCTATCTGGTGATAATACCTTATTTTAGGCTGACCCAATATTTTGCTGGTAATGGTATTTTGTGGTGTTGTTATTAAAGCTTTGGCTGTAGCATGAGCTAGTCTAGAATTTTTGCTCTATTTTACTTTCTTTTTCTTCCTCATTTTTTTTTTCAGAAAGATATTGCTGTGATTCAAAGGGAATGGCCAAACATGTCACAAAGTACTAATATAATGGAATACTGTGCAACAATTAAACTATAATAACCTTTGAAAATATTGATTAGTGCACTAAAAAGCCTATAAAATAATGATGCCTGGAGATAAAGGATAAAAATGTGGTATGCATAATATAAATCCAGTTATATTTTAAATGCATTACACATGTAAAAAAGTTGCAAAGAATTACACTGAAATAATAATTGCCGAACAATAATTACACCATTATTTCTGATGGTAGAATAATGGATGATTTTTACATTCTTCTATAGATGTTTTATAGCTTGTGTTTTCTACAAAACAAAAAACAGAAAACCCCACAAAAAACCATATCTGCGTTATTAGCCTGAAAAGACCAAACGCTGTCTTTTAAGCTTCACTGTATTCCACTCATGACTCCTTTTTTAGAAAAAAACAATGTTGTCCAGGGGACTGCTTGAGGATTAAGTGGGAAAAGATCTATTCCTTCAGTTAACTCTATTTTCACAATTTTATCTGTACCCCTAAATTTGCAGATACCTTTATTATTACTTATATTTATTCCCACAACACTTAATAGGCCTCCAGCAAGCAGCTGTCAGGGCAAATCATTGACTTGTCAGCTATGTGGAGTAGGATTTCAAGACTTATGAAGCCTTATGAAAAAGGATCAAGGGAGAAGCATGAACTCTGTAATACAAAAATTAATAAAATAATACAAAAATGAGATAATTAGGATCCTGGCTTAGCCCTGGAAATAGGCTGTAGGAGCCAATTTCTCAAATTACAGCGAGGTTTCTAAAGTATAGTTTAGAATAAATTTGCTTGACAATAAACAACTGTAATGCACAGAATTAGCAAGAAGCTCATTTTGTCAATTAAAAGATCACTGGAATTTGATACAGTAGATATGAAGTCTGGTTCAAATCATAAAGCAAAATCTCAGTATCTGAAAATTGTATTTAATTTAATTTAACCAATAACTCAGCAAAATATTATGATGTAGAATGCAATTTTAGTTGAAAAGGTCTTATGAAAGAGTCAGTGGCTGTAGGCAGTAATCAATATATCTGATTATCATGGACTAGTAACACTTAAATTTCAGCATTCCTGCTTCCAGTTACATACTGGTCATGCTTCCTGAGTTTGGAGAAGTAATCACTCCTGTACTCAATAAAATTAAAATGTTGAGCAAACTTAAAAACAATAATTTTTCTTGGAAAAACAGATAATTGAGGTCACAGGGCAGATCACCACCCCTAAAACTTGTAAATTCAAGAATTACAGCACACTAGGAGCCATTAAATCCAGTAAGTGGTAGGAACACCTAAACTGTAGTTTACAAATCACTGGAGGCTGAATGTAGACTAGTCTGATAATTTAAAAACTCACCTGACCTGGTATTTAGGTTTTGTCTCCAGGTGGCCAATCAGATTCTCATGTTGAAGATCAGGGAAAGAAACAAACAAAAAAACTCTGCTCAGGCAGAGGGAGAGAAAAGAAAACCAGAGCATTGCTCTATACTTTATAACAAAGGTTATCCTCAGGACAAGCCACCAGAAGCTTATCTGATAATTGAGAGCCCTGGGGGAAAGGAATTAGGCAACACAGGCCTCTATACCCTTCCTGATTTTACTTGAAGAGAGAAAAAACAATAGCATGTTAAAAACAAAAAAGATCTAAGAAACACTTCTTAAGGTGACATCCCAGGATATCATGCCTACTGAGAAAAACTGAACTTTAATCATAAGATTATAGAAAACTTCCCCTCCCCAATGTCTTATTACTACAGCAAGAGGGGTTCAGGATAGTAAGTGGATCACAACTTAGAGACATTCCAGACAAATACCATACTTAAGATGATGTTCTGAAGATAGCCTTATGACAACAATGAAGGAAAAAAATGAAAACTATAAGAAACTGAAGCCAGTGGCACTTCAAGCCCAGAAACTAGCCAAGTTAACAGAAACCCCACACTAAAAGCCTAAGTTCATATTACTAGATACATCATGTCTGACTTTCAACAAAAAAATACAAGGCATGCTAAAAGAAAGAAAAAAAATGTAGTCTAAAAAGACAAGCCAGTCATCAGAATCAGATTCAGTTGGGAATCTAATGCAACTTCATTAGCAATTAAAGAGCTCAAATGAAGAAAGGAGACACATGTAAAAACAGATGGGTAGTGTTGAAACTTTAGAACATGTTTTGGGACTTAATAGAGCATAGGTTCTTTTGTCACAGTGCAGAAAGAATTCAGGAAGAGGAAGAGTGACAGGTCAAGAAAGAGTTAGTATATTATGCTTATGAGATTTACAAGCAGGCAGGAGAGAAGGTGCTGCCCTGAGAACTTAGTGGGCTACAGTTTTATAATCAAAGGAAAAGTGTGGAGGGAGAGAAGACCACCTTCTTCCTCATTCTTGAGCAGATATTACATTTTCATCGTCAGTCTCTCCTCCACATTAGGTGGGGGAGTTTTCGTGCCCCTACATGGTCAAGCTGGGACTGTCATGGTGCTTCTGCTATCAGCAGAAGTGTGGTAACATATACTAAAGTATAATAAATCATTTCAGGTTTCAGGATAAGATCACCTTTTCCCTATATTTTTGTTTTTAGCACATGCAGAGAAGCATGTCTTAGAAATCATTAATTTACTGAGTTCACTGGGCAGAACATGGGTCTCATTCCACCATTGTTTTATTGTTTGGGGGCATGTCTTATGTTTCTGTTGCATGGTTTTGTGGCCAAGCAAACCTGCTTTCTTGAGTGATCACTAACTTAGAGGGTCTCCCATAATTTTTTCTCTACTTATAATTCCTTAGTGGGATTAACTGTTTAATCACCTACTTTGTCACTTTACTCCATCTCTATGAGTGTAAGCTGGAAGAGAGAAACTCTAAGAGGAGTCAAAAGAAATGTTAAAAATCAAAAGCATTGTAACAAAAATTTAAAATATCATTGATGTCTCATCAGTAGACAGGGCACAGCTAAGAAAAAAACAGGGACTGGAGGATATGGCAACACAAACTTTTCAAACAGAAATACTAAGAAAAAACTATGAAAACATAAGAGAATATACAAAACAATAAAACTATTTTAAAAGATATACCATATACATCATGTGAATACCAAAAAGGAAAAAAAGAGAAAAAGGAGAAGAAGAAAATTTTAAAGTAATATTGGTTAAACATTTTTAAAATTATTGACAGATACCAAGTTCTCCAAGTCAGTAAAAAATCTACACCTGGCATATTATATTTAAACTGCAGAAAAATAAAGATAAAGAAAAAAGTTAGAAAGAAGCTAGAGGAAGAAAGATCCGCTTACCTATTCAGGCAAAAAAGAGAATGAAGTGAAACGTTTAAAGTTGAAAGGAAAAACAATTAAAAAACCCCACCACTTACTGGATTTATTTTGTCATCACAGTCACCATCCCTCCACCCCACCTTTATAGAAGATTAACTGATAATAGATTTGTGTTGGCTGAAAAAAAAAATGCACAAGCTACAGGTTGAAAATTATGTTTTATTCAGTGGAATTTCTGAGTACATAAGCCCAAAAGACAGACTCTCAGCTCTGAGAGACTGGAGCTAAGGAAGGAACCAGGATACACAGGAGCTTTTGCAACAAAAAACTAAGTAGTCAAAACCTCAAAAGATTTCAAAGAAAACCGGACATCTCAAATTAATGAAGTCAATGCCTTTCTATGTATGGGAAGATGCAAGGATCTGGGCTCATAGAAATCATTTCTTTGATATACACGTTAGCTCTTTAGGGCCATTATCCTGCTTTTCTCCATCCTGAGTCCCCTCAGGGTGCACAGCAGGGGGTGGCTGCAGTGATTGATGGCTTGTTGGCCACAACACCCTTTGTTTGCTGATAGGCAGGAGACAGTCTTCAGCCACAACTGTAATGTATTTTAAATGTACCCTGATGCGATTTGGTACACATGTACACCATGAAGGAATTCTCACATGAGTTTAACATTTCACATACTAACTTTTTTTTTCTTTTTTTTGGTGAAAACACTTAGTTCTATTCTGTTAGCAAATTTTAATTATACAAAACAGTATTATCAAATATACTCACTATGTTATATATTAGATCCTCATATCTTATTCACCTTATAACTAAAAATTTGTAATCTTTACCATCCTCTCTCCCTTTCCTCCACCTTTCACCTCTAGCAACCACCTCTCTATTCTTTGTCTCTATGAGTTCAACTGTCTTTCTTTATTTTAGATCCCACATACAAAATATATAAGGCAACATGTGTCTTTCTCTGTTTGGCTTATTTAAGTTGGCATAGTATCCTCCAGCTTCATCCATGTTATCACAATTGGCAGGATTTCCTTCCCTTTTAAGGCTGAATAATATTTCATTGTATTTATATAGCACATTTTCTTCATCCATTCATCAATTAACAGGTATTTAAGTTGTTTCCATACCTTGGTTATTGTGAATAATGTTATGAAAAACAGAAGAATAAAGACATCTCTTCAAGATAATGATTTATTCCCAGAGGTGGGATTGATGGTTCATAAGGTAATTTTATTTTAATATTTTGAGGAACCTTCACACTGTTCTCCATAGTGCCTGCACCTGTTTACATTCCCACCAACAGCACACAAGGATTTCCTTTACTTCACATCCTCCCCAACATTTATCTCTTGTATTTATGCTAATGGACATCCTAAGAGATATGAGATGATGTCTCATGTTGGTTTTGCATGGCATTTTCCTGATAATTAGTGACATTGGGCACTTTTTCATGTATCTGTTGGCCATTTGTATGTCTTTGGAAAAATGTCTATTCAGATCTTCTGCCCATTTTTTAATTGATTTGTTTGTTTTTTTGCTATTGAATTTATGAGTTCTTTATGTATTTTCCACATTAATTTCTTATCAGATACAAGATTTGCAAACCTTTTCTCCCATTCTGTAGGTTGGCTTTTTATTTCATTGATAATTTTCTTTGTTTTGCATCAAGGTTGGTTTTTTGTTTTTGTTTTTATATATAGCCTCACTTATTTATTTTTACTTTTGCTGCGTTTGCTTTGGTTGTCAAAGCCAAGAAAGCATTGTCAAGACCAATGTCAAAGAACTCTTCCCATGTTTCCTCTAGCAGTTTTATGGTTTGAGAAATTATGTTCAATTCTTTAGTCCATTCTGAGTAATTTTTGTATATATTTAAGATAGGAGTCCAGTTTTATGTTTTTGTCTGTGTATATCCAGTTTTCCTAACACAATTTATTTAAGAGACTATTATTTCCCTATTGAATTCTAGGTACCAATATCAAAAATTAATTGACTAGGGCTTCCCTGGTGGTGCAGTGGTTGAGAGTCCACCTGCCGATGCAGGGGATACGGGTTTGTGCCCCGGTCCGGGAAGATCCCACATGCCGTGGAGCGGCTGGGCCCATGAGCCATGGCCGCTGAGCCTGCACATCTGGAGCCTGTGCTCCGCAACGGGAGAGGACACAACAGTGAGAGGCCCACATACCGCAAAAAAAAAAAAAAAAAAAAAAAAAAATTAATTGACCATATAATCCTGGTTTATTCTGGACTCTCCATTCCATTCCACTGATCTATATGTGAGTTTTTATGCCAATATATATTTTTTATTACTACAGCTTTGTAATATCGTTTGAAATAAGAAACTATAATACCTCCAGCTTTATACTTCTTGCTCAAGATTGCTTTGGCTATTTGGGATCTTTTGTGGTGCCATAAAAATAGATTGTGTTTTCTATTTCTGTGGAAAATGCCATTGAAGTTTTGATAACATTAACTCTGTAGGTTACTTAGGGTAGTATGGACATTTTCAGAATATTAGTTCTTCCAACTTATGTACATGGAATACCTTTCCATTTATTTGTTTCTTCAATTTCTGTCATCAGTGTCTTACAGTTTTCAGTATACAGCATTTTCTCCTCCATAGTTAAATTTATTCTTAGGTATTTTATTTTTTTTTGATGTTATAGCAAATGGAATTATCTTAATTGATCTTTCTAATAAGAGCATTGTTCATTGTTAGTGTATAGAAGTACAACGAATTTTTTATATGATCTTATCCTACAACTTAACTAAATTCGTTTCTTAGTTCTAACAGTTTTTGGTCAAGTCTTTAGGATTTTCTAAATACAATATCATATCTACAAAGGGTGACAATTTTACTTATTCCTTTCTGATTTGGATGCCTTTTCTTTTCTTTTCTTTTCTTTTTTCTCCTTTATTACTGATTTATTTTTGCTTGTTAGGACTTCCAGTACTATGTTGAATAGAACTGTGGGAGTGGGCATTCTTGTCTTTTTTTCTGATCTTAGAAGAAAAGCTTTCAGCTTTTTATCCTTGAGTATGGTATTGGTCATGGGCTTGTCATATATGGCCTTTGTTATGTTGTGGTACATCCCCTCTATATCTAACTGGTTGAGTGTTTTTATCATGAAAAGATGTTGAATTTTTTCAAAAGCTTTTTTTGCATCTATTGAGATAACTACATAATTTTCATCCTTCTTTTAACTAATGTGGTGTATTACAGTGACTGAAATGTGTATGTTGAATCACTCTTGTCTCCCAGAGATAAATCCCACTTGATCATAGTGAATGACCCTTTTAATGTTCTGTCAAATTAAGTTTGCTAGGACACTCACTTGTGATTTTCTTTTCTTATAGTGTCCTGTCTGGCTTTGTTATCAGAGTAATATTGCCTCATAAATTGTTTGGCCTTATATATAAATATAGCAATGTTCTCTCCTCTTCAGAATTTTGGAAGTGTTTGAGAGGACTGGTATTAATTTTTCTTTAAATATTTGGCAGAGTTTTCTATGGAAGCCAGTTGGTCCTGGTCTTTTCTGTGATGGGAGGTTTTTTACTATTGACTTAATCTCCCTACATGTAATTGGTCTGTTCAGATTTTTTATTTATTCATGATTCAGTCATCATAGGTTTTTTTCTAAGAATTTATCCATTTTTCTAGGTTTTCCAATTTGCTGGCAAATAATTGTTGACAGTGGTTTTTAATGACCCTTAGTACTTCTGGGTTATCAATTTCTTGCCTTTCATTTTTTTGTATCTTCTATTTGAGTCTTCTTCTTATCTTAGTTTTTCTAGGTAAAGTTTTGTTGATTTTGTTTATCCTTTCACAAAATCAGCTCTTAATTGCATTGACCTTTTCTGTTGTCTTTTTAGACTGTATTCCATTTATTTCTGTCTGATTGTTTCTTCTGCTTATTTTTCTCTTCTCTTTCTAGTTCCTTGAAGTATAAATGTAGGTTGTTTATTTAAGGTTTTTTTCTTAATATATACATTAATTATAATAAACTTTCCTCTTAGAAATGCTTTTGCTGTATCCCATAAGTTTTGGATATTGTGTTTTCTTTTGTATTTGTAGCAAGATTTTTTTTTTACTTCCCTTTTGACTTGTTTCTGGACTCATTAGTTATTCAAAAACATTTTTAATCTCCACATATTTGTAAATGTGTCAGTCTTCTTCCTATAGTTGATTTTAGTTTCATAACATTGTGTTCAAAAAAGATAGTTAATATACTTTCAATCTTATTAAATTTGTTAAGACTTGTTTTGTGACCTAACATATAGCCTATCCTGGAGAATATTTCATATGCCCTTGAGAATACTGGATGCAAAATTATTTATAACTGTCATACTCTCTTGGTGATTTGACACTTTGTTATTATATAAAGACTTCCCTCTCTTCTTCTTTCCTCCTTTCTTCCTTGCTCTAGCTCCAGGAACTCTTAAGTAAAATGCCACCACTGAACTCTTGAAGAATATGTTTTTTCAAGGGTGGAATTTCCTACCAAGGAAACAGGAAAATGCCGTTGGCAATAAGCTGAAGGCTTATTCTGATTTACTCCATTTGGCATGATTTTAATGAGTAACAACTTACACACATGTGTAGGCCACACCAACATGGAGTAGATTTATAGTGTTTGAAAATACAAGTACAAGTTAATCCAGATCCAAGCACTTAGCCTCATATTAGTCAAAACTATAGTATCAAAAATAAACAACAGGAAAAAAGATATTACTTCTGTTGAATTTAGTTGGAAACACATTCCAATTTCAGTGTAGCTAGACTTCACTGAAAGGTTTTTCCTGCAAGTTGAGTTTCAACTTATTATTACTATTTGGATTCTTTGTATATATGTGTAGTTTCAGATATCTTAGTATGGTTGCTACTACTGTTCTTTTATGGTTGGATACCGGGACTCATTTCTGAGTGAGTAAGTGACAACCAAAATGATGACAATTCAGTCCTTGTGAGCCCAGGACCCGAGCAAAAAATGTTATTTGATGCACATTTAAAGGAATTCTAGGAAAAAGCAAACAAACATAACAAAGGAATCTTTAACTTATACAATATATTCTCTACTAGTTATCCCCAAAGCGAGGCTAAACTCCTCACTTTCCCAGATACTGAAAATGCAAAGTAAAACTTCTGAACTTTCCATGTTTAGTAAGGCCAGGAGGCATGGGAGTCAAAGACATGCCTTCATTAGCATTGTATGCCTGAAAAATTCTTCAAGTGCATCTGGAAATGACTCAGCAGAGTTTTCTGGAACAGCTAAGGATAGACTGCTTTCTTCAGGAAATTATTTATTTGGTTGCTACATAATACTGTATATTAATTCAAACTCATAACAAGTGAAGCTATTTTGGAAAAGTTTTAGCAGCTTGAAAGCTTCACCAACCCATGACCTAATAAGGAAAGAAGTGCCACAGTTCTATGCAACTCATTACTTGAGAGGAAGAAAATAATATTAATCAAGATGTTGCTATAAAATCTTTGATCATATTGTATAGATTTAAGACTTGAAAGATAAATATTATAGGAAAAAAAAGAAGTTGGCTGAAAATTTGAATAAGCCCTTGATATTTAACAGTATCAGATATGTCCAATATGATTCCCAATATATTGATAAGGGCATCCAAAAGCAAAATATAGTCCAAATAGACATCATATGACTTAAGAATATCTTTCTTCATTTTCTAAATTTGCATATGCATACATATGTATTTGCATATTGTAGGAGTGGAAAAACTTTTCCTTTTCCTTTTCTATGTCTATTCCATCCATCTATGACGGATGGAAAAGTTAAATTAACACAAGACAGATTAACAGGGCCAAAATATCCAATTTTAATTTCTTAGGTATGTATGCATGGAAGTTTTACAAAACTGTGAGAGTCAAAGAGATAGCCAGATGAATGAGACTTACATAGTACTGTGAGCTAAGAAAAGAGTTTGAGGTTTGGAGCTTCTAAATGGAGGGAGGCAAATTTTGAGAAGGTGTGGGGAGGAAGTATATTGTAAATAAAACTTACCCTGTTACATGTATAAGAGTCTCCTTGGGGTAAAAAAAAAAGTTATATCTGGGAGTAGCTCTCTTTCTGGTATAGATATCTTTTGTAATGGAAATTTTCTTTTTAAATGTGTTAGATTTCCTATGGAAAAAAGGAAATTTATACTTTATTTTAGGCTCATAAGGCAGAAATATAGAGTCTTCTGGGTCCCAATTGCCTTCAGGTCAAACTAATCCAGATGCCAAAGTGACATATTATGCAGTAGCATGTTGTGAACGCCTTCATTTCCCTCATCTGAAACTTCCCTGGAAGTTTCACATATTGAAACCTGACCTGGCAACTGTGGAGAGAAGCATTGAGTTAGTAGCTGGGTGGTAAGAGGTCTGCAAAAAGAAAATGAACAAAGATTAGAATGAGAAAAAATAAAGATCAGAGAGGAAATAAATAAGATAGAGATCAAAAACAATACCACAAACTATATATGGTTGGTAGAATTCTACAATTGAAAAACAACTTTCCAAAATTTCTGGGATGCAAGAAGGGCAGTTCCAAGAGGGCAGTTTATAACAATACAGGTGTTCCTCAAGAAACAAGAAAAATCTTGAACAAACACCCTAACCTACTACTTAAAAAAATTAGAAAAGAAAAAATAAATCCCAAAATCAGCAGAAAATGGAAATAACAAAGATCAGAGAGGAAATAAATGAGATAGAGATAAAAAACAATAGAAGAGATCAATGAAACAAAGAATTGGCTTTATGAAAAGATAAACAAAATTCAGAAACCTTTGGCCAGGCTCACCAAAAAGAAAAGAGAAGGCACAAATAAACAAATTAAGAAATGAAAGAGAAGAAATAACAATGATACCACAGAGATACAAAAAATCATAAGAGAATACTATGAAGAGTTATATGCCATCAAATTGGACAAAGTAGAACAAGGAACACTTTTCTAGAAACGTACAAACTGCCAAGATGGAATCAAGTAGAAACACTTTGAATGGACCAATCACTAGAAGTGAAGTTGAATTCAATTTAAAAAAAAAAAAAACAAAAAAAACCTCCAAGCAAATTAATTCCAAAATGGGACAGCTTCACAGGGAAATTCTACCAAAGAGGTAAAGAAGAGCTAATATCAATCCTTCTGAAACTATTCCAAAAATTGAAGAGAATAGAACACATCCAAATTCATTCTACAAGGCCATTGTTACTCTGATGCCAAAACTAGACAAAGACATAGCAAAAGTAAAATTATAGGCTAAAATCTTTGATGACTATAGATGCAAAAATCCTCAATAAAATATTAGCAGATTAATTCAATGATATATAAAGGAATCATAAACATGTCAAGTCAGATTTATTTCATGGTTACAAGGGTTGTTTAACATTCATAGATGAATCAGTGTGATTCACCACATTAACAAAAGCAAGGATTAAAATCACACAATCATCTCAATAGATGCAGAAAAAGGATTTTTTAAAAATTTAACATCCATTTATGATAAAAACTCTCATCAAAGTGTGTATAGATGGCACTTATCTCAACATAATAAAAGCCATTTATGACCCCGCAGCCAACATAATACTCAACAGTAAAAAACTGAGAAATTAAGCATAGTGTGGGGTAGATAAGTTTGACTTTCCATGATCCTCTTGTATGAAGTGAAGATATTATATCCACATTTTGGGTGGTAAAGAGCAGCAAAAGCAGAGGTGGGACCACTATGTAAAAGTGACTGTGATATAGTTAGGTGTAGGACTGGGAATGACATGATTAGAGGGAGGGAGACATGAGGAAGGAGTACTATAAAAATGGTGAATACAGTAAATAACACATCCTCAAAGACCATGGGAGAAAATGGTATTTCTTCCTTTATCCCATTTCTTGCTTCTGTTAAAACGAGGGTAGTATGGCTGCTTCAACTGAAAGAGGGAAAAATAGACTGATAGAAAAATAAATACAATTAAGTACTGATATTAAAACTTCCTAACTGAATAAGACTACTTGACAACTTCAGGAAATTACTGCACTCAATTTGTGTGTTGTATTATTTCCAAAAAGCAATAGACCTGGGCATATTTACTCCATTATTTTTTAAAAACCCAGTGTATTTCTTAAATACACTTCCTGCTGTAGTTATTGTAATTTGGTGCTCTGCTAAGTGTTACTGAAATGTTGGAGAATGGTGGTTGAGAATGGGTTGGAATGTGGGTTTGTGTGTGAAGACTAGAGACCAGTGCATGGAGGAGTGTATCTGCCCACACTCCTTGCGATTTACACTTGCACAGTCCCCCTACCTCCCTTTGGGTTTCCTCAGTGAGCTCAGTCTCACTGGGGAACACAGGGTGCCAGTGTAGAATATGTCACAGACTTCTCCCTCCTAAAGGTTATGGGAGGTTGCTCACTGCTGGAGAGCTCTTTCTGGAGCCAGAGTGCTTCTCTGGTACATGCAGTCTACAGTGGGTAGGGCCGGCTTGGACCACAGAAGAGAGCTATCAGGCAAAAAGCTGAGGTGCTGGCATCTGTAATTCAGTTTAGAGTGCACTAGGGGTACAGTTGGGCCCCAGTGACCTGGAACCCCCATATGCTTACCTTCACCTCCCCACTTTCTCAGCCAAGGACTGAGACTGTGGCTAGGATGAGGGAAAAGTTTACTGCCCCTTAATGAAAAAACTTTAGAAAGCTAGTTTGGAAGCATACCACCCATTAAGTCATTGTTCTTATACAAACATGCTTTTGGAGTTCTTAAAACATTTATAAAGTGTCTCAGAACTGAATTTCTTTGTGACTTGGGTTTGACTTAATTCTGCCTGTACTCAGGGGTTTATGTCTAGAATGTCCTCCTCATTATCCTAATGACCCTTTGGTAGTCTGTCTTTGAATAGGGTGGAGCACATTTCAGAATTTGAAGCATTTGTTCTAGGATTTTCTGGCACAAAAAAGTATGCAATGGATACTACAAAATTAAATTAATAAAAGAAAATGGGCCAAGGCATGCCTGCAAAATCTCAGTCTTTCTTCTTATTCTTTATCTGATAAAAGTTCAGTTATCTAAACAAAGGAAAGTATGGACTGGATCACATTTGTATCACATTATAAAATTACAGACCAAATGAAAAAATGCAATGGACAGACCAAACTGCATAGGAAACCTATTTGCTTCTTCACTTCTGTTCATCTAAGTGTAATTCTTAGTCACTCTTGTGAGAAATTTTTAAACATAGAAGCTCATAGATTCATTGGTGGAAACTTATCAAGAGCTAAAACAGTTAGACATTTGGTCACTCCAAAAAAACCAGAAAATTGACTAGTGATGTCAGTAAGTTGGTGGAAAAGAAAGCCTCAGGCCCTGGAAGACACCAACTTAACAACAATATATGGACCAATTTGACTTTGTGAAAATTCCAGAAACCAACTAAGAAGTTGCAACATAGCACATGAAAACAAACCCAAGAAGACCTGCTTCAAGGTGAGTAAGAAAGCTTATAACATTTACTCACAATAACCCCTTCCTACCTACACAGTGTGCTGCATTTGGGAGAAAACTTCCATCTCTTGTCTTCTTTCATGGGAGGATAAGAAAAGAGTAGAATATGCATCCACCATTCTACATTTGGGAACTGGTTTCTGTCTCACCTATACTGGAGCACTGAAGGGAACAGCAGTATACTTTGGACACCTGGAGGTCACCAAGAACAAAGGTGAACAAGGGTTTGATACAGCACCAGAGAATCTGCAGTACCACAAACACACACTAGGACAGTAAGAAATTATGCACTGTCATAAAGAAATATGGGACAGACCTCTTTAACTGGGAAATTAAATGCACAAGCACAGAGATAATATATCCTAGAAAAAGTCTGAGAACCCCCAGAATCTCTTAATTGATAAAGTTCTTCCCCTTTATGAAGCCAGTCCATTAAGACTGGGAGAAATGGCTGTTTTGTCAATGCCCAAATCTCAATAAAAGATTACAAAACATAAAAAGAAACAGGGAAATATGGCCAAATCAAAGAAACAAAATAAAACCAGAGAATGGCCCTAAAATTGAGATTAATAATTACCTGAAAAAGTTCAAAATACGCATCTTAAAGATGCTCATGAGGTAAAAGAGAATACAAATAGACAACTAAATAAAATTAAAACATTGATGCAGGGATAAAATGAGACTATTGAAAAGAGATCAGAGGTATAAAATGAGCCAAACAAATTTTGTAGCTGAAGAATATAATAGAATTGAAAAATACACTATAGTAGTTAAAGAACAGACTGGATCAAGCAGAAGACATAATGAGCGAATGTGAAAACAAGTCATTTGAAATTATTGAATCAAACCAGCAAAAAGAAAATAAGAATGAAGTGAAGAGATTATAAGAGACATGGACACCATAAAGCAGATATCAAGAATATAATCTAAAAATAATATAACTAAAAGAATTACAGAAAACAATGAACAAAATGACAATATTAATTCCTTCCCTATCAATAATTACTTTTAGTGTAAATTCATTGAACTCCTTTCTCAGAAGACATATACTGGCTGAATAGATTTTTCAAATTCCAACAATATGCTGTCTACTAGAGACTTACTTTACCTTTAAGGACACTCATACATTAAAAGTGAAAAGATGAAAAAAATATTCCATGCAAATATTAAGACAAGGGAGAAGGAATAACCATACATGTTTCTGGGGGAAAAAAACTTTAAGTAAAAAACTGTGACAGGAGACAAAAAAGAAGAAAATCTTCATAAGATTGGCTTTGGCAATGATGTCTTGAATATGACATCAAAAGCAAGGCAACAAAACCAAAAATAGACAAGTGCGGCTATATCCAACTTAAAAGCTTCCGTACACCAAAGGAAATAATCAACATAGTAAAAAGGCAATCAATGGAGTAAAAGAAAATATTTGCAAATCATGTATTAGATAAGCAGTGACTTTCAATAACATGTAAAGAACTCCTACAATTCAGTCACACATACACACATATACACAAATAACAGATTAAAATATAGGCAAAGGACTTGAATAGACATTTCTCCAAAGAAGGTATACAAATAACTAATAAGCACATAAAAAGAAGCTCAAATCACTAATCATCAGGGAAACGCAAATCAAAACTACAATAAGACATCACCTCACACCCATCAGGATGGTTGCTATAAAAAAAACAGTAACAAACGTTGATGAGAATGTCAAGAAATTAGAACACTTGTGTGCTGTTGGTAGAAACATAAAATGATGCAGCTGCTATGGAAACCATCTAGACGTTCCTCAAAACATTAAAAACATGTTGACCATATTACACTTCAATTCCACTTCCAGGTATAAATAAAAAAGAATTGAAAGCAGAATCTTTAAGAGATATTTGCACACTATTTATTATAGCACTATTTATAATAGCTAAGAAGTGAAATCAATCCTAATGTCCTTTGATAGTTGAATGAATAAGAAAATGTACATACAAAGGTATATTATTCAGCCTTCAAATAGGCTATCCTGTATCTTAGAGTTCTACAAAGAAACTGAACAAATAAGATTTATATATATCGAGATTTAGATATTGATATTTAGAAACAGATTATGAGTCAATTACATGAGAGATTGGCTCATGTAATTACAGAAGCTGAAAAGTCCATGATCTATTATCTGCAGGCTGAAGGCCCAGGAAAGCTGTGGTGTAGTTCTAGTCCAAAAACAAAGGCCTGAGAAACAAGTGAGGCTATGGTGAAGATTTAGGTGTTAGTTCTAATGTCCAGCACCCAGGAGTATTGATGTCTGTGGACAGAAGAATATGTCTGAGGGCCAGCTCAAGCAAAAAGCAAATTTATCCTTCCTCCATCTTTTTGTTCTACTCCAGCCTTCAGGTGACTAACCTCTTCCAGAAACACCCTCACAGACACAACCAGAGTAATGTTTTCTCAGCTCTCTGGACATACCTTAGCCCAGTCAAGTTGACACAAAAAATTAACCATCACATCCTGTCACATATTTCAACATAGATAAACTTTGAAGACATTATGCTAAGTGAAATAAATCAATTACAAAAATAAATAAATAAATTCTGTATGATTGCACTTATATGAGAAAATTAATTTAGTCAAACTCAGAAAAAGTGTGGTATAAGTGCCTGGCACTAAGCTTTTTGATTATAATGTAAGTGCCCGATTTTAAGCTTTTGATTGCTCAGGCATCTATTTCAAAAAACATCTATCTTAAATAAACATAATGCCAGCTATATGACACAACTACTGCCAAAACAACAAGATATGAATTTAGGCTATCTCCACCCATGAAATTTGTCTTTTAGAAAACCCTAGTAACTGACCCTGCTTCTCCCGTCCTTCCAATTCCCACTCCTATGCTTTAAAATAGCCCACAAGGGAAGAACCAACAAAACCTTAGACACTTCACCCTTGATTCCCAATAAAGGCAGAGCTACATGTCCCCACACACTCTCTCTCATTACCTGTGACTTCACTGTGTAGCCCCTGGCATGCTGTGTACCCTGCAGGATCTGAGTAATAAATCTTGTCCTTCAAAATTCCCTACAGTTTTTTGCTGAAGTGTGTCCTGAGATCTTAATAAGAACCACAAGAGGTGGTCCAGCCACAACATGGCCGCAGTGGGGGCAATGGCTGTGGTGGCCCTGGTAGAAGTAATAGGGGCTCAAGTGAGTGTGTCAGGCATTCCTAGCCAATAACATTGCTATCAATAGACTGTAACTAAAGTAACGAACAGAAAATAGAATAGTGGTTGCTAGGGGCAGAGGTGAGGGGGGAAACAGAGAGTTATTCCATAGATACTGATTTTTGTTTTTCCAAGATGAAAAGATGCTAGAGATTTGCTGCATTATAATCTGAATATAGTTAACACTACTATACACTTCAAAATGGTAGAGGTGGGGCTTCCCTGGTGGCGCAGTGGTTGAGAGTCCGCCTGCCGATGCAGGGGACACGGGTTCGTGCCCCGGTCCGGGAAGATCCCACATGCTGTGGAGCGGCTGGGCCCGTGAGCCATGGCCGCTGAGCCTGCGCGTCCAGAGCCTGTGCTCCGCAACGGGAGAGGCCACAGCAGTGAGAGGCCTGCGTACCACAAAAAAAAAAAAAAAAAAAAAAAAATGGTAGAGGTGATAAATTGTGTGTTTCCAGTTAATGGCTTAGCTCTAAGAAAATCACTTGGCCTGTTTGAGCTTTGATATCTTCATATGTTAAATGTAACTATAACTATGTCAGAGAGTTTTTGGGAATTAAATGACAGTGTTCAAAAGAATGGAGAGGAACCACAGTGTTTAACCAGTTAAATCTGGTTAAACACAAACTTTGGAAATGTGCTTCAAATCCCAGTTATGCCACTTAAAAAAATTATGTGGCCTAAGTTTGTTTACCTCTCTGTCTCAGTTCCTTATCTGTAAAGTGTCCATAGTAAGAGTACCTTTCTCAAAAATTTATTGAGGGACTTCTATGGTGGTCCAGTGGTAAACAGTCCACCTTGCAATGCAGGGGAAGCGGGTATGATCCCTGGTCAGAGAACTAAGATCCTACGTGTCTCGGGGAACTAAGCCTGCGTGCTCAACTACTGAGCTCACACGCCTCAACTAGGAAAAGAAAACCCACACACCAAAACTAGAGAAAAGCCCACGCAGCACAACAAAGAGCCCATGCACAGCAACAAGATATCCCACATGCCTCAACGAAGATGCCAAATGCTGCAACTAAGACCCGATGCAGCCAAAAATAAAATAAAAACAAACTTATTGAGATGCATAAATGAGGTTTTAAATGTAAAGTGGTGTCCTACATTGCCTGACACATGATATGTGCTACAGAGGACTCATTATTTGCTTTTGCAATGCTTAACACAGGGATGGTCTGTAGGTGAAATTTAATCAGTGTCGATGTTCTTTTCCACCCCTAGATAGGCTAAGGAATTTGCCAAGTAGACTTTTCTCTCTTCTTCTAGCACTTTCTTCCTTCCTCCTTATCCCTCTACACAATTTCTATGACAGCCTACTAGTAAAATTCCTAAGGAACACACTCCTGAGATTCTTGCTTGCTTGATTGTCACAAACTGCTCAAACACATTGCCTGCCAATGCCAATTACCTTCTTCTAACTGAAAATTACTTCATTGAAACTCCTCTTCAGTCTGAGGAGGAAGCTGGATTAGGCTGTTCTTTGCACATAAATAGGACCAGGAATCAGTGAACTCATAGGCTGGCAAGAGACCCAGGATGGGCCTGCTGGGAATAGATTAATTGTGCCACTTAGGTTTACCTTTCAGGAATTGGAACCAGTAATATAGAAAAAATCTGCCAGTTTGAGGTGCAGAAAGACAGCTGAGGTGATCTGTGGAGACTAGCTGAGTTGTGTTAGTGTTATAGAACTTGAATGAAGACCCCAGGGCTGGGAGAGCAGCCTGAATTCTAGAATACTCCTCCACCTGCAGGCTCTGAGACAGAGAACTATTTCAGCATCTGTGACCCTCCATTTCCCTTACCTGTGCCAGGGGCATTCCAATACCCAACCTCTCTTATTTTAGTAGTCTGAAGGAGCATTTGTTTCTTGCATCCAAAAGACTCTGTTAAAAGAAATTGAGGGCTTCAAAGCAAATCTGCTGAGACATGACCTGAGAGGATTTATCTCTAGGGGAACAGATGAAGGCTCTGTGTAATACTCTGATTTCTCCTAAGCAAATTCTAAGACACCAAGTTATGAATTTAGGTTTTTCCAAAAGAGATAATCAGCAATCTCCCAGCCCATAACATCCAGATGGTAGCTGTAGGGAAGGAATTCTGCAGACAGCTCAGGCCATATCTGTGCATGGGTACTGCTTATGAATGACAGTCATACTGAAGACACTGTCTGACCTGAGTGTCCTTCCTTTATTTGAGGTTGTGGGAATTAATGATCTCTTTTACTGGGCAGTGGAGTCCCTTTGATATATGGTCCTTGTCCATGAAACAGTGGTAATTAGACTCCCCCTCCATTAAAATGCAGGGCCTTATGGTTTCCTGGAGACCTTAGGGTCCAGCTGGGTTTGGATCTCAGCTCTATAACTCACGGCTGAGCATGTTACTTATATTTGTAAACTTTAGTATCCTCATCTGTCAAGTGATAAAAAGATCTTCCATTCAAGTTTCATGTGAAAATTAAATAAGAATTATTTTAAAAGTAAAGTGTTTAATAAAATCACAGGAAATGTAATAAGTTTTTTAAGGTCCAGGAGGCCATATAAAGGAAAATGGAATTTCCTATTTGAGTAATTAAACAGCCTTGGGTTGGACCAACACAGAGCTGAACTATTTATTAGCATAGATATTAGTAAAATGAGATTTTTTGTGGAGTTAACATCACATTGCTCCTTTCTGATAAATATGTGGTACAATTATTTGGTTTGTGAAGAAATTACATATTGTTTGTTCATTGCTTTATCAGAAGGATCTTGCCAATAGAAGATCTGCATTAGAATTTTAAGAACTGGGTGTTTCCCTGACTATTCCACTGCATCCTTGCTGACATGGCAGTGACATTTCACCCATTTTTGTTTCACAGCATTAGCCCTTGTGTCTTTAGAACTGACTTAGCATCTCTGAACCTTTGGGATGTCCAGGCATCAGAGATGAATCCATCGAAGACAGCCCATGACCTCTTGAAGGCCTAACTATCAGGATCATCCCATCAGTGATAGACAGAAGGACACATGCACATCCATTCAGCCTTTGACCATCCTCGTGTCTCCAGCGAAGAAGAAACTGAGAAGGCTGCCTGGGCGATCTGAACAGTTGTCCATAACAAATTGGTTGGAAATAGGGTTCCTGACAAGTAGGAAGAAAGCCAGCAGCTGACTCAGATGGGAAGGCTGCCGGGTGTGTAAATGGTCAGTCATCATTCTCGTCTTGCTGTATAGCCTCAAAAAGATGAATCACTCCAGGCTACCCGGCTCTCCTGCGAGGTGTCCTCTTGGGTGATACCCCTGTGCCTCATTCTGAGCTCTGCTCTCCACGCTCACATTTCCTGCATTGACTCTGCAACAAACTTGAGGTCTTTCTCTGGGATCAATTTCATCAGAAGACGAGAGGGTGGAAGAAGAGGAAGAAGAAAACCCTGCACACTGATATATTCCATGTTCTTTTTAGAAGAACAGGAGAATGTATGTGCATTTCAGGATTCAGATTCCTATAACCAATTACCAATGAAACATTACATAACTAAATTCCAAAGCATAAATGCTCTATTTTGAGTGACAGTAAATAGAGCAGTCAATACATAGTTATTGTTCTCCTTGAAGAAAAGATTGTGTCTGTAATTTCTCTATTGTTTATTATCTCTACACAAATTGTTTTCAATGGGGCTCTGAAAGGGAAGTTCTGTAACCCTATCCCTAATTTCCTTGAACTTCTCCAACAGCAATTCCAATTTAGGAAGACCAATTGTTTTTTACTGTGATAAGTTGTTCAAGTGTTGCTCAGTTGAATTTATGCTATTTAACATGGTGTTAACTTCCACTCCACCACTTCACCCCAAGTATTCAATAAAATAATTTTTAAAGATTTGAACTTACATCAATATTCTCCTGAGTGTTGTAGATAAAAATACTTTCAAATTACTAAAATCAGAGAATATTAGGGTTAAAAGGAGCTAATTTAATGTTGTTGTTTAAAGAAACTGAAAAATCATCTAATAAATAGAGGATAAGAACCCTCATTTGTAATCCCAAAAGTTGCAGTCTTGTCATTAAGTTGCTATTTCCTATGGAATTTACAGTCAACTTAAGCATCACTTAACACTACTTGTTAAGTGATAGCTTCCCAAGATGTTCCTTTTCTCACTAAATTTAACTGTAAGTAATTTGGGGGGAGGAGTGTTTGTTTTCTTGTTCTAGCAGCTGTTTACAGAACACTCAGAGTGGAAAACTAAAAAGTGTGGGAGGACTTTGCAGGCATAAATTCAAATTCTGTCTCAGCCTGGATCATCAACATTATTTAACTCTGGATTATCCTGACCTTTGGATATGTATAATTAGGCTGTCTTCTGGGAACATTGGTGTCTCATATTTCTGGGGACAGGTGTCTCCACCACCTTTTATCATTAATAAAATTTAATGATAAATACCTATATTTATAGGAATTTAGAAGCAGTCTTTGAATTTGGGTAATATAAAGCATCCCCCTCTTTCTCAGCCATTAATTGGCTGAATAAGTCAATATTCCTGTGTTATCTTCTCCCTACAGCAGGAATATGTCTGGTTTACCCATTGCTATATCTGTTACTGAGCCAAATTTGGGTTTGTTCACCCATATGCCCTACTGACACCAGGTTGTACTGAAGGAAAGTGCAGCATTTATTGCAAGTGCCAAGCAAGAAGTATGGACACCTGATACTCAAAAGACCCAAACTGCCCATTGGGTTTCAGGAAAGCATTTTTAAAGGACAGGTAAGGGAGGGGTGTCCCAGGGTATTTGATCAGCTTGTACACAATTCTCTGGCTGATGGTGAGGTAACAGGATGGTGTCACAGGGGTTAACATTGTCAATCCCCAGGCTCCAGGAGAGCTGGCTTATGGCATGTTAGGAATCCTGGTGGGTATGAAAATTTGTGATGAAGCAGGACTCTTATGGTGCCTTCCTGGGACAAATCCCACCCATGTCCTGCATGGGGTCAATAATCTCACCATGCAAGCCTGTTTATTCCCTGAAGTAGGCAGACTGTCAGACCTCCAGAGGGTGGCTGGATCCCTGCAGAAGTGGCTTTAAGGATAGTTATTCTTCCGGAAAGTACACCACGTCTGTGTCTAGTTTGGCTTTTCAGTTTCCTGGACTCATTTTTTTGAATAGAGGGAGCAAAGCCTAGCTAAATACTACAGCTCAATCAAACCTCACTGCTGAATCGCCATTTCAAATGGTTTATATCATTGAACTCCCCCAACTCTCAGGAATTTCCCTTGGTTCACTGTAGAGGGTAGCTCTTTGAGCCCAGGAGAATTCTCACATTTTGCTGTTAAACAGCTGTTTCCAGAGGTCTATTATCCTCACACCCACACAAGACTAGAAATAGCGGAGTGTGATTCCCCTTACAGTCTGTGCTTTCAAAGGCACAGTTTGCTCAGTCCTTTCTTTCCATCTTTTTCATTTTCCTTTTTGGTAAACAAGGGAGTAGGCTATTCTGCTTAGTTAGTTACAAGTTATTTTCAAAATGCTTAATTTTTATAGAGTACCTTTTATTAAACAGCTAGCTCTCTGGCAAAAACAAGATTGTATTATGAATTTAGAATCATATTAGAGACACCCAGGGCTTATTCATGAAGATTTGTGGTATACTAGGACCTAGTTACCACAGTTTCTGCTTCTTTTGAAAGCTTTTTCTTTCAATCCTTACCCTTCCCTCCTCTTTCCCTCCTTCCCTTCCCTCCTCTTTCCTCTTTTTTTCTTTACTTCTTTTTTTTGTAAAGCAATTTTTTTATTATGGAGAGACACACATATATTTATAAAAGTTTTCCATTTTAACTATTTTTAAGTGTGAAATTTAGTGCTCTAACTACGTTCACAGTTAGCCAGCTAGTACCAGTATCTCCTTTCATAGCATTTTCAATCAACCAAACAGAAACTCTGCAATCGTTAAGAAATAATATTCCATTTTCCCCTCTTCCAGCCTCTGGTAATATGGAATCAACCTTCTTTCTCTATAAATTTCCCTATACACTTAAGTCTTGAACAAAACAGGGGTTAGGGGTGCAGACACTCCATGCACTTGAAAATCTGCCTATAACTTTAATGTCTGCTTTGCATACTAGGTTGTGAAGTACTGTAGTATGTACTTACTGAAAAAAAATCTGAGTATAAATGCACCCTCACAGTTCAAACCAGTGTTGCTCAAGTATCAACTATATAGCTATTTTATATCAGTGGACTCACACAATATTTGTTCTATGTCTATCCTATTTTTCTTAGCATAACATTTTCAAGGTTCATCCATATTGAAGCATGTATAAGAACTATACTACCTTTTATAACAGAATAATATTCCATGGTATAGATACAGCACATTTTTTTAATACATCTGCCAATGGACAGTTGGGTTGTTCCTACTTTTTGGCTATTGTGAATAGTGCTGCAGTGACATCAGCAAACAAGTATCTGTTTGAATCCTTGTTTCCAAATCTTTCAAGTCTATTGTTAGGGCTGGAATTGTTGGGTAACGTGTTAATTCTATGTTTAGAGGAACTGCCAAACTGCTTTCCTGTGGTGCACTGGGGCTGCAACATTTTACCTTCCCAATAGTGCTATATGAAGTTTCCAGTTAACTACTTTCTTGTCAACACTAATTATTTTATTTTATTATAGCCTTTTAGGTGACTGTGAAGTGTTATCTCATTATGGTTTTGATTTATATTTTCTAAATGACTAATGATTTTAATATGCTCTTAGCCTTTTTACATCTTCTCTGGAGATATGATTATTCAAAATAATCATTTTAAAATCAGTTTGTCCTTTTGTTGTTGAAGTTTAAGAGTTTTAATGTATTCTGGACATTTATCTTTTATCAGATTTGCAAGTATTTTCTGCCATCCGGTAGGCTGTCTTTTTATTTTTTTTGAAAGTATCCTTTAATGCAGAAAAGTTTTATATTCTCATGAAGTCCAATTTGTCACTTTTTTCTTTTATTATTTCACCTTTGGTATCATATGTAAGAATCCATTGCAGAAACCAAGGTCATGAAGATTTATCCCTATATTTTCTTCTGATAATTTTATAAATTTAGCTCTTCTATTTAGATTATCCAATTTGAATTGATTTTTATATATGGTGTGATATAGGTGTTCAACGTCATTCTTTTGTATAAGGAAATCTAATTGTCCCAGCACCATTTGTTGAAGACATTATTCTTCCCACATTGAATTGATTAGGTAACTTTGTTAAAAACTAATTGGACATTGGACATATCAGTTTATTTCTGGGTGTTCAATTCTATTACATTTTTGTATAATTTTATTTGTATACCTATAACACTCTGCTTTATCAAATTTTTATAGTAAGTTTTGAAATCATGAAGTGTACGTCTTCCAAAGTTTTCTTTTCCAAGTTGTTTTGGTTGTTCAGGACCCCTGGCAATTCCATATCCATTTGTGAAATGTGTTTTATGTTTTTCCAAAAATAGTGGTAAATTTTCCATCTAATCTATAGATCATCTTGGGCACTATTGATATCTGAATAGTATTCTCTTCCTATTAATGAACATATGAGATGTCTTTCCATTTATTTAGATCTTTAATTTCTTTTAGCTGTATTTTGTAGTTGTTAGAGTACAAGACTTTCGCCTTCTTCATTACATTTATTTGTGTGTATTTTATTCTTTTAGATTCAATTGTAAATGAAATTGCCCTCTTAATATCTTCTGATTTTTCACTGGTGGTGTATGTAAACACTGCTGATATTTGTGTATTATGTACCACACACTTTGCTGAATTTATTAGCTCTAGCAACTTTCTGTGGATTTGTTTGCATATGCTGCATATAGGATTATGTCACCTGTGAACACAGTTTTACTTCTTCCTTTCAAATTAGGATGACTTTTATTTTTCTCACATCTAATTTTTCTAGCTATAAATTCAAGTACAAAGTTATGTACTTGTAATAAAAGCAGACATTCCTGTCTTGTTTCTGACCTTGGGAAAATCTTTCTGTACTTTAGTGTCACTATGACACTAGCTAGTAGTTTTTGATAAATGCCCTGTATTATGTTGAGGAAGTCCCTTTCATTCAGAGTTTCCTGAACATCATTATCATGAACTAGTATTGGACTTGGAAAAAAAGGGTTTATTACATCAATTGAAATGATCATGATTTTTTCTTTAATTCTATTAATGTTTTTCTTGAGTATTTTCCAACAACAACCACCACCACCTATTCTTTGATTTACTGGACACTAACTGGGTGTCCTATAATTCAGTTCAATTCTGATACTCACTACCTGGAGTTAGCATCAGACTCTACAGTTTAAGGGCTCACTTCAAAATTCTCACTTCAGATGCCAGTCACAAATACTGGGTCCCCAGGTCACCCACACTTTTTTCCTATGTGTCTATATAGTTGGAGGATTTTCACAACCTCCTCAGATTTAATAACTTGCTAAATTGTCTCACAGAACTCAAGGAAACACTTAACGTTTTACAATTTATTATAAAGGATATAACTTGGAACAGCCAGATGGAAGAGATGCATAGTGTAAATAATAGGTACGTGTGTATGGAGCTTCCATTCCCTCTCCAGGTGTACTGACCCCTCAGCACCTCAGTGGTGCTTGTTAGAATTGAAGAACCTCAGTTCAAATCCCAGAACTGCAGAGTCAGAATCTGCTTTATAACTCAATTTCCAGGTAATCTGAGTGTACACTACAGATTAAGAATTCTGAATACAACCTCAAGTATGCTGGTGAGGAAAAGATCTCTATAAAGAGATATTTCAGCTGAGACCTGAGGGATGAGAAGTCCCCAGGCATGTAAAGATCACTGCAAATAGTAGTCCAAGCAATGAGAACAGCAAAGAAAAATGTATTGAGATAGACAAAGGGACGTTTCTAATACAATTCCAGGGACAGCTTGATATAGCACACTGTCTGCCAGGATTCACTGCCTTGGTCCTTAGAGGGACGATGTCTATATCAAAGGCCAGGGCTGCCCCTTACCCTTGGAAATAAATGCCATTTTTCTTCAACAGGATTTGGTGCCAATAAATTTACAGATTTCTATGCATTCCCATTCTTTTTAACATTTTCAGTATTATTATATCTTAACACAATGAAGCAGATGCAATCTCAGAAGGTATATTATTATTGATTAGTTAACTCCAAATCTTTTATAATTTTCAAAAATAGTCCAGGGTTTCTTATCATAAACTTAAAAAATTTACCACTCACATAATATTATTTGATTGTAGATAAATATCTTTTATTGTGAATCAGTCCCAAGTTCTTATGAGTCCTACTAGTTTCATGTGTCCAGATATACACAGCATTGTATTTTGAAATTGTTTCTCTAATTTATAGCTATACATATATAAGACTGGACTCTTTATTTTTCCAAAAAGGTGATTTTTTTTTTCTGTTTTCTATAACTGGAGACTTCCCGATGAAAATCTTAGAATCATCTTTGACTTTTGCTTCTGTGTATTCATTCTGTTACCAAATCTTACCTTTTCTCCTTTCACCTTTTCCCTCCAATTCCTACTGCCAAAACCCTAATGCCCAATTTTTACAGCAAAATCCTAGACTCCTAGCACCTATGGATTACAGCTAAGACTTCAATTCTATGAATATATAGTATAGCTTCATAGTTTTCCCAGAAATTTTTTTGCCTCTTGAACTTCCGAATGAAATGATCCCTACATTTATTTGCCAGAATAAATAAAATGCTGAAAAAATTCCTCAGCTGTATACGTCTAAACTCCAAACAGCATTTTTTACAACATGTAACATATGGGCTGATGTCAAATGTCATACTTTGAATATAATAGTCCTGTCTCAGTCAATTCCAAATTTTGTAAATAATATTTAAACTTACTAAAATCTGGAAATACAGCCTTGCCCTTATCTTTCTCTCTAAATACCTGCTCTTTCTGGCAATTTAAAACCTGATGGCTCCTATGAGCTGCTCTCAACTCTTTGATTTCTAATGTAAACATTTACAATACTCAGAGGCTAATGTTTACTAAACTGGTAACTCTGATGTTAAGTCCCATACAATTCATTGTAGCATTTAAGAGTTACTTTAAATATCAGTTTCCTTTTTTATATGTATTAAAGACAGACTGTTTACAAAAATGACACTTCTGTGGATGTTCGGTGGGAAAGGAAATTTAAAGGATTTAAAACATTGCCCATGATCTTTGACAAAGTCCTGACACAGAAAATGTTAAACACCCAGTCAAATGTTTGAAACTTTCACTGTGGAATGACTTCAATTTTCTGTCATTGTGGACTTTCCACAGTTATACTTAACAGTTTTTGTGTTTCTTGTATCTTCTTCTTTCTCCAAAAGCTCAAACTAAATGAAATTTATATAAGTTGTTTCATTTTCCAGATATTTTTGCGTGTGATCTTGTTCAAGTTGGGTAAAATGTGTACATTTACAGCAGTTTCATTAAAATTTTTGAAATATCTTCTTTTGGTTTGAAATTCAACTTTAAATTTAACCAAATAGTGGTCAGTTGGTTTCATGATTTAAGAACCAGGGAGAAATGAAGTCTCTCCCAACTATTTCTTCAAGAAGGAGAAACTCTACATGGTTGAAAATAAAATGGAGTTTTCAGATCTCAAATCAAGGCTGACCTGGTAAGATATGATATTTGCAATGGGGGAAATAAAGAGTTTATAAATACAAGTGGATGCGGGTAACTGCTTTTATCTCTATAACAGGTCTCAGCAAACTAAGGCCAAAATTGGCATATGGTGTATTTTTGTTCAGCCTGAGAACTAGGGAAGATTTCACAATTTTTAATCTCTGAAAAATAATCAAATGAAAAATATTTTATGACACTGGACTGTTACATAAAATTTTAATTTTAGGACCCATATTTAAAGTTTTATAAACACATGCCCAAGCCTATTCATGGTTACAACAGAGAACATATGCTTTTGCAGAATCTGAAATATTTACTATGTGGTACTTTACAGAATCCCTACTCCACAGGCTCTTTTCTGTCACTCTTTTTGTTTTTTTAACCCTGGTGGTCAGAGTCATGAGGTATCTCCCTCTCAGAAGATTTAAAATATGGTTTATTTGAATGTTAATTTGTGTAGATTTGTAACAGTCTAGGTACTGAGCAGGAGCTAGACACAGCCAGTGGTGAAGAGATACAAAGCATGGGTATTTGCCTCAGATGCTTTGAGAGAATTGCCAGGGAGAAGATACAGTTTTCAACATTTGTGATCCTGTTTTATTTTATTTATTTATTTGGCACAACAAGCAGATTACCTGAGCCCAGAATGATAAACAGAACTTCACTAGAATAAATCACTGGAAAATGGGTGCTGACCACCCACAAGCATAGAAAGCAGACAACTATAAAGAAGATCCCTCTTGCACTGTGATGTTGGATAATATGTAATATGGGACAGGTATGGTGAAACTTCTCTAAGCAGGAAACACAGAGAACAAAAAGACCTACAAAAACAAACCCAAAACAATTAAGAAAATGGGAATAGGAACATACACATTGATAATTACCTTAAATGTGAATGGATTAAATGCTCAAACCAAAAGACACAGACTGGCTGAATGGATGCAAAAACAAGACCCATATATATGCTGTCTACAAGAGACCCACTTCAGACCTAGGGACACATTCAGACTGAAAGTGAGGGGATGGAAAAAGATATTCCATGCAACCAGAAATGAAAAGAAAGGTGGAGTAGTAATATTCATATCAGACAAAAAATACTTTAAAATAAAAGAGTTTTACAAGAGAGAAGGAAGGATCATTATGTCTACATAATGATCAAGACATCAATATGAGAAGAAGATATAATTATTGTAAATAAATATGCACTCAATATATAAGGCAAATGCTAATAGCCATAAAAGGGGAAATCGACAGGAACACAGTATTGTGGGGGACTTTAATACCTCACTTACACCAGTAGACAGATCATCCAGACAGCAAATTAATAAGGAAATACAAGCTTTAAATGACACAATAGGCAAGATACATTTAATTGATAATTATAGGACATTCCATCCAAAAACAGCAGAATACATTATCTTCTCAAGTGCACCCAGCAACCAGAAATTTATTATGACTCAGACCAGTTCAGTTTCAGGAGAATACAGTCAATATCGGAGGAAACAAATTAAACTTACAGTAAAAATATATTTATGAAGCAGTTTCAAGGCAATAGATTTAGCTAGATTAGCATTACTAATAAATTCCTTGTTTGATGTGCAAAATAGGGTCAAAGAGAGTAAACCCAAGGAGGAAAAGTTGAGAAAGCTAGAATCTGGAAGCAAACCAACACTGGAAAACTCTGTGTGAATTCACTGTGAATGGTGGAGAATATGTAACTACTTAGCAGATATGCTTACCCATTTCATTAAACTCATGTCTCCACCAACACACACATTATCCTCTCCGATCATCTCAGGGGTTCTGTACCAGGGTTACTTGGCCCCCCAGGGGACACTTAGGGATGCCATGCAGCATCTGCAGTGCACAGTCCACCCCAACAGCACAGGACGACCCACGCCCATGGCAGTAGCGCCGTGGTGTCAGGGAGGACCATCTGCTGCCTCACTTGATCTGCTGGGTTCACAGCGGAGCACACACCGGCAAGCTGGTCAGCTAGAAGCACCTCTTCTGCAATTTGTAACGAGGGACGGAATATTCCAGAGTATGAAGCTACTGAACTGCTTGCAAACATGAATATGCAAATTCCAGAATGTTCAGACTCACAGAAATAATTCGCAGTCCGTGGATCAATTTTAGTAAAAAGACGGTTGCTGACAAAAAACAATAAAGAACAGGTTCAAAGTATTTGAAACTTGGGAGTTCTTTGACCTATTTCTGCATGACATCATTTTAACAAGTCAAAATCGATGAAGAAAACACCTTTCCACACGGCACCGTGGTAATCATTTCACAGTATGTACGTGTATCAAATCATCATCATGTACACCTTAGACTTGGGTCAGTTATATCTCAATAAATCTAGGGGAGAAAAAGCTTTCCATATTTGAACAAACAGAAATAATGGGTTATGCTCTCAGTTCTCAAGGCATCTAATCCCAGTCTGGAACGCCACTGACATCAGAGCTGCAGACACATGTGACTGTTAGGAAACAACCAGGCTTCTGTTCTCTCCAGGCAGCCATGTACTCACAGGCTCGGTTCCAGGTTCTGTAAGTGCAGGTGTAGAGGCTGAAGGGCCTTGCTAGCATGGACCTCGGAATCTGGAACCTTCTCCACTGTGCCTTGCATGGAGAGGCTTGAAGAATGACCCTCAGGCGACTCATCATCACCATCTTTAGCTTGAAGTCTTGATCAGCTCCCAAGTAACTTGCAGGAACCTAATAATCCAGAGGCAAAATGAGGACAGAGGAGGAAAAGCCTTAAACAACAGAGGTGGCCGATCACGTGGAAAACATCATTCAGATTATTAGTATGGGGAGGGGGAGGCCAAATGAGAGTCAGTTGTTTATCCACTCTTATTCCTCAAACTCACTGCTCACCTCATTGGCAGGGTCCTGATGACTGACTCTAGGCACCCTGCCTTTCCCTTAAGGTTACTAAATGTGAGAGGTCCAGAGAAACGACCCTCTTCATCCACAAGAATGAAAGACTGTTTACAGTATGGTTTCTTAAATTAAAAAAACAAAAATTTACTCCCTGAAATCCAGGTTAACAGTCCAGTATGTTATTTACATATAAGGAGAAACCAAAGATTAAAGTTCCCTCCAGGGAGCCTGAATTAAAAAAAAAAAAATCAATCTGCATCTGGCTTGCTAAAAAAAAAAAAAAGATATATCTTGACAAAATAGTCATGAGCAGTTTTGAAATCTAAGCTTAACTATAATCTGTGACTCTTTGCCAGTTTTCTTTTTTATTAATTTAATTAATTAATTAATTTTTATTTATTTTTGGCTCATTGGGTCTTTGTTGCTGCATGTGGGCTTTCTCTACTTGCAATGAGCGGGGCCTACTCTTCGTTGCGGTGTGTGGGCTTCTCATTGCGGAGCATGGGCTCTAGGAGTGTGGGCTTCAGTAGTTGTGGCACATGGGCTCAGAAGTTGTGGCTCGCGGGCTCTAGAGAGCAGGCTTGGTAGCTGTGGCACACAGGCATAGGTGCTCCACGGTATGTGGGATCTTCCCAGACCAGGGCTCGAACCTGTGTCCCCTGGATTGGCAGGTGGATTCTTAACCACTGCGCCACCAGGGAAGCCCTGTTTGCCAGTTTTAGGTGTAACACACTGTCCCTTGATCATGGGGAGAATGAAGAAGGCTAATCCGGAACTAATCTACAAGTAGATTCAATGTGAATATTCATTTATGATTGTACTGATGACCTCTTTACCCCGCCTCCCCCACACATGTTCACAGTGAAAATCTGTGAAGATGATGCTTTCCAAGGCATTCATTAGAGTGTTCTGAAATTATGGTAATATTAATTTTGAATGCTTCTTCCCCACCAAATTCCTCCCACCCACCAATATTGCTTATCCACTTTTCCTGAAAATGCCTATCCCTATACCAAGTGAGTAACCAAGGTCAGAAATGAAAAAAAAATTTTTTTTGATTATACATTCAGTCCACTATGAATTTCAGACTCTTTAGAGTGATTACTTGAGATGCATTCAAACACTTGTTCAGGACACCGTGTACCCTGGCCCTGCTGACCTCTCTGCCTTACGGCCACTTCATTCTCCTGCCTGCACACCAGCCATGTGGAATTTGGTTCTTCCAATTCCTGATGCTCCCTCTAGCCGCAGGGCTTATGCAGATGCTCCTCCTTCCCTGGACCTCCCTGGTTAATTCCTATCCACCCTTTGATGATCACATCCAATATTACTTCCTAGAAGCCCCCCTTGACCATGCCCTCTCTTGGTGAGCCCAGCACCTTCTTCTTGGTAGTGGTGCTTACTGCAGTTGAATTAAATAACTGATCACAAATATATTTTGCATCTCCACCTCTCCAACATTAAAGCCCCATGGGGGAGTTCCCTGGTGGCGCAGTGGTTGAGAATCCCCCTGCTGATGCAGGGGATGTGGGTTCATGCCCTGGTCCTGGAAATTCCCACATTCCACGGAGCGGCTGGGCCTGTGAACCATGGTCGCTGAGCCTGCGCGTCCGGAGCCTGTGCTCTGCAATGGGAGAGGGCACAGCAGTGAGAGGCCCACGTACCGCAAAAAAAAAAAAAAAAAAAAAAAGCCCCATGGTAGTAGGGACCGTGTCTGTCTTCGTCATGACTGTATCTTTTAGGGACATGGTGCCTGGAACACGATGGCTGCTTGATGACTATTAGTGGAATGACCCGAGGAGGCTTCATTGATGATGGCGATGTTGATCCTAATTTCAAGAACTCAGAGCTATGAAGTGACTGCCACCAAGTTCTCAGATGGTATTAAGGGTTTTTCCTTTTCCTAGATGCCATCGTCATCCATTTGTAGGGTTATTTATACTTCTGAAACACTTTTTAAAATTTATTTATTTATTTTTTTAACATCTTTATTGGGGTATAATTGTTTTACAATGGTGTGTTAGTTTCTGCTTTATAACAAAGTGAATCAGTTATACATATACATATGTTCCCATATCTCTTCCCTCTTGCATCTCCCTCATCCCACCCTCCCTATCCCATCCCTCCAGGCGGTCACAAAGCACCGAGCTGATATCCCTGGGCTATGCGGCTGCTTCCCACTAGCTATCTACCTTACGTTTTTAGTGTATATATGTCATTCCTCTCTCTCCCTTTCTCACAGCTCACACTTCCCCCTCCCCATATCCTCAAGTCCATTCTCCAGTAGGTCTGTGTCTTTATTCCTGTCTTACCCCTAGGTTCTTCATGACATTCTTTTTCCTTAAATTCCATATATATGTGTTACCATACGGTATTTGTCTTTCTCTTTCTGACTTCACTCTGTATGACAGACTCTAGGTCTATCCACCTCATTACAAATAGCTCAATTTCATTTCTTTTTATGGCTGAGTAATATTCCATTGTATATATGTACCACATCTTCTTTATCCATTCATCCAATGATGGACACTTAGGTTGTTTCCATCTCTGGGTTATTGTAAATAGAGCTGCAATGAACATTTTGGTACATGACCCTTTTTGAATTTTGGTTTTCTCGGAGTATATGCCCAGTAGTGGGATTGCTGGTTCATATGGTACTTCTATTTGTAGTTTTTGAAGGAACCTCTATACTGTTCTCCACAGTGGCTGAACCAATTCACATTCCCACCAATAGTGAAAGAGTGTTCCCTTTTCTCCATACCCTCTCCAGCACTCTAGATATTTTGATGATGGCCATTCTGACTGGTGTGAGATGACATCTCATTGTAGTTTTGATTTGCATTTCTCTAGTGATTAAAGTTGTTGAACATTCTTTCATGCGTTTGTTGGCAGTCTATATATCTTTTTGAGAGAAATGTCTATCTAGGTCTTCTGCCCATTTTTGGATTGGGTTTTTTGTTTTTTCGTTATTGAGCTGCATGAGCTGCTTGTAAATTTTGGAAATTAATCCTTTGTCAGTTGCTTCATTTGCAAATATTTTCTCCCATTCTGAGGGTTGTCTTTTGGTCTTGTTTATGGTTTGCTTTGCTGTGCAAAACTTTGAAGTTTCACTAGGTCCCATTTGTTTATTTTTGTTTTTATTTCCACTTCTCCAGGAGGTGTGTCAAAAAGGATCTTGCTGTGCTTTATGTCATAGAGTGTTCTGCCTATGTTTTCCTCTAAGAGTTTGATAGCTTCTGGCCTTACATTTAGGTCTTTAATCCATTTTGAGCTTATTTTTGTGTATGGTGTTAAGGAATGATCTAATCTCATACTTTTACATGTACCTGTCCAGTTTTCCCAGCACCACTTATTGAAGAGGCTGTCCTTTCTCCACTGTACATTCCTGCTTCCTTTATCAAAGATAAGGTGACCATACGTGCATGGGTTTATCTCTGGGCTTTCTATCCTGTTCCATTGATCTATCTTTCTGTTTTTGTGCCAGTACCATACTGTCTTGATTACTGTAGCTTTGTAGTATAGTCTGAAGTCAGGGAGCCTGATTCCTCCAGCTCCATATTTTGTTGTCAAGATTACTTTGGCTATTCAGGGTCATTTGTGTTTCCATACAAATTGTGAAATTTTTTGTTCTAGTTCTGTGAAAACTGCCAGTGGTAGTTTGATAGGGAATGCATTGAATCTATAGATTGCTTTGGGTAGTAGAGTCATTTTCACAATGTTGATTCTTCCAATCCAAGAACATGGTATATCTCTCCAACTATTTGTATCATCTTTATTTTCTTTCATCAGTGTCTTATAATTTTCTGCATACAGGTCTTTTGTCTCCTTAGGTAGGTTTATTCCTAGATATTTTATTCTTTTTGTTGCAATGGTAAATGGGAGTGTTTTCTTGATTTCACTTTCAGAGTTTTCATCATTAGTGTATAGGAATGCCAGAGTTTTCTGTGCATTAATTTTGTATCCTGCAACTTTACCAAATTCATTGATTATCTCTAGTAGTTTTCTGGTAGCATCTTTAGGATTCTCTATGTATAGGATCATGTCATCTACAAACAGTGACAGCTTTACTTCTTCTTTTCTGATTTGGATTCCTTTTATTTCCTTTTAATCTCTGATTGTTGTGGCTAAAACTTCCAAAACTATGTTGAATAAGAGTGGTGAGAGTGGGCAACCTTGTCTTGTTCCTGATCTTAGTGGGAATGCTTTCAATTTTTCACCATTGAGGATGATGTTGGCTGTGGGCTTGTCATATATGGCCTTTATTATGTTGAGGAAAGTTCCATCTATGCCTACTTTCTGCAGGGTTTTTTTTTTATCATAAATCGGTGTTGAATTCTCTCAAAAGCTCTCTCTGCATCTACTGAGATGATCATATGGTTTTTCTCCTTCAAATTGTTAACATGGTTTATCACATTGATAGATTTGCGTATATTGAAGAATCCTTGCATTACTGGAATAAACCCCACTTGATCATGCTGTATGATCCTTTTAATGTGCTGTTGGATTCTGTTTGCTAGTATTTTGTTGAGGATTTTTGCATCTATGTTCATCAGTGATATTGGCCTGTAGTTTTCTTTCTTTGTGTCATCGTTGTCTGGTTTTGGGATCAAGGTGATGGTGGCCTCATAGAAGGAATTTGGAAGTGTTCCTCCCTCTGCTATATTTTGGAAGAGTTTGAGAAGGATAGATGTTAGCTCTTCTCTAAATGTTTGGTAGAAGTTGCCTGGAAGCCATCTGGTCCTGGGCTTTTGTTTGTTGGAAGATATTTAATCACAGTTTCAATTTCAGTGCTTGTGAGTGGTCTGTTTATATTTTCTACTTCTTTCTGGTCAGTCTCAGAAGGTTGTGCTTTTCTAAGAATTTGTTCGTTTCTTCCAGGTTGTCAATTTTATTGGCGTATCGTTGTTTCTGGTAGTCTCTCATGATCCTTTGTATTTCTGCAGTGTCAATTGTTACTTCTCCTTTTTCATTTCAAATTCTGTTGATTTGAGTCTTCTCCCTTTTTTTTCTTGATGAGTCTGGCTAATGGTTTATCAATTTTGTTTATGTTCTCAAAGAACCATCTTTTAATTTTATGTATCTTTGCTATAGTTTCTTTCATTTCCTTTTGATTTATTTCTGATCTGATCTTTATGATTTCTTTCCTTCTGCTAACCTTGGGGTTTTTTTTTTTTTTTTTGTTCTTTCTCTAATTGCTTTAGATGTAAGGTTAGGTTGCTTAACTGTGATATTTCTTGTTTTTTGAGGTAGTATTGTATTGCTATAAACTTCCCTCTTAGATCTGCTTTTGCTGCATCACATAGGTTTTGGGTCATCGTGTTTTCATTGCCATTTGTTTCTATGTATTTTTTTATTCCTCTTTGATTTCTTCAGTGATCTCTTGTTTATTAAGTAGTGTATTATTCAACCTCTATATGTTTGTATTTTTTATAGAATTTTTCCTGTAATTGATATCTAGTCTCATAGTGCTATGGTCAGAAATGATACTTGATACAATTTCTATTTTCTTAGATTTACCAAGGCTTCATTTGTGACCCAAGATATGATCTGTCCTGGAGAGTGTTCCATGAGCACTTGAGAAGAAAGTTTATTCTGTTGTTTTTGTATGGAATGTCCTATAAATATCAATTAAGTCCATCTTGTTTGTTGGTTGGTGGTGTTGTTGTTTTTTTTGTGGTACGCAGGCCTCTCACTGTTGTGGCCTCTCCCATTGCGGAGCACAGGCTCCGGACGTGCAGGCTCAGCGGCCATGGCTCACAGGCCTAGCTGCTCTGTGGCATGTGGGATCTTCCCGGACTGGGGCAGGAACCCGTGTGCCCCGCATTGGTAGGCGGACTCTCAACCACTGTGCCACCAGGGAAGCCCAGTCCATCTTGTTTAATGTATCATTTAAAGCTTTTTTTTCTATATTTATTTTCATTTTGGTTGATCTGTCCATTGGTGAAAGGGGGGTGTTTAAGTCCCCTACTATGAATGTGTTACTGTCTATTTCCCCTTTTATGGCTGTTAGTATTTGCCTTATGTACTGAGGTTCTCCTATTTTGGGTGCATAAATATTTACAATTTTTATATCCTCTGCTTGGATTGATTCCTTAATCAATATGTAGTGTCCTTCTTTGTCTCATACAATGGTCTTTATTTTAAAGTCTATTTTATCCAGTAGGAGTATTCTTACTCTAACTTTCTTTTGATTTCCATTTGCATGGAATATCATTTTCCATCCCCTCAATTTCAGTCTGTTTGTGTCCGTATTTCTGAAATGGGTCTCTTGTAGACAGCATATATATATATATATATATATATATATATATATATATGTGTGTGTGTGTGTGTGTGTGTGTGTGTGTGTGTGTGTGTGTGTGTGTGTGTGTGTCTTGTTTTTGTATCCATTCATTGAGTCTTTGTCTTTTTACTGGAGCTTTTAATGTATTTACATTTAAGGTCATTGTCAGTGTGTATGCTCCTCTTACCGTTTTCTTAATTGTTTGGGGTTTGTTATTGTAGGTCTTTTCCTTCTCTTGAGTTTCCTGCTTAGAGAAGTTCCTTTAGCATTTGTTGTAAAGCTGGTTTCCTGGTGCTGAATTTGCTTAGCCTTTGCTTCTCTGTAAAAGTTTTAATTTCTCTGTCATATCTGAATTATATCCTTGCGAGGTAGAGTAATCTTGATTGTAGGTTTTTCCCTTTCATCACTTTAAATATGTCCTGCCACTCCCTTCTGGCTTGCAGAGTTTCTGCTAAAAGATCATCTGTTAACCTTATGAGATTTTGCTTGTATATTATTTGTTATTTTTCCCTTCTTGCTTTTAATATTTTTTCTTTGTATTTACCTTTTGATAGTTTGATTAATATTTGTCTTGGTGTGTTTCTCCGCTACTTGGATTTATCCTGTATGGGACTCTCTGTGCTTCCTCGACTTGATTAACTATTTCTTTTCCCATATTAGGAATGTTTTCAACTATAATCTCTTCAAATATTTTCTCAGTCCCTTTTATTTTCTCTTCTTCTTCTGGGATCCCTATAATTCGAATGTTTGTGTATTTAATGTTGTCCCAGAGGTCTCTGAGACTGTCCTCACTTCTTTTCATTTTTTCCCTTTATTCTGTGCTGCAGTAGTTATTTCCACTACTTTATCTTCAGGTCACTTATCCCTTCCTCTGCCTCAGTTATTGTGCTATTGATTCCTTCTAGAGAATTTTAAATTTCATTTATTGTGTTGTTCATCATTGTTTGTTTGTTCTTTAGTTCTTCTAGGTCCTTGTTAAACATTTCTTGTATTTTATCCATTCTATTTCCAAGATTTTGGGTCATGTTTACTGTCATTACTCTGAATTCTTTTTAAGGTAGACTGCCTATTTCCTATTCATTTGTTTGGTCTGGTGGGTTTTTACTTTGCCTTTTCATCTGCTGTGTGTTTCTCTGTCTTCTCATTTTGCTTAACTTACTGTGTTTGAGTCCCAGGACTTTAACGTAGAGACTTTGTATCAATGATTTCTTTCAGTGACATTATTTGAGGTATTCATTTTGTTTGTGATCTTAATAAATGGAAAGAAAGAGGCAAAACAAAAGGAATAGGACTTGACCTAAGGAAGATTTATATTCTCTAAATACTTAATCCATTGTGTTTGTGTAACTATGATTCTTAGTAAATGAAAATTTGAGGTAATTTTGGCAAGTATTTTAGCTGTAACAGAAATTTATTTCCAGTGGATTCAGTTGTTTGGAATTCTGACTGATAATGAGTTAAATAAATTTTACAGAGAAAAGATTTTTTGCATTTGTTTGTTTTTTAATTAGGAGTTTCTGACCTGTTCAAATTATTTGGATTTGGTTGTATGTGGAGCTATTAAACAATCTTGGTGTTTAAGGCACTTCATGGCATGTAGCTGCTAACTGAAAGATGCACAACCTAAACGTTGGGAGTTGTTTTTTTCAGGGCTTTTACTGAAGACTGAAGCCCATGAGTCAGTGTCTCAGATAGCTCTGAGGGACTGATCCAAAGAGGTAAGGGAGGGGCCAGCATATAGAAGAGTTTTGCAACAGAAAAACAGGTAAAAGTTTACTGTTTATAAAAGAAAGCAGATATGTCACATTAAGGAATTTAGTGCTTTCCCATGTATGGGAAGATGGAAGAGTCTGGCTCACTGAAATCATTGCTTTGATATGCACTTCAGCTATCTGGAGCCAGTATCCTGTGTTTCCTCAGGGTGTACCATTGGAGGTGCCTGCTTTGCTTACTGATATGACAGATGACATTCTTCCTCTACAAGCCACACTCACCTATAAGAGGTCAGGAAATGATTTTGACCTAGTTTCTAGGTGTTGCCACCTAAGTTACCTGAATGATAGCCTTCAGTACCCAGATCAAAGGAATAAAAGAATGGATGCTGGCCCTGCAGTTGGGTCTTATAAGCAGGAGAAACTAATGAAAATGACCTGGATGCAGAATACACCAGTGTGGGGTGACTCTCAGATGAAGAAAGAGGAGTCTCCACAACTCAGAAAGGGACAGGAACCAAGTCACCGTACCTTCAAGGCCTAAGAGAAAGGAGACAGAAGCATCAAGAAAAAGAGATGCAGAGAGGTGGACGGGGTGATAGAAATTAGAAACGGCCACTAAAGTGGTCTAGGTGTCGAGACACTGGAAAAGGCTTGCAGCACTCTGTGCTGCCAGAAAGTGCCTGACTGTGTAAAAGTTCTGTCTTATTCACCCCTAGATATGGGTTATTCTTGGTAATGATGCTGTGCCTGTTAAAGAACTTTAAATCATGTGCACTTCACTGTTTATGAAAGCAGTAAGCCATGTATTGTATGTTAGCTATTACATATCTGTGAAATCCAACTCAGGATAAAATTGTGGGCTCTTCAGTGTGTGTGGGGAAAAAACCTTGGAGGAATTACATTTTCTCAGGCCTGCCATATACTGACAGATTACTATAAAGCTACCTTTAAAAAACTTTATTTTTTACAGTTTTACATTTACAGCAAAATTCAGCAGAAAGTTCCCATATTCCACTGCTCCTACACATACACAACCTCCCCATCACTTACCAAAGGGCACATTTTTTACAACTGATGAATATATATTGACATATCATCATTACCCAGCATTCATCTTTATATTAGGCTGTCTCTTGGTACTGTACATTCTGTGAGTTTGGACCTACATATACTGACATGTATGTATCATTATAGTATCTTTTAGAATATTTTTACTTCTCTAAAAATATTCTGGTTTCTAGCTATTAATTCCCCCTTACAACCTGTGGCAATGACTGATTCTTTTGCTGTAGGATACACAGTTTTTGCCTTTTCCAGATTGTCATATACTTGGAATCATATAGCATGCAGACTTTTCAGATGGGCTTTTGTCACTTGTATATTTTTTCACATATATATTTTAGGTTTCCTCATATCTTTTTATGGCTTTCTGACTTTTTATTTCTTATTTTTAGTGCTGAATAATACTGTATGATCTGGATGTAATAAAGTTTATTTACCATTCACCTGTTGAAGAGCATCTAGGTTGCTTGCAGGTTTTGGCAGTTTTGAGTTATGAACCTTCTTCAGTGTGCAGGGTTTTTTTTTTTTTTTTTCAGTGTGCAGGTTTTTATGTAGATATAAAATTTCAGCTCTTTTGGGTAAATACCAAGGAGTGTGACTGCTGGATCACATGGTAAGAGTATGTTTAGTTTTGTGAGAAACTGCCAAAGTGGCTGTAGCATTTTGCATTCTTTCCAGCAGTGAATGGGAGTTCCTGTTACTCCACATCCTCACCAGCATTTGATGTTGTCAGTGTCTTCATTTTGGCCATTCTAACAGGTGTGTAGTGGAATCTCACTGTTGTTTTAATTTTCATTTTCCTGATGACGTATGATTTAGAGCATCTTTTTTTCATATGCTTTGCTGTCTGTTCATCTTCTTCAGTGAGGTGTCCATTAATTGGTGGTGGCCCATTTAATTGAGTTCTTTGTTCTCTCACTGTTGAGTTTTAAGTATTCTTTCTATATTTTGGATAACAGTTCTGATCAGATGTGTCTTTTGCGAATGTTTCCTCCCAGTCTGTGATTTGTTGTCTCACATGTGTTGACATTGGCTTTCACTGAGCAGAAGTTTTAATTTTAATGAAGTTGAGCTTACCCATTATTTCTTTCATGGATCCTGCCTTTGGTATTGTATCTAAAATGACATTTCCAAACCAAGGTCCTCTTAGTTTTCTCCTATGTAATCTTCTAAGAGTTTTATAGTTTTGCATTTTATATTTAGGCCTTGAGTTAAATTTCGTGAAGGGTGTGAAGTCTGTCTAGGTGATTTTTTTTTTTTTTTTTTTTGCATGTGGATGTCCACTTGTTCCAGCATCATTTTTTGAAAGACTATCTTTGCTATCATATTATTTTGCCACTACCACACTATCTTGATTACTGTAGCTTTATATTGTCTTGAGGTCTGATAGGTTCTGATAGGTTCTCCAGCTTTGTTCTTCTTCAGTATTGTGTTGGCTGTCCTGGGCCTATTGCCACTTTAGGATCAATTTGTTGATGTCCACAAAATAAGTTGCTAGAATTTTGATTGGGATTGTTTTGAATCTATAAAGCATGCTGGAAAAAAGTAACATCCTGACAGTATTGAATCTTTCCCATCCATGAACATGGAATGTCTCTTCATTTATTTAGTTCTTCTTTGTTTCAGTTCATCAGAGATTTGTAATTTCTTTGTATAGCTCCTGTACAAGTTTTGTTAGACTTATAACTAAGTATTTCACTTTTGGTGGTGCCATGTGAATGGTATTGTGTTTTAAATTTCAGATCTACTTGTTTATTGATGGTATTTAGGAAAGCAGTTGACTTTTATATATTAACCTTATATCCTACAGTCTTGTTATAATCATTTATTAGTTACTGGAAGTTTTTTTGGTCATTTTTTTCCAGATTTTTCATATAAAGGTCAAGTCATCTGCAAACAAATCCTTAAGTAAAAATCAACCATTAAAAATATTTGAGGCTGTGAAATGTTAGTTCTTTAGTTGTCAGTGCTAATGTTAATTTGTATGTGTGATGCTAAGAGGTAATTAATAAGGTGAATATGAAGTTCTTATCTGTATGCATGTATGTAATTTAATGGATCTATTGTAAAATAAAATATTTTCTTTCTATTTAGCCTTTTCTGGATATTCAACAAATACTAAGTACAGCCCACTCCAAACAAAAGCAGAAATAGCAAGTCATCAGGACAGGGTGAGTAAAAATGAGTGTTTTTACACTAGAAGCAGCTTGTGTATTCTTTATATACTGATAACATCACTTATTATGATTTACTTAATTCCTTTGATAGGAAGAGAAAAGTTTCATTTTAAAGCCTCAGCCCATCTAACAAAAAATTGCTTGTATCCCTCTGTGTATTTCATAGGGCTAGATTCACCCAACATTTGGAAAGATTTGGCGATGTCCAGGCCCGAGCTCACAGGGCTGCTTCCCTGTATTAGTGGGAGGACAGCTCTGTCCCTTGGCAGATTTAGCATCTGCCGTTCTTCCCTGGTCTCTGTATTCCCAGAGAAATCTTGCCTGCGATGGTGTTTGACCAGAAGGTGCCGGTGCTCTTTGCCAGTGGTGCCGGGTTCTTTGTGTGCCACCGTGTTCCATCCCTTCATCCTCTTGTCTTTGGTGTCTGGGAGGGGGGACAGGAGACATCTTGGAGACCAAGCCTCCCATCCTAGTGTCTCAGTGCCTAAACCAGAGTGTCTCTTTTAGTGCTATGGTTCTCACATTCTAGTGCACCAACAAAAAACACCTGGGGCATCAGTTCAAAGTGTGAGCCCCATCCCCATTTCCATAGAAACTGTCTCATTACCATGCTGGCTGCCCCTGGAAGAGGCAGGGCTCCCTGCCAGCAAACGGCCCACAATTAAGTGTCCCCTCCTCGCTCGGCTGCCAGAGATGGTTCCCAACCCCAGCCAGTGTGGTTCAGAAGGGATGTCAGTATGCCCGCTTTCTGGAGCGATCAGATATCTGCGTGGGGATTTTTCTCGGCGTCTTAGACACATGAGCTCGCCCCATCCTGTGACCAGGTGATGCGCCTGTTACGAGATCCCAGACGTCGGCCTTCCTGCGATTTTCACTGGGTGCTGTGTGAGCAGGCCTGCCAGGTGCCCCGAAGATGCTGAACAAAAGACATGTGACCCATTAGGTTTAAAATCACTTCCTGGGCATTGCCCTTTGTCCCCTTGCTCGGAAGGCATTTTGTCACCAGGCTCCAGGGCCAGCAGGCTTCTCCAGAAGTGGGTGGAGGGGTCTCTCTCCTCCACGAGGGGCTCAGAGGGGCTGCCCTGGGTCTACAAGCCCTCCCTGTCCCGTGCAGTCACCATGTCCTCGATTCGTCCCCACATGTGTGTCACTGGGTATGGAAGAGGGGGAGTGAGTGTGGGGGACCTTCTCAGGGGGACCTGGGGAAGACGCGGGGTTTCTTCTGAAGGAGCTGGAGGTGGAGTTTTAACAAGGCCTGGAGTGGGTCCTAGCACCTGTTTAAATAAGCACTGCAGGCGACTGACTTTCAGGTAGTGGGAAGCCATGCTTTGAGCAACAGGGTTTCCTAGGTGAGATCTGTGGGTAGTAAGCAGAAGAGAGGATGAAAAAAAGTATGACAAAGTTTGCTCATTACAATGTGTAAATCAATACCTTGAAAAAGAAAATTGTTGCCAGTTCCAGGGCTCCACATGGGTAGAAAGCTGTTTGGTGACCCGGGCCTTCTGTGTCTAAGTGAGCCAGCCCCTCTGCCAGGGCTGTTTGATATGCCAGGGATGGGAGGTCATGGAGAGACTGGGTGACCCCGTGAATTGCAAGCTATTCAGAAACTTAGATGACAATGCTAACAACTGTAGAAATCATTTCTCACAGCTTCTTTTTGTGGAAAAAAAATGTAATTTGTCTTTAGCTTTGCAGATTAAAATGAGAGCTGACCCAGATGAAGCAAGAACTGAAGTACAAAGAAAAGGGGGTGGAGACCCTGCAAGAGTGAGTGGCCTGCAGTGACAGAGGGAGAGTTTCCCTGCGATTTCCTGTTTGGTGCCGGGACATGTGTCCTAAAGCTTCACGGGTGTTCACTTTTATGCTTTTATTTATGCTCATTATTTCCCTAAATTAAAAAAAATTGTATTGAGTATAGTTGATTTACAGTGTTGTGTTAGTTTCAGGTATACAGCAAAGTGATTCTGTTATGTATATACATATACATATATATTCTTTTCCATTATAGGTTATTACATAATATTGAGTATAGTCCCCTGTGCTATGCAGTAGGTCTTTGCTGGTTATCAATTTTATATTTAGTAGTGTGTATATGTTAATCACAGAATCTGTTCTTTGAAGATACTCAGCTTTTAAAATACTTGAGAAACAAGATCCTTATTTTTATATTATGCTCATTATCTCTAGCTACATACTTTATATATGTAGATAAAGCTGTATAATCATTATTAAATTAAATTTTCTTAATTAGAAGTACATTAATTTAAAAATTAAGTTCTCCTTTCTCATTAGCCATACTCAAGTGCTTATTAGCTGTACGTGGTTAGTTCAGCTTTTCTCTACGTCAACGCAATTGACATTTTCAGTTGTCCTATGATATTTTATGGAGGATGTGCTGTCCATTGTATGATATTTGGCAGCATCCCTGGGTTCTCCCCACTGGATACCAGTGGCACCTCTTGATTGTGACAATCAAAAATGTTCTCCAGTACTGGTAGATATCTCCTAGGTGGACACATTACCCCTCAGTTGAGAACCACCAGGCTAATGACGACTGTATTGGACAACTCAAATAATAGAACATTTCCATCATTACAGAATGTTCTATTTGACAATATAGTTTATAGGTCTTCCTCCTGAAGTCATCTTTACAATTATTCCTATTATATTCCTTATTTTCCTATTAAGAGTTTGGGGATGAATTTCTTATAATTTGTGAGCTATATTAAGTTAATGAACAAGTGTTATTTTACCAATGATAACATTACTGGTTTACTTTTTGGATGAAATTATTCTTGATTTATATCCTATCTTCATTTCCTGAACTTGAGCACAGGCTTCACATTTTCTGTGCCTACGTTTCTCATTGATTTGTGAATGGTAATCATTCTGATAACAGCAGCAGCATCTAATACATAGCTTTCAGTTTATGGTGGGAATCCATGTGGTTACTATTATTGGTAAATGTAGAAGCATTCCACTCTTTGCATCCAATATGCAGATTCAAAAATCCTGTGTCAGATGTGACTGCAGTATTGTTGTTTATAAGGTAAAAGATAAATGTCACTGTTCAACAAATATATTATTTCAATGTCATATAAAGGTAATTAACATAGGTCAAGTCCTGTTCTTTAATACTTGGTTGAAATTAATTTTCTTAATTATCTAGACTGGTTGGGTTTATGAGTCATTTGTCTTTTGCGGGGGAGGGGTTGTTGCTGTTGTTGTTGTTTTATGGACATTACAACTCTGGAATTTACTCATCTTATAACTGGAAGTCCGTACCATTTGACCAGCATCTCCACATTTCCCCCACCCTTTAGTCCCTGGTAACCACTACTCTATTCTCTGTTTCTGTGAATTCAATTTTTTTTTTAGATTCCACATATAAGTGAAATAATACAATATTTTTCTTTTCTGTCTGACTTATTTCACTTAGCATAAAGCCTCCAGCTCTCTTTAGGTTATCACAGATGGTAAGATACCATTCTTTTTAGTGGCTGAATAATATTGCACTGTGTGTGTGTATATCTTCATCCAGTCATCTGTCAGTGGATCATTAGGTTCTTTCTGTGACTTGGTTATTGTGAATAATGCTGCAGTGAATATGGGAGTGCATATTATTTGATGGAGGTTTCATTTCCTTGTAATATATACCAAGAAGTAGAAATGCTGGATCATATGTTAGCTCTATTTTTATTTTTTTTTGAAGAACCTCCATTATGTTTTCTGTAGTAGTTGTATTGCCACCAACAATGTACAAGAATTCCCTTTTCTCCATATCCTCATCAACAGCATTTCTCATCATTTTGATGATAGCCATTCTGACAGGTGTCAGGTGGTATCTCATTGTGGTTTTGATTTGAATTTACCTGAGTCTTAATGATATTAATCATATTTTCATGTGCCTATTGACCATCTGTAGGTCTTCTTAGGAAACTGTCTATTCAGATCCTCCCCTTATATATTTATTTATTTTTAATAAATGAGTTTTTAATCAGTAATTTCCCTTTTTTGTTTTTAGGCCACTTGGAATTGAATTTCTTTTCTTATTTATTTATTTATTACATCTTTATTAGAGTATAATTGCTTCACAATTGTGTGTTAGTTTCTTCTGTATAACAAAGTGAATCAGCTATACATATACATATACATATACATATATCCCCATATCCCCTCCCTGTTGTGTCTCCCTCCCACCCTCCCTATCCCACACCTCTAGGTGGTCACAAAGCACTGAGCTGATCTCCCTGTGCTATGTGGTTACTTCCCACTAGCTATCTCTCCTTATTTTTAAATTGGATTGTTTGTTATTTTGCTATTGAATTGTATGAGTTTTTAATATATTTTGGATATAACCTGTGTTAATTCCAATGGCAAGGAACTTTTTCCCTGTGTTTCTTAGAGAAATATTACATTTGCAGGTCTTACATTTAATTTAAATCCTTAATCCGTTTGAAGTTAATTTTTGTGAATGGTGTAAGATATGTGTCCAGTTTCACTGTTCTGCATATGAATATCCAGTTTTCCCAATACCATTTATTGAAGAGATTTTTCTTTCCCCTTGAGTATTCTTGGCTGCCTTGTCAAATATTAGTTTAACCTATAGTGGGCTCTCAGTCTGGCTACATTGGTCTATATGTCTCTTTATATCAGAACCATACTGTTTTGATAACTATAGTTTTGTCATATAGTTTAAAATCAGATAGTTTGATTCCTCCAGCTTTGTTCCTTCTCATTATTGCTTTGGCTTTATGAGATCTGTTTTACACATTTAGAATTGTTCTTTACTAATTCTGTGAAAAATGTCTTTGGAGTTTTGATAGGGATTGCATGGAGTCTATAGATGCCTTTGAATGGCATGGATATTTTAACAGTGTTATCTCTTCTGATCATTGACATGAGAAACCTTTCATTCATGTTTCTCATTTCTTTCATTACTGTCTTGTAGGTTTCAGTGTATAGAACTTTCACTTCCTTGCTTAAACTTATTCCTAGTATTTTGTTGGTCTTGGTGCTATTGTGAATGCATTATTTTTCTTTATTTCTCTTTCTGATATTTCATTGTAGTGTGTAGAAACACAACTGACGTTTGTACCTTGGTACTGAATGTTGCAACTTTGCTGAATTTGTTTATTAGGACTGTTTTGTTGGTGGTGTCTTCAGGATTTTCCATATACAGGAATATGTCACATGGAGAGAGAGACTTCTTCCTTTCCAGTTTGAAGTTTCTTTTCTTGCCTAATTGCCCTGGCTAGGAATTCCAGTACTATGTTGAGTAAAAGTGGCTAGAGCATGCCTCTTATCATCTTAGAGTAAAAGGTTTCTTTCAGCCTTTCACCTGAGTGTATTAGCTGCAGATTTGTCATGCTATGTCCTATATTATGTTGAGGTATGTCCTTTCTACAACCAATTTGTTGAGAACGTTTATCATGAAAACATGTTGAAAATTATCAAATAATTTGTATGACTTTTATTTATTTATTTATTTATTTTTTATTTTAACATCTTTATTGGGTATAATTGCTTTACAATGGTGTGTTAGTTTCTACTTTATAAAAAAGTGCATCAGTTATACATATACATATGATCCCATATCTCTTCCCTCTTGCATCTCTCTCCCTCCTACCCTCCTAATCCCGTGCCTCCAGGCGGTCACAAAGCACCGAGCTGATCTCCCTGTGCTTTGCGGCTGCTTCCCACTAGCTATCTAACTTATGTTTGGTAGCGTATATATGTCCATGCCTCTCTCTCGCTTTGTCACAGCTCACCCTTCCCCTTCCCCATATCCTAAAGTCCGTTCTCTAGTAGGTCTGTGTCTTTATTCCTGTCTTACCCCTAGGTTCTTCATGACATTATTTTTTCTCAAATTTCATATATATGTGTTAGCATACGGTATTTGTCTTTCTCTTTCTGACTTACTTCACTCTGTTGACAGACTCTAGGTATATCCACCTCATTACATATAGCTCAATTTCGTTTCTTTTATGGCTGAGTAACATTCCATTGCATATATGTGCCACATCTTCTTTATCCATTCATCCGATGATGGGCACTTAGGTTGTTTCCATCTCCGGGCTATTGTAAATAGAGCTGCAATGATCATTTTGGTATATGACTCTTTTTGAATTATGGTTTTCTCAGGGTATATGCCCAGTAGTGGGATTGCTGGGTCATATGGTAGTTCTATTTGTAGTTTTTAAAGGAGCCTCCATACTGTTTTCCATAGTGGTGGAACCAATTCACATTCCCACCAAAAGTTCAAGAGTGTTCCCTTTTCTGCACACCCTCTCCAGCATTTATTGTTTCTATATTTTTTTATGTAGGCCATTCTGACTGGTGTGAGATGATATCTCATTGTAGTTTTGATTTGCATTTCTCTAATGATTAATGACGTTCAGCATTGTTTCATGTGTTTGTTGGCAGTCTGTATATCTTCTTTGCAGAAATGTCTATTTAGGTCTTCTGCCCATTTTTGGATTAGGCTGCTTGTTTCTTTGTTATTGAGCTGCATGAGGTGCTTGTAAATTTTTGAAATTAGTCCTTTGTCAGTTGCTTCATTTGCAAATATTTTCTCCCATTCTGAGGGTTGTCTTTTGGTCTTGTTTATGGTTTGCTTTGCTGTGCAAAATCTTTACAGTTGCATTAGGTCCCATTTGATTATTTTTGTTTTTATTTCCATTTCTCTAGGAGGTTGGTCAAAAAGGAACTTGCTGTGATTTATGTCATAGAATGTTCTGCCTATGTTTTCCTCTAAGAGTTTGATAGTTTCTGGGCTTACATTTAGGTCTTTAATCCGTTTTGAGCTTATTTTTGTGTATGGTGTTAGAGAGTGATCTAATCTCATACTTTTACATGTACCTGTCCAGTTTTCCCAGCACCACTTATTGAAGAGGCTCTCCTTTCTCCACTGTACATTCCTGCCTCCTTTATCAAAGATAAGGTGACCATATGTGCTTGGGTTTATCTCTGGGCTTTCTATCCTGTTCCATTTATCTATCTTTCTGATTTTGTGCCAGAACCATAGTGTCTTGATTACTGTAGTTTTTAGTATAGTCTGAAGTTACGGAGCCTGATTCCTCCAGCTCTGTTTTTTGTTCTCCAGATTGTGTTGGCTATTCAGGGTCTTTTGTGTCCATACAAATTGTGAATTTTTTTGTTCTAATTCTGTGAAAAATGCCACTGGTAGTTTGATAGGGATTACATTGAATCTGTAGATTGCTTTGGGTAGTAGAGTCATTTTCACAAAGTTGATTCTTCCAATGCAAGAACATGGTATATCTCTCTATCTATTTGTATCATCTTTAATTTCTTTTATCAGTGTCTTATAATTTTCTGCATACAGGTCTTTTGTCTCCTTAGGTAGGTTTATTCCTAGATATTTTCTTCTTTTTGTTGCAGTGATAAATGGGAGTGTTTTCTTGATTTCAATTTCAGAGTTTTCATCATTAGTGTATAGGAATGCCAGAGTTTTCTGTGCATCCGTTTTGTATCCTGCAACTTTACCAAATTAATTGACAAGATCTAATAGTTTTCTGGTAACATCTTTAGGATTCTCTATGTATAGTATCATGTCATCTGCAAACAGTGACAATTTTACTTCTTCATTTCTGATTTGGATTCTTTTTATTTACTGTTCGTCTCTGGTTGCTGTCGTTAAAATTTCCAAAACTATATTGAATAAGGGTGGTGAGAGTGGGCAACCTTGTCTTATTCCTGATCTTAGTGGAAATGCTTTCAGTTTTTCACCATTGAGGATGATGTTGGCTCTGGGTTTGTCATATATGGCCTTTATTATGTTGAGGAAAGTCCCCTCTATGCCTACTTTCTGCAGGGTTTTTATCATAAACTGTTGTTGAATGTTGTCAATAGCTTTCTCTGCATATATTAAGAGGATCATATGGTTTTTTTCTCCTTCAATTTGTTAATATGGTGTATCACGTTGATTGATTTGTGTGTATTGAAGAATCCTTGCATCCTGGAAGAAACCCCAATTGATCATGGTTTATGATCCTTTTAATGTGGTGTTGGATTCTGTTTGCTAGTATTTTGTTGATGATTTTTCAATCTATGTTCATCAGTGATATTGGCGTGTAGTTTTCTTTCTTTGTGAAATCCTTGTCTGGTTTTAGTATCAAGGTGATGGTGGCCTCGTAGAATGAATTTGAGATTGTTCCTCCTTCTGCTACATTTTGGAAGAGTTTGAGAAGGATAGTTCTTAGCTCTTCTCTAAATGTTTGATAGAAGTCGCCTGTGAAACCATCTGGTCCAGGGCTTTTATTTTTTGGAAGATTTTTAATCACAGTTTCAGTATCAGTGCTTACGATTGTTGTGTTCATATTTTCTATTTCTTCCTGATTCCGTCTTGGCAGGTTGTCCATTTCTAAGAATTTGTCCATTTCTTCTAGGTTGTCCATTTTATTGACATAGAGTTGCTTTTAGTAATCTCTCATGATCTTTTGTATTTCTTCAGTGTCAGTTGTTACTTCTCCTTTTTCATTTCCAATTTTATTGATTTGAGTCTTCTCCTTTTTTTCTTGATGAGTCTGGCTAATGGGTTATCTATTTTGTTTATCTTCTCAAAGAGCCAGCTTTTAGTTTTATGGATCTTTGCTATCGTTTCCTTCATTTCTTTTTCACTTATTTTTGATCTGATTATTATGATTTCTTTCATTCTGATAACTTTGGGGTTTTTTTGTTTTTCTTTCTCCAATTGCTTTAGGTGCAAGGTTAGGTTATTTATTTGAGATGTTTCCTGTTTCTTAAGGTAGGGTTGTATTGCTATAAAGTTCCCTCTTAGAACAGCTTTTGCTGCATCCCATAGGTTTTGGGTCGTCGTGTCTCCATTGTCATTTGTTTCTACGTATTTTTTTTATTTCCTCTTTGATTTCTTCAGTGATCACTTCGTTATTAAGTAATGTATTGTTTATCGTCCATGTGTTTGTATTTTTCAGAGATATTTCCTGTAGTTTATATCTAGTCTCATAGCGTGTGGTAGGAAAAGATACTTGATACAATTTTCTTAAATTTACCAAGGCTTGATTTTGTACCCAAGTTATGATCTGTCCCGGAGAATGTTCCATGAGCACTTGAGAAAAATATGTATTCTGTTGTTTTTGGATGGAGTTTCCTATAAATATCAATTAAGTCCATCTTGTTTAATGTATCATTTAAAGCTTGTGTTTCCTTATTCATTTTCAATTTGGATGATCTGTCCATTGGTGAAAGTGGGGTGTTAAAGTCCCCTACTATGAATATGATACTATCGATTTACCCTTTTATGTCTGTTAGTATTTGCGTTAGTAGGTGCTCCTATGTTGGGTGCATGAATTGTATCGTCTTGGATCGATCCAAGATGATCGATCAATTGTATCGTCTTGGATCGATCCCTTGATCATTATGTAGTGTCCTTCTTTGTCTCTTCTAATAGTCTTTATTTCAAAGTCTCTTTTGTCTGATATGAGAATTGCTACTCCAGTTTTCTTTTGGTTTCCATTTGCATGGAATATCTTTTTCCATCCCCTTACTTTCAGTCTGTATATGTCTCTAGGTCTGAAGTGGGGCTCCTGTAGACAGCATATATATGGGTCTTATTTTTGTATCCATTTAGCCAATCTGTGTCTTTTGGTGCGAACATTTATTCCATTTATATTTAAGGTAATTATCAATATGTATGTTCCTATTCCCATTTTTAAAATTGTTTTGTGTTCATTATTATAGGTCTTTTCCTTCTCTTGTGTTTCTTGCCTAGAGAAGTTCCTTTAGCATTTGTTGTAAAGCTGGTTTGGTGGTGCTGATTTCTCTTAGCTTTTGCTTGTTTGTAAAGGTTTTAATTTCTCCATCAAATCTGAATGATATCCTTGCTGGGTAGAGTGATCTTGGTTGCAGGTTTTTCTCCTTCATCACTTTCAATATGTCCTGCCACTCCCTTCTGGCTTGCAGAGTTTCTGCGAAAGGTCAGCTGTTAACCTTATGGGGATTCCCTTGTGTGTTATTTGTTGTTTTTCCTTTGCTGCTTTTAATATGCTTTCTTTGTATTTAATTGTTGACAGTTTGATTAATATGTGTCTTGGAGTATTTCTTCTTGGATTTATTCTGTATGGGACTCTCTGTGATTCCTGGACTTGATTATCTATTTCCTTTCCTATATTAGGGAAGTTTTCAACTATAATCTCTTCAAATATTTTCTCAGTCCCTTTCTTTTTCTCTTCTTCATCTGGAACCCCTATAATTCGAATGTTGGTGCATTTAATGTTGTCCCAGAGGTCTCTGAGACTGTCCTCAGTTCTTTTCATTCTTTTTTTCTTTACTCTGCTCTGCAGTAGTTATTTCCACTATTCTATCTTGAAGGTCACATATCCGTTCTTCTGCCTCAGTTATTCTGCTATTGATCCCATCTAGAGTATTTTTCTTTCATTTAATGTGTTGTTCATCATTGTTTGTTTCATCTTTAGTTCTTCTAGGTCCTTGTTAAATGTGTCTTGCATTTTGTCTATTCTATTTCCAAGATTTTGGATCATGTTTACTATCATTATTATGAATTCTTTTTCAGGTAGACTGCCTATTTCCTCTTCATTTGTTAGGTCTGGTGAGTTTTTATCTTGCTCCTTCATCTGCATTGTTTTTCTGTCTTCTAATTTTGCTTATCTTACCATGTTTGGGGTCTCCTTTTTGCAGGCTGCAGGTTAGTAGTTCACCTTGTTTTTGGTGTCTCTCCCCAGTGGCTAAGGTTGGTTCAGTGTGTTGTGTATGCTTCCTGGTGGAGGGCACTAGTGCCTGTGTTCTGGTGGATGAGGCTGGGTCTTGTCTCTCTGGTGGGCAGGTGCACATCTGGTGTGTTTTGCGGTGTCTCTGGACTTATTATGATTTTAGGCAACCTCTCTGCTAATGGGCGGGGTTGTGTTCTTGTTTTGTTAGTTGTTTGGCCTAGGTTGTCCAGCACTGTGGCTTGCTGGTCGTTGAGTGAAGCTGGGTGCTGGTGTTGAAATGGAGATGTCTGGGAGATTTTTGCAATTTGATATTATGTGGAGCTGGGAGGTCTCTTGTTGACCAGTGTCCTGAAGTTTACTCTTCCACCTCAGAGGCACAGCACTGACTTCTGGCTGCAACACCAAGAGTCTTTCATCCACACAGCTCAGAATAAAGGGGAGAAAAAGTAGAGAGAAAGAATTAGTAGAAGTAGGAAGAAAGAAAGAATGAAAGAAAGAAAGAAAGAAAGAAGGAAAGGAGGGAAGGAAGGAAGGAAGGAAGGAAGAAAGAAAGAAGAAAAGTAGCAAAGAAAGAAAGAAAGGAAGGAGGGATGGTGGAAGGAAGGAAGGAAGGAAAAAGGAAAGAAAGAAAGAAGATAAAGTAAAATAAAATATAATAAAGTTATTAAATTAAAAATAGTTATTAAGAAAAAAAGTTAAAAAAAAAAACCAAAACGGACAGATAGAACCTTAGGAAAAATGGTGGAAGCAAAGCTATACAGGCAAAATCTCATACAGAATCATACACATACACACTCACAAAAAGAGGAAAAAGGAAAAAAAACCCATAAATATTGTTCTCAAAGTCCACCTCCTCTATTTGCGATGATTCGTTGTCTAAAGCAGGGAAGGAGGGAAAGAAAGAAAGAAAGAAAGAAAGAAAGAAAGAAAGAAAGAAAGAAAGAGAAAAGAAAGGAAGGAAGGAAGGAAGGAGGGAAGGAAGGAAGGAAGAAAGAAAGAAAAGATAAAGTAAAATAAAGTTATTAAAATAAAAAATAATTATTAGGCAAAAAAAATTTTTTAAAATATGGACGGATAGAACCCTAGGACAAATGGTGGAAGCAAAGCTATACAGACAAAATCTCATACAGAAGCACACACGTACACACTCACAAAAAGAGGAAAAGGGGAAAAAATCATAAATCTTGCTCCCAAAGTCCACCTCCTCAATTTGGGATGATTCGTTGTCTATTCAGGTATTCCACAGATGCAGGGTACATCAAGTTGATTGTGGAGCTTTAATCCACTGCTTCTGAGGCTGCTGGGAGAGATTTCCCTTTCTCTTCTTTGTTCTCACAGCTCACAGGGGCTCAGCTTTGGATTTGGCCCCACCTCTGCGTGTAGGTCGCTGGAGGGCGTCTGTTTTTTGCTCAGACAGGACGGGGCTAAAGGAGCCACTGATTCGGGGGCTCTGGCTCACTCAGGTCAGGGGGAGGGAGGGGCGTGAAGTGCGGGGCAATCCTGCGGTGGCAGAGGCCGGTGTGATGTTGCACCAGCCTGGGGCCCGCTGTGTGTTCTCCCGGGGAAGTTGTCCCTGGATCCCGGGACCCTGGCAGTGGCGGGCTGCACAGGCTCCCTGGAAGAGGGGTGTGGATAATGACCTGTGCTCGCACACAGGCCCCTTGGTGGCGGTAGCAGCAGCCTTAGCATCTCCTGCCCGTCTCTGGGGTCCGCGCTTTAGCCGCGGCTCGCGCCCGTCTCTGGGGTCTGCGCTTTTAGCTGCGGCTCACGCCCGTCCCTGGGGTCCGTGCTTTTAGCCCCGGGTCGCGCCCATCTCTGGAGTTCCTTTAAGCAGTGCGTTTAAACCCCTCTCCTCGCGCACCAGGAAACAAAGAGGGAAGAAAAAGTCTCTTGCCTCTTCGGCAGCTCCAGACCTTTTCCCGGACTCCCTCCCAGCTAGCCGTGGTGCACTAACCCTTTCAGGCTGTGTTCACGCCGCCAACCCCAGTCCTCTCCCTGCGCTCCGACCGAAGCCCGATCCTCAGTTTGCAGCCCCGCCCGCCCCGGCGGGTGAGCAGACAAGCCTCTCGGGCTGCTGAGTGACGGTTGGCACCGATACTCTGTGCGGGAATCTCCCCGCATTGCCCTCCGCACCTCTGTTGCTGTGCTCTCTTCTGCGGCTCCGAAGCTGCCCCCCTCCGCCACCCACAGTCTCCGCATGCGAAGGGGCTTCCTACTGTGTGGAAACCTTTCTTCCTTCACAGCTCCCTCCCACTGGTGCTGGTCCCGTCCCTATTCTTTTGTGTCTGTTTTTTCTTTTGCCCTACCCAGGTACGTGGGGAGTTTCTTGCCTTTTGGGAGGTCTGAGTTCTTCTGCCAGCGTTCAGTTGGTTTTTCTGTAGGAGTTGTTCCACGTGTAGATGTATTTCTGATGTATCTGTGGGGAGGAAGGTGATCTCCGCGTCTTACTCTTCCACCATCTTACACTTTATATGACTTTTATCCTTTATATGACTTTTATCCTTCATTCTATTATTGTGTAATCCATGGATTGACTTGTGTATGTTGAAACATGCCAACATCCTAGGAACTAATTCCACTTGATCAAGGTGTATGACCCTTTTAAAGTATTGTTGAATTCTCTTTGCTAGTATTTTGTTGAGAATGTTTGCATTTGTATTTATCAGGGATATTGGTCTGCTGATTTCTTTTCTTTTAGTGACCTTATCTAGCTAGCTTTGGTAATGCCAGGGTAATGCTGACTGAGTAAAATAAGTTTTGGAGTGTTCCCTCCTCTTTAATTTTTGGGAAGAGTTTGAGAAGGATATATATTCATTCTTCTTCAAATGTTTGCTGGAGTTTAGCCATGAAGCCTTCTGGACCTGGACTATTCTTTATTGAGAGATTTTGATTCAGTCTCCTTATTGTTATCGGTTTGTTTACATTTTCTATTTCTTCATGATTCACTCTTGTTAGGTTTTATGTTTCTAGGAATTTTCCCATTTCTTGTAGGTTGTTCAGTTGTTGACATATAATTGTTAGTAGCTTTTTATAATCCTTTTTATGTGTCTTCCTTTTCATTCATAATTTTTTTGAGTCATCTCTCTCTTTTTTTTCTTGGTTAAGTCTAGCTAAAATTTTGTTTATCTTTTAAAAAAAAACAACTCAGTTTCATTGATTTTTTAAAATTTTCTCTAATTTGTACTTCATTTATTTCTTCTCTGAACTTTATTTCCTTCTTTCTTCTAAGTTTGGGCTTAGTTTGTTTTACTCTTCCTCTGAGGTGTAAAAGTAATTTTTTTTGAGACCTTTTTCTCCCCTCATAACATACGGTGTTTATTGCCTTTAAACTTCCCTCTTACAATTGCTTTTGCAGCATCCCATAGGTTTCAGTATGTTGTGTTTACACTTACATTTGTTTCAAGATGTTTTTAAATTTCCTTTTTGATTTCATCTTTGAGCCATTGGTTTTTCAGGTGTGTATTATTTAATTTCCACATATTTGTGAATTTTCCAGTTTCTCTCCTGTCATTGATATCTTGTTTTATATTTGTGATCAGAGTAGATACTTGGCATAATTGTCAGTCTTTTAAGATTAAGGATAAGATTTTAAGATTTCTTAAAGATAGTTTTGTGACCTAACACATGATCTGTTCTGGGGAATATTCCATGTGTTCTTGAGGAGAAGGGTATTCTGTGGCTGTTGGATGGAATGTCCTGTTAGGTCCATTTTGTCTACAGTTCAACTTGATTTTCTGTCTGAATGATCTATCCCTTTTTTTATGCTTTATTGGTGATATTTAAAATTATTTATTTTATTTATTTATTTTTGGCTGCTTTGGATCTTCGTTTCTGCTGTGGGCTTTCTCTAGTTGCGGCGAGCAGAGCCTACTCTTAGTTGTGGTGTGCTGGCTTCTCATTGTGGTGGCTTCTCTTGCTGTGGAGCACGAGTTCTTAGGCATATGGGCTTCAGTTGTTGTGTCATGCATGCTAAGTAGCTGTGGTTTGTGAGCTCTAATGCACAGGCTCAGTAGTTGTAGTGCAGGGACACAGTTGCTCCATGGCATGTGAGATCTTCCTGGACCAGAGCTCGAACCCGTGTTCCCTGTATTGGCAGGTGGATTCTTAACCAGTGTGCCACCAGGGAAACCCTATCTGTTGTTGAAAGCAGAGTATTAAAGTCTCGTACCATTATTGGATCATTGTTTATTACTCCCTTCAGATTTGTTAGTATTTGCTTAATATATTTAGCTCTAATATTGGATTCGTATATATTTAAGATTGTTGTATCTTCTTGATGAATTGACCCTTTATAATTACATTATAACAATGTAATTATATACCTTACATTATTTGACCTTCTTTGATTCTTCTTCCTGTTTTTAGCTTAAAGTCCATATTGTCTGTTGTAAGTATTTTGCTCTCTACTTGCTTGGAGTATCTTTTCATCCCCTCACTTTGAGCCTATATGTGTCCTTGAATCATAAGTGAGTCCCTTGTAGGCAGCATATGAGTTTGTTTGTTTATTTATCCATCTAGTCACTCCATGTCTTTTGATTGGTGCATTTAGCCCATTTACATTTAAAGGAATTATTGATATGTAAGGAGTTACTGCTGACATGTTAATTCTTCTTTTTATCTTTTTTATATTATAATTATTTTTTTACAGTATGTGGGCCTCTCACTGTTGTGGCCTATCCTGTTGTGGAGCACAGGCTCTGGACGCGCAGGCTCAGTGGCCATGGATCACGGGCCCAGCCGCTCCACAGCATGTGGGATCTTCCCGGACAAGGGCACGAACCCTTGTCCCCTGCATCGGCAGGTGGACTCTCAACCACTGTGCCACCAGGGAAGCCCAATTCTTCTTTTTTTTAAAAGAAAAGATTTATTTATTTGGCTGTGCCGGGTCTTAGTCGTGGCACTCGGGATCTTCCTTGCCACATGCAAGATCTTCACTGTGGCACGTGGAATCTTCTTTTTTTTTTTAGTTGCATCATGCAGGCTGCAGCTAAGGATTCCACATGATGTTACTAAAGATCCCACATGCCACAATGATGTGTTCATTCTTTACTGACTGTTTTAAAAGTTTCTTTGTTCCTTTTTTCTCTTGCTGTCTTCCTTTGTGAATTAATGATTTTTGTAGTTGGTACTCTGATTTTCTTCTTCTTACTTGTTGGTATCTGTTACAGAGTTTTGTTTTGTGAGAGGCTCACATGAAATGTCTTAAAGATATGACAATCTATTTTAAGCTGATAACAACTTAATTTTGATTGTATACAAAAACTCAACCCTCGATACCCCCCGTACCCATTTGATATTTTTGATATCACACTTCACTTGTTTTTAAAATTATATTCATTAACAAGTTATTGTTATGCCAGCTGTATTCAGTTCTTTTGCCCTTCAACCAATATACTAGAATTAAGTGGTCAACATGCCTCCATGTTAAAGTGTTAGAATATTCTGAAACTGAATATATAGACATGGCTTTACCTGTGTCTTATGTATTTTCATGTTACCAATTAGCATCTTTTTGTGTTAACTTGAAGAACTCCTTCCAGGATTTCTTGTGAGATAGGTCTAGTGGTGATAAATTCCCTTAGCTTTTGTTTATAAGGAATGGCTTTATTTTGTCTTTAATTCTGAAGGACAACTTTGCTGGATAAAGCATTCTTGGTTGGCAGTGTTTTTTGCTTCAGCCCTTTGAATATATCGTTCTGTTCTCTCCTGGTCTGTAAGGTTTTTGTTGAGAAATCCTCTCATAGCCTTATACGGGTTCCTTTGTATGAGAGAATGATTTTTCTCTTGATGGCTTAACATTGTTTTTGATGTTAGAGGGTTTTATTATAATGACTCTTGGAGAAAAAAACTTTGGATTGGAATTTTGGAGTGACCTAATTGCTTTATGAACTTTGGTGTCCAAATCTGTTCCAAGGTTTGGGAACTTCTCAGCCATTATTCCTTCAAATAAGCTTTCCACAATCCTTTCTCCTGCTCTTCTCCTTCTGGGACTCCAGTGATGTGTAAATTGTTTCTCTTATTGTCATCCCATTGGTCCTGTAGGCTTTCTTAATTCCTTTTCATTCATCCTTCTTTTTGCTCCTCAGGATGGATAATTTCCAATGATCTGTCTTGGAGGTCACTGATTCTTTCTTCTGCTTGTCTTCCTTGTCAAGTCTGTTATTGAAGCTCTCTATTGAATTCTTCAGTTCATTCTTTATTTCTTTTTAATGCTTTCTATCTGCTTGTTGAATTTATTTTGTGCTTGTGTTGTTTTCCTGAAAGCACTATTAATTTTCTATGTTCTCTTGCAGCTCTGTGGTCATCTTTAGAATAATTATTTTGAATTATTTCTCTGGTAATTCCTGAATCTCCGTTTCTTTGGGTGAATTATTGTATTCTTACTGTGTTCTCTATTACTTTACTGTTTTCCTTAGAAAATGTTATGACTCTTCATGATCCCTGTGCCTCGTGTAGGTGTCTGTGCATCTGAAGAAGCCATCACCTATTCCAGACTTGATGGTTTCAAGTTCAATTTATGACTGTGTCTTCAGTTGGAAAGACCTTAACATAGTGGATGTCCTTATGCTTTACAGCATGTTAGAGAGTGCTCTGACCCATAGTTTAGTGGTATGGGGCACCAGTTGTCATGGCATATACCTGGACTAGACATGTGGAGGGTTTGGTGACTCATTAGCAGAGGCTTTCAGGTCCCCCGCATTGACAACTGCAGGTGTCCTGTAGTGGCTGCAATGGCTGTTGAGGTCTTCAGCAGTTACTCTGGGTATAGTGGCTAGAGAAAAGGGAAAAGAGCAGTGGTGGCTAGAACCAGTGGTTTTGCATATACTTGGCTGTGGGGCCAGCCCCAGGTGCCTATGTAGTAGCAGTGGCTGTTTCCAGACACATTTATTGGTGGGGGCCAGGGTAAGGACTGGGGCCAAGTGTGGGCTCACTGGCAGCTGCAAAGACCCTGGCTGTTGATGTACACTACTGTGTCTACTGGTTCTTGACAGAAGGGCATGGCAGTGGAGACAGTGGCTAGGGGTGGACTGGGATTTTGCAAGTGCATAATACCAATGGCAAGGGGCTGATGAAATCTGCAGGGTAGCTGTGGCAATTGAGCAGGCTATATGTTTCTTCAGTGGTAAAGTCCACTGCAGGCCAGATTACTGGGAACCACAGTTGCTTCTCCTGCTGTTGGAAACCTCTGCTCTTCCTTCTTCTTAGCCATCTCTCTACATCTCAGTCTGTCAATGTCTCAGTGGGGTGAACCAAAGTGAGTCCTTGCTCTCATGCCCTAGTAAGCAGGGTAAAGTGGTTGCTTACTCCACTGTCCCTTTATTGGCAAGGGGAACTCTTTATAGCTGAGTGGTTCTCACCTGATGCTAAATAGTGCTGCCTGGGGAAGGGGACCATCAGATAAAATGAGGCTGTTCTTCATTCCCTTTTTGTGCAGTTATTCTCAGGGTTTTTGTTTCACTGTGTTGCTGAATGTCTCAATGGAACCCAGAGCTCTCCCAGAGCTGTTTTATTCCTAGATAACTCATTGTTGATCTCTGTGGGGGGATGGAGGATTGTGTCTTCTATGTCATCTTGATCTGATCCGAAGTCTTTTAAACTAATCGTCTTCTTTTTCTTCCCTGACCATTACCCAGCATTGTGTTCATTCTCCTCTGATTTGGATCTACAAAAGGAGTTCTTTAATTATCTATAGTCAGTTAGCACAGCATGTAAAATTGTTTTTCTCTTAAGCAAATCAAGCTTCATTTCAACATCAGCTACTGGTTTTGTTACTCATTTTGTCCATCTTTGTGATGCTTCCCGGTACACCAGTACCCATTCTGTAATTTTACTCTGTAAAACCCTGCCCACATCCAGATGCTCAGATGCCTGCTAGGGTGCTTCTGTATGTGCTGTGGCTGTGTCCTCCTGGGTCACTTCTGCTAAGGGGCTGGTTGTCTCTTTTCTTGGTGTGAAGCTACTCACTGGGGTTTTGTATTGTCAATCTGATGCATGCATTTATAACATTTCCCGTCAGCTTTTTACTTAAGGTTTTACATATATATCTTTTCAGGATGATTTCCTGAAAGAGGAATTTCTGGGCCAAATGGCAAATGCGTTTGCTGTATAGTTAGATATTGCACCATTTTGGATTTCCATCACTGACACAGGTGATTCTGTTTTCCAGAACTTTACTAACAGCATGTGTTGTCAAACCTTAGTGTTTTTGTCAGTATTATAGGAGAAATTTCTCAGTGTAGTATTATTTCACATTTCTTTTGAGGCCTTTTATAAAACACTTCAGAACATGTATAAAATGTGTGAAATACTTGGTGCAAACAAATATTGAAAACTCTTACAACAAGTAGTTAAAGTCTCCAGATAAATTGGGCTATCCTTATCCAGTGAAAGGACTAGTAGGCTCTGCTGCCCTAAAGTTCCTGAAGCTTGCTTTGAAAGATTTTCTTCATGTAACTCATTACTAGCATCCAGAGACATAGCAGGGAGGACTGAGAATGAGTTTCCCAAATGGGTGATGCCCAAGAACATACATCTGATTGGATAAAGCCCACCCACGTTATGCAGACTAATGTTTTACTCAGAGTCCACTGATTTTTTTTTAATTTTTAAAAATAATTTTTATTGGAATATAGTTGATTTACAGTGTTCTGTTAGTTTCAGGTATACAGCAAAGTGAGTCAGCTATACATACATATATCCACTCTTTTATATATTATTTACCTGTATAGGTCGTTACAGAGTATTGAGTAGAGTTCACTGTGCTATACACTAGGTCCTTATTAGTTATATATTTTATATACAGTAGTGTCTGTATGTCAATCCCAATCTCCCAATTTATCCTTCCTCCCCTTCCCCCTGGTAACCATATGTTTGTTTTCTGCATCTGTGACTCTTTTTCTGTTTGTGAATAACATCATTTGTACCATGTTTTTAAATTCCACATATAAGCAATATCATATGATATTTGTCTTTTTCTGTCTGACTTACTTCACTCAGTATGACAATCTCTAGGTCCCTCCAAGTTGCTGCAAATGGCATTATTTTGTTCCTTTATATGGCTGAGTAATATTCCATTACATATATGTACCTCATCTTCTTTACCCATTCCTCTGTTCATGGACATTTATGTTGCTTCCATGTCCTGACTATTGTAAATAGTGTTGCAAAGAGCATGGGGTGCATATATCTTTTTGAATTATGGTTTTCTCTGGATATATGCCCAGGATTTGGATTTCTGTATCATATGGTAGCTATATTTTTAGTATTTCATGGAAAATTCATACTGTTCTCCAAAATGGCTATATCAATTTACATTCCCACCAACAGTGCAAGAGAGTTCCCTTTTCTCCACACCCTCTCCAGCATTTATTGTTTATAGATTTTCTGATTTTCTGACTGGTGTGAGGTGATACCTCATTGCAGTTCTGATTTACATTTTTCTGCTAATTAGTGATGTTCACATTCTTTTCATGGGCATCTTGGCCATCTGTATGTCTTTGGTGAAATGTCTGTTTAGATCTTCTGCCCATGTTTTGACTGGCTTGTTTGTTTTCTTGATACTGAGCTGCATGAGCAGTTTGTATATTTTGGAGATTAATCCCTTGTTGGTGTCTTCATTTGCAAATATTTTCCCATTCTGAGGGTTGTCTTTAGTTTTGTTTATGGTTTCCTTTGCTGTGCAGAAGCTTTTAAGTTTAATGAGGTCCCATTTGTTTATTTTTGTTTTTATTTTCATTACAAGGTGGATCAGAAAATATTTTGCTGCAGTTAATGTCAGAGTGTGTTCTGCCTATGTTTTGCTCCAAGAGTTTTATGGTATCCAGTCTTACATTTAGGTCTTTAATCCATTTTGAGTTTATTTTTGTATATGGTGTTAAGGAGTGTTCTAATTTCATTCTTTTACATGTAGCTGTCCAGTTTCCCAACACCACTTATTGAAGAGGCTGTCTTTTCTCCATTGTATGTTCTTGCCTCCTTTCTCATAAATTAGGTGACTATATGTGGGAGGGTGAATATCTGAGTTTTCTATCCTGTACCATTGATCTATATTTCTCTTTCTATGCCAGTACCATACCGTTTTCATTACTGTAGCTTTGTAGTGTAGTCCAAAGCCAGGGAGCCTGATTCCTCCCACTCCGCTTTTCTTTCTCAAGATTGCTTTGGCTGTTTGTGATCTTTTGTGTTTCCATACAAACTGCAATTTTTTTTCTAGTTATGTGAAAAATGCCGTTGGTAGTTTTCTAGGGATTACACTGAATATGTAGATCGCTGTGGGTAGTATAGTCATTTTCACAGTGTTGATATTCCAATCCAAGAACATGGTATATCTCTCCATCTGTTTGCATCACTAATTTCTTTCATCAATGTCTTATAGTTTTCTGCATACAGGGCTTTTGTCTCCTTAGGCAGGTTTATTCCTAGGTATTTTATTCTTTTTCTTGTAGTGGTAAATGGGAGTATTTCCTTAATTTCTGTTTCGGATTTTTCATCATTAGTGGATAGGAATGGAAGAGATTTATGTGCATTTAATTTGTATCCTGCTGCTTTACCAAATTAACTGATTAGCTCTAGTAGTTTTCTGGTAGCATCTTTAGGATCTCTATGTATATTATCATGTCATCTGCAAACAGTGACAGTTTTACTTCTTTTCCAATTTGGATTCATTTTATTTCTTTTTCTTCTCTGATGGCTGTGGCTAAAACTTCCAAAACTATGTTGAATAATAGCGGTGATAGTGAGCAACCTTGTCTTGTTCCTGATCTTAGAGGAAATGGTTTCAGTTTTTCACCATTGAGAATGAAGTTGGCTGTGGGTTTGTCATATATGGCCTTTGTTATATTGAGGTGGATTCCCCCTGTGCCCACTTTCTGGAGAGCTTTTATCTTAAGTGGGTGTTGAATTTTGTTGAAAGCTGTTTCTCAATCTACTGAGATTTTCATATGTTTTTCATCCTTCAGTTTGTTAATATGGTTTATCACATTGATTGATTTCCATATATTGAAGAATCCTTCCATTCCTGGGATAAACCCCACTTGATCATGGTGTATGATCCTTTTAACGTGCTGTTGGATTCTGTTTGCTAGTATTTTGTTGAGGATTTTTGCATCTATGTTCATCAGTGATATTGGTCTGTAATTTTACTTTTTTGGGACAACTTTGTCTGGTTTGGTATCAGGGTAATGGTGGATTCTTAGAATAAGTTTGGGAGTGTTCCTCCCTCCGCTATATTTTGTAAGCATTTGAGAAGGATAGGTATTAGCTCTTCTCTAAATGTTTGATAGAATTCACCTGTGAAGCCATCTGGTCCTGGGCTTTTTTTTTTTTGGAAGATTTTAATCACAGTCTCAAGTGCTTGTGACCGATCTGTTTATATTTTCTGTTTCTTCCTGGTTCAGTCTTGGAAGGTTGTGCTTTTCTAAGAATTTGTGTATTTCTTCCAGGTTGTCCATTTTATTGGCATATAGTTTTTTGTAGTAATCTCTCATGATCATTTGTATTTCTGCAGTGTTCGTTGTTACTTCTCCTTTCTCATTTCTAACTCTGTTGATTTGAATCTTTCCCCTTTTTTTCTTGATGAGGCTGGCTACTCGTTTATCAGTTTTGTTTACCTTCTCAAAAAACCAGCTTTTACTTTTATTGATCGTTGCTATTGTTTCCATCATTTCATTTTCATTTCTGATCTGATTTTTATGATTTCTTTCATTCTGCTAACTTTGGGGTTTCTTTGTTCTTCTTTCTGCAGTTGCTTTAGGTGTAAGTGTAGGTTGTTTATTTGAGATTTTTCTTGTTTCCTGATGTAGGAATGTATTGCTATAAACTTCCATCTTAGAATGCTTTTGCTGTATTCCATAGGGTTTGGGTCATTGTGTTTTCATTGTTATTTGTTTCTAGGTATTTTTTGATTTCCTCTTTGATTTCTTCAGTGATCTCTTGATTATTTAGTAGCATATTGTTTAGCCTCCATGTGCTTGTATTTTTTACAGTTTCTTCCTATAATTGATATCTAGTGTCATAGCATTGTTGTCGGAAAAGATACTTGATATGATTTCAATTTTCTTAAATTCACCAAGGCTTTATTTGTGACCCAAGAGATGATCTATCCCGGAGAATGTTCCATGAGCACTTGAGAAAAATGTGTATTCTGTTGTTTTTTGATGGAGTGTCCTATAAATATCAATTAAGTCCATTTTGTTTAATGTATCATTTAAAGCTTGTGTTTCCTTATTTATTTTCATTTTGGATGATCTGTCCATGGGTGAAAGTGGGGTGTTAAAGTCCCCTACTATGAATGTGTTACTGTCTATTTCCTCTTTTATAGCTGTTAATATTTGCCTTATGTATTGAGGTGTATGTTGGGTGCATAAATATTTACAATTGTTATATCTTCTTCTTGGATTGATCCCTTGATCATTATGTACTGTCCTTCTTTGTCTCTTGTAATAGTCTTTGTTTTAAAGTCTAGTTTGCCTGATATGAGAATTCCTATTCCAGCTTTCTTTTGATTTCCATTTCCATGGAATGTCTTTTTACATCCTCTCACGTTCAGTCTGTATATGTTTCTACGTCTGAAGTTGGTCTCTTGTAGACAGCATATATACGGGTCTTGTTTTAGTATCCATTCAGGCAGTCTATGTCTTTTAGTTGGAGCATTTAATCCATTTACATTTAAAGTAATTTTCGATATGTATGTTCCTAATACTGCTTTCTTAATTGTTTTGAGCTTGTTATTGTAGGTCTTTTCCTTCTCTTGTGTTTTCTGCCTAGAGAAGATTCTATAGCATTTGTTGTAAAGCACGTTTTGTGGTACTGAAATATCTTACCTTTTGCTTGTCTGTAAAATTTTAGTTTCTCTGTCAAATCTGAATGAGAATTTTGCTGAATAATCTTAGTTGTAGGTTTTTCCCTTTCATCACTTTAATTATGTCCTACCACTCCCTTCTGGCTTGCAAAATTTCTGCTGAAAGATCAGCTATTAAACTTATGGGGATTCCCTTTTATGTTATTTGCTGCTTTTCTCTTGCTGCTTTTAATATTGTTTTTTGTATTTAATTTTTGATAATTTGATTAATATGTGTCTTGTTGTGTTTATCCTTGGATTTATCCTGTATGGGTTTCTCTGTGCTTCCTGGACTTGATTGACTATTTCCTTTCCCATATTAGTGGAAGTTTTCAACTATAAGTTCTTCAAATATTTTCTCAGACCCTTTCTTTTTCTCTTCTTCTTCTGGGACCCCTATAATTTGAATGTTGGTGTATTTCATGTTTTCCCAGAGGTGTCTGAGACTGTGCTCAATTCTTTTCATTCTTTTTTCTTTATTCCACTCTGAGGTAGTTATTACCACTATTTTATCTTTCTGGTCACTTATGCATTCTTCTGCCTCAATTATTGTGCTACTGATTCCTTTTAGAGAATTTCAAATTTCATTTATGGTGTTGTTCATCATTGTTTGTTTGCTCTTTAGTTCTTCTAGGTCCTTGTCAAATGTTTCTTGTATTTTCTCCATTCTATTTCCAAAATTTTGGATCATGTTTACTATCATTACTCTTAATTATTTTTTCAGGTAGCCTAACTCTTTACCCTTCATATATTTGCTCCGGTGGCTTTTTACCTTGTTTCCTCATCTGCTTTGTATTTATCTGTCTACTCATTTTGCTTAACTTACTGTTTGGAGTCTCCTTTTCACAGGCTGCAGGTTCATAATTCCCATTGGTTTTGGTTACTGCCCCCAGTGGGTAAGGTTTGTTCTGTGGATTGTGTAGGCTTCGTGGTGGAGGGGACTGGTACCTGTGTTCTGGTGGATGAGGCTGGATCTTGTCTTCTTAGTGGTCAGGACCTTGTACGGTGTTGTGCTTTGGGGTTTCTGTGAACGTAGTATGATTTTAGGCAGCCTCTCTGCTAATGGGTGGGGTTGTGTTCCTGTCTTGCTAGTTGTTTGGCATAGGGTGTCCAGCACTGTATCTTGCTGATCATTGAGTGGAGCTGCGTCTTAGCATTGAGATGGAGGTCTCTTGGAGAACTCTTGCTGATTGATATTACATGGGGTCGGGAGTTCTCTTGTGGACAAATGTCTTGAATTTGGCTCTCCCCCCTCAGAGACTGAGCTCTGACACCTGGCCAGAGCACCAAAACCCTGTAAGCCACATGGCTGGAGAAGATGGGCTATGAGTTAGGTGTCAGCCACTGCCCTACTGTAGCTCTGTCTCAACTGTCTCCAAAGGTCACATAGATACATTGGGTTATTCCACCATTCCTCAGAACTTGCACATTCCAGTCTAGGATTTGTAGATGTACTCCTGATACTCTTTATTGAAATACCTTGCATTCATGGTGGTGAGTGACATGCTAATAGTGTTTGTTCTCTTTAATTCAGAGACTGAGTGTCTGAGCTTTCATGTGGCCAAGTCAGGAGCAGCTGGCCAATTATCCCAAAGGATTAACATGTCACATTCCAAGAAAGCTTTCTGCAGTTTCTGAGCAGTAGTCCCAAGCAGCCACTCCACTCAGCTGCAGCACTCTGACTGGGGAACTCGGTGGAATCCTCAAATGAGGATTTCTTCTGGCCCTAGAATCTGACTTGTCCACCCAGGCAAGGAGCTGAGGAGAGTGTCTCCTGGCCCCATCTCATCAGAGGAGTGGACACCTGGAGGCTATGCATCCAACAGCATGGGAGCTGAGAGGTGGGTGGTGGGGCTGACAGCCTCCCAAGAAAAGCCGGAACCATATGGAGGGTTCCTGTGCTACTGCCCAGGTGGGGGGAATTCATGAATCTGGATTTTAGCTGAGGTGATTTCCAAGTAAAATGTAGAAGGTATGGCCTGGTTTCTCCAAGAATGATTTGTGGAGAAACGTCTTTTCTGAATGCATGGATCCTCTTGACATCAACAGGAGACCAATATATATTCTGAGATTTCTATACCAGTACAAACACTGAAAGCCTGGTTTTGAGGGATCAAACAGAGATGAGACAAAGTGTAAGAAAAATGACTCCAAGGTCCGAGTCACAAATGCTGACACCAGAGAAAGAGGAGCCATGACCCAGAGACCAGAGCTAGTGAGGTCTCTATTGGCCCAGAGGGCAGAGCGATGAGCCACAGATGATTACTGTCAGGCTTTGAAACCCAATAGAATTTGCCTGGCTGTATTTCAAACATGCTTGGGACAAATGATCCCTTTATTACTTCCATTTTCTCCCCTTCAAAATGGAAAATGTCTTTCCTATGCCACTATTTATCTACTTTGAAGATACCATTATCTATCTGGAAGCAGATTTCTTGTTTTCTAGCTTCACTGATCTAGAAATGGAGAGGAATTTTTTCTCTCAGATGGGTCATATGCAGAGCTTCAACCCTACCTTGCCTAGATTACTTCAAAACATCTGGTATTTTTTTTAGCTGACATTTATATTTTGGACCTAGAGTTGATGCTGGAATGGGTTAAGACCTTTGGAGATGCTGAGATGCAGTCAATGTATTTTTCATGTAAGAAAGACATGAACTGGTTGGGGACCAGGAGTGGAGGGCAGGATTTCTAACTTCTAGGCTTAAGACTTGTAAATTTCTCTTTTTAAACTTTGTGATACTTTGTTACTGCAAACCTAGGAAACTAATACAATGGCCTGTACTTCCTCAGTTATCCACCACCACCCAAATCAACTGTGACTATTTTCTTCTTACTTCTCCAAAATCTGGCTAATACCCTTTCAGGCCACTAGAGACTAACCAGTGCATTACTAAGCTACCTTCTATGACTTATACCTCTCCAGGTTCCTCAAACCAGGTCATCAGTGGCCAAGACCCAACCCCAAGACTCATTAATTGTGTCTGTGTGGCTAAACTGAAGGGTGTTCATGTTGCTTGCTGGACAAATAACAGCTCTAATGGGTAAACCTCAACCTTCTGGGTGCTGGGAAGTTCCCCATCTGTAAGGGGGGAGAGAGATGTGCCCATGGATGTAACCATAAAGCAAATATACACAGATATAACCACAAAAATCTTGAAGGTAGGGGATGATAAACACAGCATTTACAGAGACATACCCACACAGACTCTCCCTGTCCTAGGAGTACCTCCACCTGCACCTTCAACAGGATCCCAAAACCCTCTGCACTCACTGTACCTTATTTTCAATGGATGTCTGGCCATACTCCAAACCATACCAGTTCAGTAGCTGATGTAAAGTAGCTGTTGGGAGAAACACACACTCCTCACCTTCTACTAGCCACTCCTTGAGGTGTCAGGTCACCTGATGTGCGAGGACCACAGAAAAGAAAAATCAGGTAGGAGACACATAAGTAATTCCAGGAACTACACATACCCACCAACAGTCTAAAGGACTGCTTGTGATCATTTGTATGGATGGAGAAAGCAACAAGTCCATAATTTGTCCAGGTTGACACAAGGAAGCACAGATACCTTCAAAGAGTTCAGCATTGTTGATATGGCTAAAGAAGGTACTGAAGTCTTGACTCCTTCTTTATTTACACCTCAATATATTTATACCAGTGCTGCTCCACAGGCAACCTGGACACCAGACGTATAACAAAGGTTTCTAGTGATCTGAGGGTTAATTATATGATGACTTATAGTTATTAACTGCAGTTGGGCAAATAACACCCAAGCAAGAAAAATACAAGAACCCATAAAGTCAGTTTCCACCAATCACCATGTCATTAATTCCACTCTCCCCGTGTATGAAACTATGTTTCTGTGGGCTGATTTTGTAATGATATTCATCAACTTAAGACCAAGCAAATCTACTGCAAACTTATTTATCAGTAACAAATATATCAGGAACATATTTAACCAAAAATTCAGAAACAGTCTCACTGATGTCAGAAATTAATCAAGAATGCCTATCACTCTTAATCTACTTTACATTGGAGAACCAGTAGAATGAGAAAACTACTCATAAATTAATATAAACACAAAAATCATGATGACTCAATAGACACTAATTACTTATGATTTTGGTGTACTATTTAAAACTTTCTAGATGCTAATGTGCTTGTAAGAACCCTATGAGGCAGATACAATCATAATCACCTTTATACTAATGCAAGAGGCACAGAGAGGTATAGGAATTTGCCAATATCTCAGAGCTCATACATAAAATAACCAAAATGTAAACAAGACTGAGACCAGAGTACTTGCAAGTATTATTGAGGCAAAAGATATCACTACACATAAAGACCACATGCTCTTTTATAAATTGGGACTGGCAAATAAAGAATTCAGCAAGTTGCTGCATAAAAATTAACTTTCAATAAGAGAGTTCCTGCAACAGAAAAGCTTTCTGGAAGACTCTACTATTATTAATATACTATTAGTGCCATTATTAATTAACTATATTATTAACACATTTTTAATAATACTATGTATTAAACATAAAATACCCTATGACCTTGAAATTCTACCCTAGATAGACAGCAACAGAAAGGCAAGTGTGTGGAAAAACAAACAAACAAACAAACATGTACGAGACTATTCAAGGAAGCATTATTTGAATTGCTTTGTAAACATACTTTGGATGTAACATTTGGATTCTACAGATTCTAGGAGAAAACAACATGTCACACTTATTTTTTTGAAATACAGAATGTTTGTTAATTGACCTTTATAACTCCTTCCAGTTTTTTCCCTATGTTTCAAAATAATTAAGAAATTTAAAATTTTCACATTAACGTTTTAAGCAAATCAAACAATAAAAAGTTCATGGTTGGAGGGGTCCAAGAGGGAGGGGATATATGTATACATATAACTGATTCACTTCATTATACAGCAGAAACTAACACACATTGTAAAGCAACTATATCCCAATTTTTTAAAAAAGTTCATTATAGGAGTAAGACAGGTATAAAGACACAGACCTCCTAGAGGATGGACCTGAGGATATGGTGAGGGGGAAGGTAAGCTGTGACAAAGCGAGAGAGTGGCATGGACATATATAATATATGTAAACTACCAAACGTAAAATAGTTAGTGGGAAGAAGCCGCATAGCACAGGGAGATCAGCTAGGTGCTTTGTGACCAGCTAGAGGGGTGGGATAGGGAGGGTGGGAGGGAGGGAGATGCAGGAGGGAAGAGATATGGGAACATATGTATATGTATAACTGATTTTACTTTGTTATAAAGCAGAAACTAACATACCATTGTAAAGCAATTATACTCCAATAAAGATGTAAAAAAAAAAAGGTCATGCTTATCTAATAATTTGTAGAATATTTACTGGACAAAATTTAAGACAATTGGGCTTACAATTAAAAACTTAAATACCCTATTAATAAACTAAGAATATAAGTGAACTTTCTTACCTGGTAATGGGTTTATTAAAAACAGACAAGAAATAATACAGTTAATATAACTTAAAACAGTCCCATTAAAGTCAGGAACAGATACAAAGGACCACGTTAGTCTTATTATTCTACATTGAATTGTTAGCCTAACTTCAGAAAGGGAGACCAGACTGAAATACAGAGGCATTTATTTGAGGTTTGTTAACACTGCAACCCAGGTGACAGGGCTTCAAGAAGTACTTGAATTCAGTTCCACCAAACAAAATGGAGAAAAGCTTATAAAAGCAAAAAACATAAAGCCACAGTTACTTACATGAGTTGTGTGTCAAGAATTATAACTGGAGCTAGCAAGAAGGAAGGGTGCTTGTTAAGCAAATGGCTGCATAGTTACAGGAGGGAAAGACTCTTTTTCCTTGTGCCAATTGCACAAAGGCTGCAATTGGTAAATGTTTTAAAAAATGGATGGTGCCTTTGAGTTGGAATAGTTCACAAAAAATTAAAGTTCTTAGTAGTACAGGGATGCATCTGACACTAGATCCTCAATGGCTGCCTGACTCCGTTCTGTACGCCTGAACAATGATTACACCATTATGGCTTCAATCTGTCATCAAAAACTCTAGCTAGCACAAAGAAAGGAAAAAAAGAATACAAGAAGAAAAAATTTCATCTGCAGGTGTTTTGAGTCTACAATAGATAATTCAAGGGAATCTACAAAAAATTAGAAATAATGAAAGTTATGCTATCTTGTTATAAATGCTTTAGAGGCAAGTAATGCAGCCAAACTTTTAAGAAAAATATGATTAAAATTTTACATGTGACTAAAATCACAAGAACATTCAGTCACTCATTCCATGTAGTGATCATATACTTGCTACCAAAAGTTTATAAGACAATTAATGACAAATCTCCCTCATGAATACACATGTAAATGTCTTAAGCAAACTATTACAAAATAAATCCTATAATATATTAAATTGGATTAAACCCAAATCAAAAAGAGGCCTGCTATTAGAAAATCAACGTACTTCATATTACCATTAGGAAAATGATGAGCATTTCAGCATGCACAGGAAATAGAAAATTGACAAACTTCTAAAAGATGCTGCTGACCCTGTGCAAAACCACCTCCTGAATTCAAGGGTTACAACAAATACTGGTCCCAGAATTCAGGTCTCCCGCCCCAAAGTCTACACCATTACATGTGTCCAAATTCTCACTAAAGCCCCATGTCCAGAATCTCCTTTTATGCTCTAGACCCAGACTCTGGACCTTGTGCCATCTGAAAGGGATGCTAAATAATATATATATATATATATATATATATATATTTATTTATTTATTTATATCAAAGATTCACTCATCAAAAGAGATCTTCTCTTACCAATACCACTCACCATTACCTAATAACCGCCAATAATCATTAGGAATTAATTCACAAAGGAAAACAAGTCTCTGTGTTATACATAAATTTCAATTGCTTTGAAGTGAGTCCAAGGGTCTGTAGGTTCCCAGGAAACGTAACCCCTTAGAAGGCACCCTTCACTCCCATAAACACACGACTAGGTATTCTCAACCATGGCCCTCCCGAACCACGACAACGTTAATCTTCTCGGTCAATCTAAAACAGGCAAAACAACACGTTGTGCCCATCTTCAGTTGTGAGCTTGGTAAAACTCTAAAAACATTTCATGTAGTCTCCAGCACGAAAAGTGTACAAGGCAACCTCTCAACAAGGGCATGATACCGGTTCCCCGAAACTAGCAACCATCAATAGACAGGACATACCTGGTGCTCCTCTTATTACTCCCACGGCCAAACGTCCCTCTCCTGCTGTAATCTAAGGCCACACGACCTGCCACCACCACTATGGGTAGCTCCCTAATAAATCCTTCCTCACGCCCAGTTCTTCAACTCCATGTCGTTAAAACACCGTCCCTCCACTCCCTTCATGACTTAATATGCCCACGGACAAACGAGGTGTCTTGCTTAATAGCTCCCTCACAGACTATACTGTTTCTACTGCCTTTCACTGTCCTCGACCTGCCCCGTGGACTTTGCAAAGCTGATACCCGTTCTGCTACCAGTCAGTCCTCTGCCTCCACCTCCTCAGTAGTGGCCTCAACTATCGCCATTTCATTCCCTTTAAAATCTCTCATAGTTACTGAGCCAAAGACAGGAAGTGACCTTACATTTATATTTCCTACCACGTGGACCGGAACCAAGTAGTTCCTCAAAGCAGCAGTGGCATCAGCAAGTTTCAGTCATCTTGAAAAGGGAAGTGTGAAAGGAAAGCCTGTTTGCTTAAGGGTTCATGGGAATCCCTTTTTGTGGAAAATGAACTCCTATTAGCCCATTCTCCCAGTGACAGAATATGGAAAACCAATATAATATAAGAGAATTTAAGTGTGTACATAGAAAATTAATAAATTACTAACAATTAATTATTATTAATTCACGAAGGAAGAGAGCAAGAGAGGAAGCAAGAGCAAGAGTCAATATAAGCAACTACAAACGGGTTAGAAACAATTATTGAGATAACAAGCTCATTTCTTTCAATAGCTAATTTAAAATCAAATGTATTTAACCCTCTAATCCAAAGGCACAGAATGACAGAACGAATAAAAAACTTAAACCAGTAATATGCTATCTACAAGAGAATCACTTCAGCTGTAGAGGCACATATAGGCTTAAAGTGAAGAGAGGAAGAAAAAGATATTTCATGCAAATGGAAATCAAAAGAGAGCAGGGATTATACCAGACCAAAAAAATAAATAAAATAAAATAGACTAACCCAGAAACTTAACAAGAGAAACAAGAAGGTTATACATGATAAAGTTGTCAATTCATTGAGGATATAGAAACTGTAAATATACATGAATGTGTATATATACATATATATTTATATATATTTATCTTGCTCTCTTCCTTTGTGGACTATTAATTTTTCTATAATGATACATTTTAATTCTTTTATATTTATACTGTGTGTATTTACTATGGTTGTTTTGTGTTTACCCTCTGGCTATTACAGTCTATTTTAAGAGTAACAATTAAATTCTATATATAATGGAATTTAATCTGAAAAAATACTGAATCACTATACTGTACACATGAAACTAACACAATATTGTCTATACTTCAATAAACAAAAGTACAGGTAAGTTACTGAAAAGAGTTTCCATAGTTTTTTTTACTTTTTTTTGCAACAAACTAGAGATATAAACCTTTATTTCACAACATATATATGTATATGCACCCAACCTCCAAGCACTGAATATACAAGTAACATTAACAGATCTGAGGGGATAATTAGACAAGGATACACTTACAATAGAGAACTTAAATACCCCACTTTCAATAATGGATAATCATCTGACAGAAAATCAATAAGGAATCAATCATTGGACTTAAAACGATACATTGATCAAGTGGAACTAACAGACATAGAGAACATTCCATCCAGGAGTGACAGAATACACCTTCTTCCCCAGTGCATATGGAACTTTCTCCAGGATATATCATATATTTGGTCACAAAAAAGTCTCAAAAAATATTTTAAAGCCTGAAGTTATAGCAAGAATCTTTTTAGACAAAAGGCATAGGAAATTAAGAAACTCAACACAGGATGAACTGGAAAATGCACAAATTTGTGGAAATTAAAGAACACACTCCTGAACAACTAATGAATCAAAAAACTTAAAAGAGAAATTAAAAATATCTTGAAACAAATGAAAGTGAATACACAACATACCAACACTTAGGGGATGCAGCAAGAGCGGTGCTAAGAAAAAAGTTTGTAGTGATTAAAAGACTAGATGATGAGAAAAGAAAGAACCTCAAATACATAACTTGACCTTACACTTAAAGAAATAGAAAAGGGAAGAAACTAATCCACAGATTACAGGAGGACGACGATAACAAGATCAAAGCAGAAATCAATGAAATGGAGAATAGACAAAAAAAAAAATCAATAAACACAACTTTTCTTTTTTAGACTTAGATATTTTATTTCATGCAAAGAAAGTTTAGATCTTTATATTTTTACATTAAAAACCAGAATTTTTAAAAGGTCATACCTAATTTATGAAAAAGATCGTGCTAAAAGCTGAATTCAAATCTAAAGACGAGATAAAGAAATGGCCTCATGAAAACATGCAAGGGTTTTGAAGATTCTGCAAGCAGGCGGAGGTGAGTGAACTCATGGTGACTATTAATATTCACAAGTATGGCTATATCACATTTGGCTTCAAAGAGAGGTAATTAAAGGTGACATTATTTACAACATTAGGTTCAGTCTTCTCTTCCGTCTGGCCTCATTAAATTTGACGCTTTCGTTTTTGAAAATCCTTTCATGTTCTCTTGCATCATGACCTGGGTACAGTTGTTCCTTATTGTCAATAATTCACAAATTCATTTCTAGACCTTTTTGGCCTCCCTTCAGATGGAAGAATTGGTTTGTATAAATAGATAAACAAAATTGACAACATTTAGCTAGTCTTACCAAGGGAAAAGATAAAGGACTAAACAATACAATTATAAAAGAGGACACACACAAAAGGTGTAACTGAATACCATGAATCATAAGAGTCTACAATGGACAATTACAAGACTACAAGTAGATAATCTAAAGGAAATCATTTATGCCTAGACTTACAACCTACATAGTCTGACTCATGAAAAATAGAAAATTGACAATCAATAATAAGGAGATGAATCAATAAAAAAAACCCTCTCTAAGACCAGAACCAGATGACTTCATGAGTAAATTATACCAAACATTAAAAAAATTGACACCAATCTTTCTCAATTCTTCAAAAAAATGGAAGAGGAGGGAAAACTCCCTAAATCAATTTTAACAGCCAGCACCACATTACGCCAAGGGAAGATAGAATACCATAAAAATAGAAAACTAGATATCCATACCAATATCCCTGAATATGGAAGCAAAAATTCTCAACAAAACCCTAAGCAAAACTTAATTCCACAGCATACTATAAAGCTCATACAACATAATCAAATGGGATTTAATCCCTGGATGCAAAGATGGTTCCATTTATGCAAATCAATAAATATGATCATCCAAATAATAAAATGAAACAAATGATTATCTCAATAGGTGCAGAATATTCATTTGAAAAAATTCAGCATCATTTAATGATAAAAACTCTGAACATATTGGCTACACAGAAACATCTCAAATATTAAAGGGCCATATATGGCAAGTCCGCCAACATCATAGTCAGTGGTGAAAGACTGAAAGCTTTTTCCTCTAAATTCAGGAATAATACAAGTGTGCTCATCTCAACACTCCAATTGGGGAATCGAATTGAATGAGTATGAAATCTTGAAAAAGGGTAAATTAACCTAGATTTTTTTAAATAAAAGGTATACACATCATCCAAATTGGAAAGAAAGAAGTAAAATTACGTTTCTGTTTCTGATGACATGATCTCGTATATAAGAAAAATCTTAGCACTACACACACACATACACACAGAACTAATAGAATAATAGAAATCAGTAAAGGTTTCAGGATAGATAACAATATACAAAAATAAGTTATATTTCTTTAAAATATCAATGAGTAATCTGAAAGTGAATAAATAAAATAATTTCATCTACATATCACCAAACATCCAAATACTTAGGAATAAATTGAACGAGGAAAATGAAGACTATACCCATGAACTATAGACATTTATGAAGAAATTGAAGAATGCAACTCAATCTAAAGTATCCTGTGTTCATGGGTAAAGGAGTTATATTGTTAAAATTCCTTGCTACCTGTTGGATGTTTAGAAATTGATAATAATAATAAATAAAATTATAATAAAAAAAATAATAATATTAATAAATAAATAAAAATAATAATATCCTTGGAACTGAAAAGGAGCTTTGAAACTAAAAAAGCAACTACATAAACTGCAATTTATAAATTTTATTGTAGTAACTTACATAGGGGCAGGAAGGATCAGGCAGACAGATTATCCAGAGGAATTTAGCTACATTTTAATTCATTCAGCCGTTGTATGAATTTTGATTAGTGAAACATTGCCATTTACATTTAAATGTAATTATTGAAAGGTAAGGAAGTACTAATGCCCCATCTTACTCTTGTTTGACTCTTTTTTTAGTTTCCATGGTTCCTTTCCTTCATATTTGGTGCTGCTTTCTGGTAATGATTTGGGATTACCTTTTGTGAATTGAGAGGTAATACTGTTCGGCTGTGGTGGTTGTTTATCTCTGAATTTGCTGCTCTTCCTTTATTCTTCTTTGTGGTATCTCTCGCTGTAGGGTTCACTTTGTGGTTTCCCTCAGATTTCTGCCACATCAGAGAAAGATGACAGTCCCTATGATAACCTTAACTTCAATTACATACAAAAACTTTACACTTTTACTTTCTCCCTTTTTGTTTTTGATGTCACAATTTATGTCTTTTTATTTATGTATTTATCAACATATTATTGTACCTATAGTTAATTTCAGTACTTTGGCCTTTTACTTTCATACAAGAGTTAGAAGTTAAGCACACCACCAATTAAAGTATTACATTATTCTCATCTTCTGTATACTTTCCTCAATCTGTGTGTTCTATTTTTCCATGTTACTAATTGAGCTCCTTCTATTTCAGCTTGAAGAACTCCTTTTGGCATTTTTTGTAAGGCAGAGCTATGAGATGAACTCCCCTAGTTTTTGTTTCTCTGGAATGTGTTTATCTCACTCATTCTGAAGTACAACTTTGTCCATAGGTAAAGTGTTCTCTCCTCTCTCTCTTTTTTTTTTTTACATCTTTATTGGAGTATAATTGTTTTACGAAGGTGTGTTAGTTTCTGCTTTATAAAAAGTGATCAGCTATACATATACATCTATCCCTATATCTCCTCCCTGTTTCGTCTCCTCACACCTCCCTATCTACCCTCCCGATCCCCCCCCTTTAGGTCATCACAAAACACGGAGCTGATCTTCCTGTGCTATGCGGCTGCTTCCCACTAACTATCTATTTACATTGTTAGTATATATAAGCCATGCACTCTCTCACTTAGGGGATTCGTCCCACTTACCATTCGCCCTCCCCGGTGTCCTCACATCCATTCTCTACATCTGCATCTTTATTTCTGTCCTGCCTCTAGGTTCTTCAGAAACCTTTTTTTAAGATTCCATTATATGTGTTAGTAAACTGTATTTGTTTTTCTCTTTTCTGACATACTTAATTTGTATGACAGACTCTAGGTCCAATCCACCTCACTACAAATAACTCATTTTTGTTTCTTTTAAATGGGCAGTAATATTCCATTGTATATAGTGTGCCACATCTTATTTATCCAATCATCTGTCGATGGACACATATTGCTTCCATGTCCACATCTATTGTAGTAATAGAGCTGCGATGAACATTGAGGTACATGGACTCTTTTTAATTATGGTTTGTTCCTCAGGGAAATTCCAGTGGTGGGACTGCTGGTCCTAAGTCCGGGGTCCCCAACCCCCCAGGGACCTAGTACCATTTTTAGTTTTTAGGAACCTCCATGGTTCTGCATAGTGGTGTATCAATTGACATAGTCCAGCCAACAGTGCCAGGAGGGTTTCCCTTTTCTCCACACCCTCATTTCCAAAATTTTATTATTTGAGATTTTTTTGATGATGGCCCTTCTGATGTCTGAAGTAATACCTCATTGTAGTTGTGCTTTAACATTCTAGAATGATTGTAGCATTCTTTCATGTGTTTTTGTTGTGTAAGTCTGTATTTCTTCTTGGCAGAAATGTCTATTTAAGGGCTTCTGCCCATTTTTTGGATTGGGTTGTTTGTTTTTTGATATTGAGCTGCTTGTAAATTTTGGGGAGATTAGTCCCTTGGTCCAGTTGCTTCATTTTGCAAATACTTTCTCCCATTCTGAAAGGTTGTCTTTTGTCTTGTTTATGGTTTCCTTTGTTGTGCAAAAAACTTTTAGTTTTCTTAGTCCATTTGTTCCTTTTTTGTTTTTATTTCCCTATCTCTAGGAGATGTGCCAAAAGGAGCTTGCTGTGATTTTATGTCCTAGAGTGTTCTGCCTAAGGTTTTCCTCTAAGAGTTTGATAGTGTCTGGCCTTACATTTAGGTC